>NW_027254349.1:0-300000 GCF_044704955.1 Pristiophorus japonicus
ATTGTGTGTGAATGTGAGGCTCAGTGTGTGAGGGACCAGTCTCAGGGTCCAGTGATCCAGGCCCAGCTGAAGTGTGTGTGAATGTGAGGCTCAGTGTGTGAGGGACCAGTCTCAGGGTCCAGTGATCCAGACCCAGCTGAAGTGTGTGTGAATGTGAGGCTTAGTGTGTGAGGGACCAGTCTCAGGGTCTAGTGATCCAGACGCAGCTGAAGTGTGTGTGAATGTGAGGCTCAGTGTGTGAGGGACCAGTCTCAGGGTCCAGTGATCCAGACCCAGCTGAAGTGACTGTGAATGTGAGGCTCAGTGTGTGAGCGACCAGTCTCAGGGTCCAGTGACCCAGACCCAGCTGAAGTGTGTGTGAATGTGTGGCTCAGTGTGTGAGGGACCAGTCTCAGGGTCCAGTGATCCAGACCCAGCTGAAGTGTGTGTGAATGTGAGGCTCAGTGTGTGAGGGACCAGCCTCAGAGTCCAGTGATCCAGACCCATCTGAAGTGTGTGTGAATGTGAGGCTCAGTGTTTGAGGGACCAGTCTCAGGGTCCAGTGATCCAGACCCAGCTGAAGTGTCTGTGAATGTGTGGCTCAGTGTGTGAGGGACCAGCCTCAGGTTCCAGTGATCCAGACCCAGCTGAAATGTGTGTGTGAATGTGAGGCTCAGTGCGTGAGGGACCAGTCTCAGGGTCCAGTGATCCAGACCCAGCTGAAGTGTGTGTGAATGTGATGCTCAGTGTGTGAGGGACCATTCTCAGGGTCCAGTGATCCAGACCCAGCTGAAGAGTGTGTGTGAATGTGAGGCTCAGTGTGTGAGGGACCAGTCTCAGTGTCCAATGATCCAGACCCAGCTGAAGTGTGTGTGAATGAGAGGCTCAGTGTGTGAGGGGCCAGTCTCAGGGTCCAGTGATCCAGACCCAGCTGAAGTTTGTGTGAATGTGAGGATCAGTGTGTGAGGGACCAGTCTCAGGATCCAGTGATGCAGATCCAGCTGAAGTGTGTGTGAATGTGAGGCTCAGTGTGTGAGGGACCAGTCTCAGGGTCTATTGATCCAGACCCAGCTGAAGTGTGTGTGAATGTAAAGCTCAGTATGTGAAAGACCAGTCTCTGGGTCCAGTGATCCAGACCCAGCTGAAGTGTGTGTGAATGTGAGGCTCAGTGTGTGAGGAACCAGTCTCAGGGTCCAGTGATCCAGACCCAGCTGAAGTGTGTGTGAATGTGAGGCTCAGTGTGTGACGGACCAGTCTCAGGGTCCAGTGATCCAGACCCAGCTGAAGTGTGTGTGACTGTGTGGCTCAGTGTGTGAGGGACCAGTCTCAGGGTCCAGTGATCCAGACCCAGCTGAAGTGTCTGTGAATGTGAGGCTCAGTGTGTGAGGGACCAGTCTCAGGGTCCAGTGATCCAGACCCAGCTGAAGTGTGTGTGAATGTGAGGCTCAGTGTGTGAGGGACCAGTCTCAGGGTCCAGTGATCCAGACTCAGCTGAAGTGTGTGTGAATGTGAGGCTCAGTGTGTGAGTAACCAGTCTCAGGGTCCAGTGATCCAGGCCCAGCTGAAGTGTGTGTGAATGTGAGGCTCAGTGTGTGATGGACCAGTCTCAGGGTCCAGTGATCCAGACCCAGCTGAAGTGTGTGTGAATGTGAGGCTTAGTGTGTGAGGGACCAGTCTCAGGGTCCAGTGATCCAGACCCAGCTGAAGTGTGTGTGAATGTGTGGCTCAGTGTGTGAGGGACCAGTCACAGGGTCCAGTGATCCAGACCCAGCTGAAGTGTGTGTGAATGTGAGGCTCAGTGTGTGAGGGACCAACCTCAGGGTCCAGTGATCCAGACCCAGCTGAAGTGTGTGTGAATGTGAGGCTCAGTGTGTGAGGGACCAGTCTCAGGGTCCAGTGATCCAGACCCAGCTGAAGTGTGTGTGAATGTGTGGCTCAGTGTGTGAGGGACCAGTCACAGGGTCCAGTGATCCAGACCCAGCTGAAGTGTGTGTGAATGTGAGGCTCAGTGTGTGAGAGACCAGTCTCAGGGTCCAGTGATCCAGACCCAGCTGAAGTGTGTGTGAATGTGAGGCTCAGTGTTATGAGGGACCAGTCTCAGGGTCTAGTGATCCAGACGCAGCTGAAGTGTGTGTGAATGTGAGGCTCAGTGTGTGAGGGACCAGTCTCAGGGTCCAGTGATACAGACCAAGCTGAAGTGTGTGTTAATGTGAGGCTCAGTGTGTGAGAGACCAGTCTCAGGGTCCAGTGATCCAGACCCAGCTGAAGTGTGTGTGAATGTGAGGCTCAGTGTGTGAGGGACCAGTCTCATGGTCTAGTGATCCAGACCCAGCTGAAGTGTGTGTGACCGTGAGGCTCTGTGTGTGAGGGACCAGTATCAGGGTCCAGTGATCCAGACCCAGCTGAAGTGTGTGTGAATGTGAGGCTCAGTGTGTGAGGGACCAGTCTCAGTGTCCAGTGATCCAGACACAGCTGAAGTGTGTGTGAATGTGAGGCTCAGTGTTATGAGGGACCAGTCTCAGGGTCTAGTGATCCAGACGCAGCTGAAGTGTGTGTGAATGTGAGGCTCAGTGTGTGAGGGACCAGTCTCAGGGTCCAGTGATCCAGACCCAGCTGAAGTGTCTGTGAATGTGAGGCTCAGTGTGTGAGGGACCAGTCTCAGGGTCCAGTGACCCAGACCCAGCTGAAGTGTGTGTGAATGTGTGGCTCAGTGTGTGAGGGACCAGTCTCAGGGTCCAGTGAACCAGACCCAGCTGAAGTGTGTGTGAATGTGAGGCTCAGTGTGTGAGGGACCAGCCTCAGAGTCCAGTTATCCAGACCCATCTGAAGTGTGTGTGAATGTGAGGCTCAGTGTGTGAGGGTCCAGTCTCAGGGTCCAGTGATCCAGACCCAGCTGAAGTGTCTGTGAATGTGAGGCTCAGTGTGTGAGGGACCAGCCTCAGGTTCCAGTGATCCAGACCCAGCTGAAATGTCTGTGTGAATGTGAGGCTCAGTGCGTGAGGGACCAGTCTCAGGGTCCAGTGATCCAGACCCAGCTGAAGTGTGTGTGACTGTGTGGCTCAGTGTGTGAGGGACCAGTCTCAGCGTCCAGTGATCCAGACCCAGCTGAAGTGTGTGTGAATGTGAGGCTCAGTGTGTGAGGGACCAGTCTCAGGGTCCAGTGATCCAGACCCAGCTGAAGTGTGTGTGAATGTGAGGCTCAGTGTGTGAGGGACCAGTCTCAGGGTCCAGTGATCCAGACTCAGCTGAATTGTGTGTGAATGTGAGGCTCAGTGTGTGAGGGACCAGTCTCAGGGTCCAGTGATCCAGGCCCAGCTGAAGTGTGTGTGAATGTGAGGCTCAGTGTGTGAGGGACCAGTCTCAGGGTCCAGTGATCCAGACCCAGCTGAAGTGTGCGTGAATGTGAGGCTTAGTGTGTGAGGGACCAGTCTCAGGGTCCAGTGATCCAGACCCAGCTGAAGTGTGTGTGTATGTGAGGCTCAGTGTGTGAGAGACCAGTCTCAGGGTCCAGTGATCCAGACCCAGCTGAAGTGTGTGTGAATGTGAGGCTCAGTGTGTGAGGGACCAGTCTCATGGTCCAGTGATCCAGACCCAGCTGAAGTGTGTGTGAATGTGAGGCTCAGTGTTATGAGGGAACAGTCTCAGGGTCTAGTGATCCAGACGCAGCTGAAGTGTGTGTGAATGTGAGGCTCAGTGTGTGAGGGACCAGTCTCAGGGTCCAGTGATCCAGACCCAGCTGAAGTGACTGTGAATGTGAGGCTCAGTGTGTGAGGGACCAGTCTCAGTGTCCAATGATCCAGACCCAGCTGAAGTGTGTGTGAATGTGAGGCTCAGTGTGTGAGGGGCCAGTCTCAGGGTCCAGTGATCCAGACCCAGCTGAAGTTTGTGTGAATGTGAGGATCAGTGTGTGAGGGACCAGTCTCAGGATCCAGTGATGCAGATCCAGCTGAAGTGTGTGTGAATGTGAGGCTCAGTGTGTGAGGGACCAGTCTCAGGGTCTATTGATCCAGACCCAGCTGAAGTGTGTGTGAATGTAAAGCTCAGTATGTGAAAGACCAGTCTCTGGGTCCAGTGATCCAGACCCAGCTGAAGTGTGTGTGAATGTGAGGCTCAGTGTGTGAGGAACCAGTCTCAGGGTCCAGTGATCCAGACCCAGCTGAAGTGTGTGTGAATGTGAGACTCAGTGTGTGACGGACCAGTCTCAGGGTCCAGTGATCCAGACCCAGCTGAAGTGTGTGTGACTGTGTGGCTCAGTGTGTGAGGGACCAGTCTCAGGGTCCAGTGATCCAGACCCAGCTGAAGTGTCTGTGAATGTGAGGCTCAGTGTGTGAGGGACCAGTCTCAGGGTCCAGTGATCCAGACCCAGCTGAAGTGTGTGTGAATGTGAGGCTCAGTGTGTGAGGGACCAGTCTCAGGGTCCAGTGATCCAGACTCAGCTGAAGTGTGTGTGAATGTGAGGCTCAGTGTGTGAGTAACCAGTCTCAGGGTCCAGTGATCCAGGCCCAGCTGAAGTGTGTGTGAATGTGAGGCTCAGTGTGTGATGGACCAGTCTCAGGGTCCAGTGATCCAGACCCAGCTGAAGTGTGTGTGAATGTGAGGCTTAGTGTGTGAGGGACCAGTCACAGGGTCCAGTGATCCAGACCCAGCTGAAGTGTGTGTGAATGTGAGGCTCAGTGTGTGAGAGACCAGTCTCAGGGTCCAGTGATCCAGACCCAGCTGAAGTGTGTGTGAATGTGAGGCTCAGTGTTATGAGGGACCAGTCTCAGGGTCTAGTGATCCAGACGCAGCTGAAGTGTGTGTGAATGTGAGGCTCAGTGTGTGAGGGACCAGTCTCAGGGTCCAGTGATACAGACCAAGCTGAAGTGTGTGTTAATGTGAGGCTCAGTGTGTGAGAGACCAGTCTCAGGGTCCAGTGATCCAGACCCAGCTGAAGTGTGTGTGAATGTGAGGCTCAGTGTGTGAGGGACCAGTCTCATGGTCTAGTGATCCAGACCCAGCTGAAGTGTGTGTGACCGTGAGGCTCTGTGTGTGAGGGACCAGTATCAGGGTCCAGTGATCCAGACCCAGCTGAAGTGTGTGTGAATGTGAGGCTCAGTGTGTGAGGGACCAGTCTCAGTGTCCAGTGATCCAGACCCAGCTGAAGTGTGTGTGAATGTGAGGCTCAGTGTTATGAGGGACCAGTCTCAGGGTCTAGTGATCCAGACGCAGCTGAAGTGTGTGTGAATGTGAGGCTCAGTGTGTGAGGGACCAGTCTCAGGGTCCAGTGATCCAGACCCAGCTGAAGTGTCTGTGAATGTGAGGCTCAGTGTGTGAGGGACCAGTCTCAGGGTCCAGTGACCCAGACCCAGCTGAAGTGTGTGTGAATGTGTGGCTCAGTGTGTGAGGGACCAGTCTCAGGGTCCAGTGATCCAGACCCCGCTGAAGTGTGTGTGAATGTGAGGCTCAGTGTGTGAGGGACCAGCCTCAGAGTCCAGTTATCCAGACCCATCTGAAGTGTGTGTGAATGTGAGGCTCAGTGTGTGAGGGTCCAGTCTCAGTGTCCAGTGATCCAGACCCAGCTGAAGTGTCTGTGAATGTGAGGCTCAGTGTGTGAGGGACCAGCCTCAGGTTCCAGTGATCCAGACCCAGCTGAAATGTCTGTGTGAATGTGAGGCTCAGTGCGTGAGGGACCAGTCTCAGGGTCCAGTGATCCAGACCCAGCTGAAGTGTGTGTGAATGTGATGCTCAGTGTGTGAGGGACCAGTCTCAGGGTCCAGTGATCCAGACCCAGCTGAAGAGTGTGTGTGAATGTGAGGCTCAGTGTGTGAGGGACCAGTCTCAGGGTCCAGTGATCCAGACCCAGCTGAAGTGTGTGTGAATGTGAGGCTCAGTGTGTGAGGGACCAGTCTCAGGGTCCATTGATCCAGACCCAGCTGAAGTGTGTGTGAATGTGAGGCTCAGTGTGTGACGGACCAGTCTCAGGATCCAGTGATCCAGACCCAGCTGAAGTGTGTGTGAATGTGAGGCTCAGTGTGTGAGGGACCAGTCTCAGGGTCCATGATCCAGACCCAGCTGAAGTGTGTGTGAATGTGAGGTTCAGTGTGTGAGGGACCAGTCTCAGGGTCCAGTGATCCAGACCCAGCTGAAGTGTGTGTGAATGTGTGGCTCAGTGTGTGAGGGACCAGTCTCAGGGTCCAGTGATCCAGACCCAGCTGAAGTGTGTGTGAATGTGATGCTCAGTGTGTGAGGAACCAGCCTCAGGGTCCAGTGATCCAAACCCAGCTGAAGTTTGTGTGAATGTGAGGCTCAGTGTGTGAGGGACCAGCCTCAGGGTCCAGTGATCCAGACCCAGCTGAAGTGTGTGTGAATGTGAGGCTCAGTGTGTGAGGGACCAGTCTCAGGGTCCAGTGATCCAGACCCAGCTGAAGTGTGTGTGAATGTAAGGCTCAGTATGTGAAAGACCACTCTCATGGTCCAGTGATCCAGACCCAGCTGAAGTGTGTGTGAATGTGATGCTCAGTGTGTGAGGGACCAGCCTCAGAGTCCAGTGATCCAGACCAGGCTGAAGTGTCTGTGAATGTGAGGCTCAGTGTGTGAGGGACCAGCCTCAGAGTCCAGTGATCCAGACCCAGCTGAAGTGTGTGCGAATGTGAGGCTCAATGTGTGAGGGACCAGCCTCAGGGTCCAGTGATCCAGACCCAGCTGAAGTTTGTGTGAATGTGAGACTCAATGTGTGAGGGACCAGCCTCAGGGTCCAGTGATCCAGACGCAGCTGAAGTGTGTGTGAATGTGAGGCTCAGTGTGTGAGGGACCAGTCTCAGGGTCCAGTGATCCAGACCCAGCTGAAGTGTGTGTGAATGTCAGGCTCAGTGTGTGAGGGACCAGTCTCAGGGTCCAGTGATCCAGACCCAGCTGAAGTGTGTGTGAATGTCAGGCTCAGTGTGTGAGGGACCAGTCTCAGGGTCCAGTGATCCAGACCGAGCTGAAGTGTGTGTGAATGTGATGCTCAGTGTGTGAGGGACCAACCTCAGGGTCCAGTGATCCAGACCCAGCTGAAGTGTGTGTGAATGTGAGGCTCAGTGTGTGAGGGACCAGTCTCAGGGTCCAGTGATCCAGACCCAGCTGAAGTGTGTGTGAATGTGAGGCTCAGTGTGTGAGGGACCAGTCTCAGGGTCCAGTGATCCAGACCCAGCTGAAGTGTGTGTGAATGTAAGGCTCAGTATGTGAAAGACCAGTCTCAGGGTCCAGTGATCCAGACCCAGCTGAAGTGTGTGTGAATGTGAGGCTCAGTGTGTGAGGAACCAGTCTCATGGTCCAGTGATCCAGACCCAGCTGAAGTGTGTGTGAATGTGAGGCTCAGTGTGTGACGGACCAGTCTCAAGGTCCAGTGATCCAGACCCAGCTGAAGTGTGTGTGACTGTGTGGCTCAGTGTGTGAAGGACCAGTCTCAGGGTCCTGTGATCCAGACCCAGCTGAAGTGTGTGTGAATGTGAGGCTCAGTGTGTGAGGGACCAGTCTCAGGGTCAAGTGATCCAGACCCACCTGAAGTGTGTGTGAATGTGAGGCTCAGTGTGTGAGGGACCAGTCTCAGGGTCCAGTGATCCAGGCCCAGCTGAAGTGTGTGTGAATGTGAGGCTCAGTGTGTGAGGGACCAGTCTCAGGGTCCAGTGATCCAGACCCAGCTGAAGTGTGTGTGAATGTGAGGCTTAGTGTGTGAGGGACCAGTCTCAGGGTCCAGTGATCCAGACCCAGCTGAAGTGTGTGTGAATGTGAGGCTCAGTGTGTGAGAGACCAGACTCAGGGTCCAGTGATCCAGACCCAGCTGAAGTGTGTGTGAATGTGAGGCTCAGTGTGTGAGGGACCAGTCTCATGGTCTAGTGATCCAGACCCAGCTGAAGTGTGTGTGAACGTGAGGCTCAGTGTGTGAGGGACCAGTATCAGGGTCCAGTGATCCAGACCCAGCTGAAGTGTGTGTGAATGTGAGGCTCAGTGTGTGAGGGACCAGTCTCAGGGTCCAATGATCCAGACCCAGCTGAAGTGTGTGTGAATGTGAGGCTCAGTGTGTGAGGAACCAGTCTCAGGGTCCAGTGATCCAGACCCAGCTGAAGTGTGTGTGAATGTGAGGCTCAGTGTGTGACGGACCAGTCTCAGGGTCCAATGATCCAGACCCAGCTGAAGTGTGTGTGACTGTGTGGCTCAGTGTGTGAAGGACCAGTCTCAGGGTCCTGTGATCCAGACCCAGCTGAAGTGTCTGTGAATGTGAGGCTCAGTGTGTGAGGGACCAGTCTCAGGGTCCAGTGATCCAGACCCAGCTGAAGTGTGTGTGAATGTGAGGCTCAGTGTGTGAGGGACCAGTCTCAGGGTCCAGTGATCCAGGCCCAGCTGAAGTGTGTGTGAATGTGAGGCTCAGTGTGTGAGGGACCAGTCTCAGGGTCCAGTGATCCAGACCCAGCTGAAGTGTGTGTGAATGTGAGGCTTAGTGTGTGAGGGACCAGTCTCAGGTTCCAGTGTTCCAGACCCAGCTGAAGTGTGTGTGAATGTGAGGCTCAGTGTGTGAGGGACCAGTCTCATGGTCTAGTGATCCAGACCCAGCTGAAGTGTGTGTGAACGTAAGGCTCAGTGTGTGAGGGACCAGTATCAGGGTCCAGTGATCCAGACACAGCTGAAGTGTGTGTGAATGTGAGGCTCAGTGTGTGAGGGACCAGTCTCAGGATCCAATGATTCAGACCCAGCTGAAGTGTGTGTGAATGTGATGCTCAGTGTGTGAGGAACCAGTCTCAGGGTCCAGTGATCCAGATCCAGCTGAAGTGTGTGTGAATGTGAGGCTCAGTGTGTGAGGGACCAGTCTCAGTGTCCAGTGATCCAGACCCAGCTGAAGTGTGTGTGAATGTGAGGCTCAGTGTGTTAGGGACCAGTCTCAGGGTCCAGTGATCCAGACACAGCTGAAGTGTGTGTGAATGTGAGGCTCAGTGTGTGAGGGATCAGTCTCAGGGTCCAGTGATCCAGACCCAGCTGAAGTGTGTGTGAATGTGAGGCTCAGTGTGTGAGGGACCAGTCTCAGGGTCCAGTGATCCAGACCCAGCTGAAGTGTGTGTGAATGTGAGGCTCAGTGTGTGACGGACCAGTCTCAGGATCCAGTGATCCATACCCAGCTGAAGTGTGTGTGAATGTGAGGCTCAGTGTGTGAGGGACCAGTCTCAGGGTCCCTGATCCAGACCCAGCTGAAGTGTGTGTGAATGTGAGGCTCAGTGTGTGAGGGACCAGTCTCAGGGTCCAGTGATTCAGACCCAGCTGAAGTGTGTGTGAATGTGTGGCTCAGTGTGTGAGGGACCAGTCTCAGTGTCCAGTGATCCAGACCCAGCTGAAGTGTGTGTGAATGTGATGCTCAGTGTGTGAGGGACCAGCCTCAGGGTCCAGTGATCCAAACCCAGCTGAAGTGTGTGTGAATGTGAGGCTCAGTGTGTGAGGGACCAGCCTCAGGGTCCAGTGATCCAGACCCAGCTGAAGTTTGTGTGAATGTGAGGCTCAGTGTGTGAGGGACCAGTCTCAGGGTCCAGTGATCCAGACCCAGCTGAAGTGTGTGTGAATGTAAGGCTCAGTATGTGAAAGACCAGTCTCAGGGTCCAGTGATCCAGACCCAGCTGAAGTGTGTGTGAATGTGATGCTCAGTGTGTGAGGGACCAGCCTCAGAGTCCAGTGATCCAGACCCAGCTGAAGTGTGTGTGAATGTGAGGCTCAATGTGTGAGGGACCAGCCTCAGGGTCCAGTGATCCAGACCCAGCTGAAGTGTGTGTGAATGTGAGGCTCAGTGTGTGAGGGACCGGTCTCAGGGTCCAGTGATTCAGACCCAGCTGAAGTGTCTGTGAATGTGAGGCTCAATGTGTGAGGGACCAGCCTCAGGGTCCAGTGATCCAGACCCAGCTGAAGTGTGTGTGAATGTGAGGCTCAATGTGTGAGGGACCAGCCTCAGGGTCCAGTGATCCAGACCCAGCTGAAGTGTGTGTGAATGTGAGGCTCAGTGTGTGAGGGACCAGTCTCAGGGTCTAGTGATCCAGACGCAGCTGAAGTGTGTGTGAATGTGAGGCTCAGTGTGTGAGGGACCAGTCTCAGGGTCCAGTGATCCAGACCCAGCTGAAGTGTGTGTGAATGTCAGGCTCAGTGTGTGAGGGACCAGACTCAGGGTCCAGTGATCCAGACCGAGCTGAAGTGTGTGTGAATGTGATGCTCAGTGTGTGAGTGACCAACCTCAGGGTCCAGTGATCCAGACCCAGCTGAAGTGTGTGTGAATGTGAGGCTCAGTGTGTGAGGGACCAGTCTCAGGGTCCAGTGATCCAGACCCAGCTGAAGTGTGTGTGAATGTAAGGCTCAGTATGTGAAAGACCAGTCTCAGGGTCCAGTGATCCAGACCCAGCGGAAGTGTGTGTGAATGTGAGGCTCAGTGTGTGAGGAACCAGTCTCAGGGTCCAGTGATCCAGACCCAGCTGAAGTGTGTGTGAATGTGAGGCTCAGTGTTTGACGGACCAGTCTCAGGGTCCAGTGATCCAGACCCAGCTGAAGTGTGTGTGACTGTGTGGTTCAGTGTGTGAAGGACCAGTCTCAGTGTCCTGTGATCCAGACCCAGCTGAAGTGTCTATGAATGTGAGGCTCAGTGTGTGAGGGACCAGTCTCAGGGTCCAGTGATCCAGACCCAGCTGAAGTGTGTGTGAATGTGAGGCTCAGTGTGTGAGGGACCAGTCTCAGGGTCCAGTGATCCAGGCCCAGCTGTAGTGTGTGTGAATGTGAGGCTCAGTGTGTGAGGGACCAGTCTCAGGGTCCAGTGATCCAGGCCCAGCTGAAGTGTATGTGAATGTGAGGCTCAGTGTGTGAGGGACCAGTCTCAGGGTCCAGTGATCCAGACCCAGCTGAAGTGTGTGTGAATGTGAGGCTCAGTGTGTGAGGGACCAGTCTCATGGTCTAGTGATCCAGGCCCAGCTGAAGTGTGTGTGAACGTGAGGCTCAGTGTGTGAGGGACCAGTATCAGGGTCCAGTGATCCAGACCCAGCTGAAGTGTGTGTGAATGTGAGGCTCAGTGTGTGAGGGACCAGTCTCAGGGTCCAATGATCCAGACGCAGCTGAAGTGTGTGTGAATGTGATGTTCAGTGTGTGAGGAACCAGTCTCAGGGTCCAGTGATCCAGACCCAGCTGAAGTGTGTGTGAATGTGAGGCTCAGTGTGTGACGGACCAGTCTCAGGGTCCAGTGATCCAGACCCAGCTGAAGTGTGTGTGACTGTGTGGCTCAGTGTGTGAAGGACCAGTCTCAGGGTCCTGTGATCCAGACCCAGCTGAAGTGTCTGTGAATGTGAGGCTCAGTGTGTGAGGGACCAGTCTCAGGGTCCAGTGATCCAGACCCAGCTGAAGTGTGTGTGAATATGAGGCTTAGTGTGTGAGGGACCAGTCTCAGGGTCCAGTGTTCCAGACCCAGCTGAAGTATGTGTGAATGTGAGGCTCAGTGTGTGAGAGACCAGTCTCAGGGTCCAGTGATCCAGACCCAGCTGAAGTGTGTGTGAATGTGAGGCTCAGTGTGTGAGGGACCAGTCTAATGGTCCAGTGATCCAGACCCAGCTGAAGTGTGTGTGAACGTGAGGCTCAGTGTGTGAGGGACCAGTATCAGGGTCCAGTGATCCAGACCCAGCTGAAGTGTGTGTGAATGTGAGGCTCAGTGTGTGAGGGACCAGTCTCAGGGTCCAATGATCCAGACCCAGCTGAAGTGTGTGTGAATGTGATGCTCAGTGTGTGAGGAACCAGTCTCAGGGTCCAGTGATCCAGACCCAGCTGAAGTGTGTGTGAATGTGAGGCTCAGTGTGTGAGGGACCAGTCTCAGTGTCCAGTGATCCAGACCCAGCTGAAGTGTGTGTGAATGTGAGGCTCAGTGTGTGAGGGACCAGTCTCAGGGTCCAGTGATCCAGACCCAGCTGAAGTGTGTGTGAATGTGTGGCTCAGTGTGTGAGGGACCAGTTTCAGGGTCCAGTGATCCAGACCCAGCTGAAGTGTGTGTGAATGTAAGGCTCAGTATGTGAAAGACCAGTCTCAGGGTCCAGTGATTCAGACCCAGCTGAAGTGTCTGTGAATGTGAGGCTCAGTGTGTGAGGGACCAGCCTCAGAGTCCAGTGATCCAGACCCAGCTGAAGTATGTGTGAATGTGAGGCTCAATGTGTGAGGGACCAGCCTCAGGGTCCAGTGATCCAGACCCAGCTGAAGTGTGTGTGAATGTGAGGCTCAATGTGTGAGGGACCAGCCTCAGGGTCCAGTGATCCAGACCCAGCTGAAGTGTGTGTGAATGTGAGGCTCAGTGTGTGAGGGACCAGTCTCAGGGTCTAGTGATCCAGACGCAGCTGAAGTGTGTGTGAATGTGAGGCTCAGTGTGTGAGGGACCAGTCTCAGGGTCCAGTGATCCAGACCCAGCTGAAGTGTTTGTGAATGTGAGGCTCAGTGTGTGAGGGACCAGTCTCAGGGTCCAGTGATCCAGACCCAGCTGAAGTGTGTGTGAATGTCAGGCTCAGTGTGTGAGGGAGCAGACTCAGGGTCCAGTGATCCAGACCGAGCTGTAGTGTGTGTGAATGTGATGCTCAGTGTGTGAGGGACCAACCTCAGGGTCCAGTGATCCAGACCCAGCTGAAGTGTGTGTGAATGTGAGGCTCAGTGTGTGAGGGACCAGCCTCAGGGTCCAGTGATCCAGACCCAGCTGAAGTGTGCGCGAATGTGAGGCTCAGTGTATGAGGGACCAGTCTCAGGGTCCAGTGATGCAGACCCAGCTGAAGTGTGTGTGAATGTGAGGCTCAGTGTGTGAGGGACCAGTCTCAGGGTCCAGTGATCCAGACCCAGCTGAAGTGTGTGTGAATGTAAGGCTCAGTATGTGAAAGACCAGTCTCAGGGTCCAGTGATCCAGACCCAGCTGAAGTGTGTGTGAATGTGAGGCTCAGTGTGTGAGGAACCAGTATCAGGGTCCAGTGATCCAGACCCAGCTGAAGTGTGTGTGAATGTGAGGCTCAGTGTGTGAGGGACCAGTCTCATGGTCTAGTGATCCAGACCCAGCTGAAGTGTGTGTGAACGTGAGGCTCAGTGTGTGAGGGACCAGTATCAGGGTCCAGTGATCCAGACCCAGCTGAAGTGTGTGTGAATGTGAGGCTCAGTGTGTGAGGGACAAGTCTCAGGGTCCAATGATCCAGACCCAGCAGAAGTGTGTGTGAATGTGATGCTCAGTGTGTGAGGAACCAGTCTCAGGGTCCAGTGATCCAGACCCAGCTGAAGTGTGTGTGAATGTGAGGCTCAGTGTGTGAGGGACCAGTCTCAGTGTCCAGTGATCCAGACCCAGCTGAAGTGTGTGTGAATGTGAGGCTCAGTGTGTTAGGGACCAGTCTCAGGGTCCAGTGATCCAGACACAGCTGAAGTGTGTGTGAATGTGAGGCTCAGTGTGTGAGGGACCAGTCTCAGGGTCCAGTGATCCAGACACAGCTGAAGTGTGTGTGAATGTGAGGCTCAGTGTGTGAGGGACCAGTCTCAGGGTCCAATGATCCAGACCCAGCTGAAGTGTGTGTGAATGTGATGTTCAGTGTGTGAGGAACCAGTCTCAGGGTCCAGTGATCCAGACCCAGCTGAAGTGTGTGTGAATGTGAGGCTCAGTGTGTGACGGACCAGTCTCAGGGTCCAGTGATCCAGACCCAGCTGAAGTGTGTGTGACAGTGTGGCTCAGTGTGTGAAGGACCAGTCTCAGGGTCCTGTGATCCAGACCCAGCTGAAGTGTCTGTGAATGTGAGGCTCAGTGTGTGAGGGACCAGTCTCAGGGTCCAGTGATCCAGACCCAGCTGAAGTGTGTGTGAATATGAGGCTTAGTGTGTGAGGGACCAGTCTCAGGGTCCAGTGTTCCAGACCCAGCTGAAGTATGTGTGAATGTGAGGCTCAGTGTGTGAGAGACCAGTCTCAGGGTCCAGTGATCCAGACCCAGCTGAAGTGTGTGTGAATGTGAGGCTCAGTGTGTGAGGGACCAGTCTAATGGTCCAGTGATCCAGACCCAGCTGAAGTGTGTGTGAACGTGAGGCTCAGTGTGTGAGGGACCAGTATCAGGGTCCAGTGATCCAGACCCAGCTGAAGTGTGTGTGAATGTGAGGCTCAGTGTGTGAGGGACCAGTCTCAGGGTCCAATGATCCAGACCCAGCTGAAGTGTGTGTGAATGTGATGCTCAGTGTGTGAGGAACCAGTCTCAGGGTCCAGTGATCCAGACCCAGCTGAAGTGTGTGTGAATGTGAGGCTCAGTGTGTGAGGGACCAGTCTCAGTGTCCAGTGATCCAGACCCAGCTGAAGTGTGTGTGAATGTGAGGCTCAGTGTGTGAGGGACCAGTCTCAGGGTCCAGTGATCCAGACCCAGCTGAAGTGTGTGTGAATGTGTGGCTCAGTGTGTGAGGGACCAGTTTCAGGGTCCAGTGATCCAGACCCAGCTGAAGTGTGTGTGAATGTAAGGCTCAGTATGTGAAAGACCAGTCTCAGGGTCCAGTGATTCAGACCCAGCTGAAGTGTCTGTGAATGTGAGGCTCAGTGTGTGAGGGACCAGCCTCAGAGTCCAGTGATCCAGACCCAGCTGAAGTATGTGTGAATGTGAGGCTCAATGTGTGAGGGACCAGCCTCAGGGTCCAGTGATCCAGACCCAGCTGAAGTGTGTGTGAATGTGAGGCTCAATGTGTGAGGGACCAGCCTCAGGGTCCAGTGATCCAGACCCAGCTGAAGTGTGTGTGAATGTGAGGCTCAGTGTGTGAGGGACCAGTCTCAGGGTCTAGTGATCCAGACGCAGCTGAAGTGTGTGTGAATGTGAGGCTCAGTGTGTGAGGGACCAGTCTCAGGGTCCAGTGATCCAGACCCAGCTGAAGTGTTTGTGAATGTGAGGCTCAGTGTGTGAGGGACCAGTCTCAGGGTCCAGTGATCCAGACCCAGCTGAAGTGTGTGTGAATGTCAGGCTCAGTGTGTGAGGGAGCAGACTCAGGGTCCAGTGATCCAGACCGAGCTGTAGTGTGTGTGAATGTGATGCTCAGTGTGTGAGGGACCAACCTCAGGGTCCAGTGATCCAGACCCAGCTGAAGTGTGTGTGAATGTGAGGCTCAGTGTGTGAGGGACCAGCCTCAGGGTCCAGTGATCCAGACCCAGCTGAAGTGTGCGCGAATGTGAGGCTCAGTGTGTGAGGGACCAGTCTCAGGGTCCAGTGATGCAGACCCAGCTGAAGTGTGTGTGAATGTGAGGCTCAGTGTGTGAGGGACCAGTCTCAGGGTCCAGTGATCCAGACCCAGCTGAAGTGTGTGTGAATGTAAGGCTCAGTATGTGAAAGACCAGTCTCAGGGTCCAGTGATCCAGACCCAGCTGAAGTGTGTGTGAATGTGAGGCTCAGTGTGTGAGGAACCAGTCTCAGGGTCCAGTGATCCAGACCCAGCTGAAGTGTGTGTGAATGTGAGGCTCAGTGTGTGAGGGACCAGTCTCATGGTCTAGTGATCCAGACCCAGCTGAAGTGTGTGTGAACGTGAGGCTCAGTGTGTGAGGGACCAGTATCAGGGTCCAGTGATCCAGACCCAGCTGAAGTGTGTGTGAATGTGAGGCTCAGTGTGTGAGGGACCAGTCTCAGGGTCCAATGATCCAGACCCAGCAGAAGTGTGTGTGAATGTGATGCTCAGTGTGTGAGGAACCAGTCTCAGGGTCCAGTGATCCAGACCCAGCTGAAGTGTGTGTGAATGTGAGGCTCAGTGTGTGAGGGACCAGTCTCAGTGTCCAGTGATCCAGACCCAGCTGAAGTGTGTGTGAATGTGAGGCTCAGTGTGTTAGGGACCAGTCTCAGGGTCCAGTGATCCAGACACAGCTGAAGTGTGTGTGAATGTGAGGCTCAGTGTGTGAGGGATCAGTCTCAGGGTCCAGTGATCCAGACCCAGCTGAAGTGTGTGTGAATGTGAGGCTCAGTGTGTGAGGAACCAGTCTCAGGGTCCAGTGATCCAGACCCAGCTGATGTGTCTGTGAATGTGAGGCTCAGTGTGTGAGGGACCAGTCTCAGGGTCCATTGATCCAGACCCAGCTGAAGTGTGTGTGAATGTGAGGCTCAGTGTGTGACGGACCAGTCTCAGGATCCAGTGATCCAGACTCAGCTGAAGTGTGTGTGAATGTGAGGCTCAGTGTGTGAGGGACCAGTCTCAGGGTCCATGATCCAGACCCAGCTGAAGTGTGTGTGAATGTGAGGCTCAGTGTGTGAGGGACCAGTCTCAGGGTCCAGTGATCCAGACCCAGCTGAAGTGTGTGTGAATGTGTGGCTCAGTGTGTGAGGGACCAGTCTCAGGGTCCAGTGATCCAGACCCAGCTGAAGTGTGTGTGAATGTAAGGCTCAGTATGTGAAAGACCAGTCTCAGGGTCCAGTGATCCAGACCCAGCTGAAGTGTGTGTGAATGTGATGCTCAGTGTGTGAGGGACCAGCCTCAGAGTCCAGTGATCCAGACCCAGCTGAAGTGTGCGCGAATGTGAGGCTCAATGTGTGAGGGACCAGCCTCAGGGTCCAGTGATCCAGACCCAGCTGAAGTTTGTGTGAATGTGAGGCTCAGTGTGTGAGGGACCGGTCTCAGGGTCCAGTGATTCAGACCCAGCTGAAGTGTCTGTGAATGTGAGGCTCAGTGTGTGAGGGACCAGCCTCAGAGTCCAGTGATCCAGACCCAGCTGAAGTGTGTGTGAATGTGAGGCTCACTGTGTGAGGGACCAGCCTCAGGGTCCAGTGATCCAGACCCAGCTGAAGTGTGTGTGAATGTGAGGCTCAATGTGTGAGGGACCAGCCTCAGGGTCCAGTGATCCAGACCCAGCTGAAGTGTGTGTGAATGTGAGGCTCAGTGTGTGAGGGACCAGTCTCAGGGTCTAGTGATCCAGACGCAGCTGAAGTGTGTGTGAATGTGAGGCTCAGTGTGTGAGGGACCAGTCTCAGGATCCAGTGATCCAGACCCAGCTGAAGTGTGTGTGAATGTGTGGCTCAGTGTGTGAGGGACCAACCTCAGGGTCCAGTGATCCAGACCCAGCTGAAGTGTGTGTGAATGTGAGGCTCAGTGTGTGAGGGACCAGCCTCAGGGTCCAGTGATCCAGACCCAGCTGAAGTGTGCGCGAATGTGAGGCTCAGTGTGTGAGGGACCAGTCTCAGGGTCCAGTGATCCAGACCCAGCTGAAGTGTGTGTGAATGTGAGGCTCAGTGTGTGAGGGACCAGTCTCAGGGTCCAGTGATCCAGACCCAGCTGAAGTGTGTGTGAATGTAAGGCTCAGTATGTGAAAGACCAGTCTCAGGGTCCAGTGATCCAGACCCAGCTGAAGTGTGTGTGAATGTGAGGCTCAGTGTGTGAGGGACCAGTCTCAGGGTCCAGTGATCCAGACCCAGCTGAAGTGTGTGTGAATGTGAGGCTCAGTGTGTGAGGGACCAGTCTCATGGTCTAGTGATCCAGACCCAGCTAAAGTGTGTGTGAACGTGAGGCTCAGTGTGTGAGGGACCAGTATCAGGGTCCAGTGATCCAGACCCAGCTGAAGTGTGTGTGAATGTGAGGCTCATTGTGTGAGGGACCAGTCTCAGGGTCCAATGATCCAGACCCAGCTGAAGTGTGTGTGAATGTGATGCTCAGTGTGTGAGGAACCAGTCTCAGGGTCCAGTGATCCAGACCCAGCTGAAGTGTGTGTGAATGTGAGGCTCAGTGTGTGAGGGACCAGTCTCAGTGTCCAGTGATCCAGACCCAGCTGAAGTGTGTGTGAATGTGAGGCTCAGTGTGTTAGGGACCAGTCTCAGGGTCCAGTGATCCAGACACAGCTGAAGTGTGTGTGAATGTGAGGCTCAGTGTGTGAGGGATCAATCTCAGGGTCCAGTGATCCAGACCCAGCTGAAGTGTGTGTGAATGTGAGGCTCAGTGTGTGAGGGACCAGTCTCAGGGTCCAGTGATCCAGACCCAGCTGAAGTGTGTGTGAATGTGAGGCGCAGTGTGTGACGAACCAGACTCTGGGTCTAGTGATCCAGACCCAGCTGAAGTGTGTGTGAATGTGAGGCTCAGTGTGTGAGCGACCAGTCTCAGGGTCCAGTGATACAGACCCAGCTGAAGTGTGTGTGAATGTGAGGCTCAGTGTGTGAGGGACCAGTCTCAGGGTCCAGTGATCCAGACCCAGCTGAAGTGTGTGTGAATGTGAGGCTCAGTGTGTGAGGGACCAGTTTCAGGATCCAGTGATCCAGAACCAGCTGAAGTGTGTGTGAATGTGAGGCTCAGTGTGTGAGGGACCAGTCTCAGGGTCCAGTGATCCAGACCAAGCTGAAGAGTGTGTGAATGTGAGGCTCAGTGTGTGAGGGACCAGTCTCAGGGTCCAGTGATCCAGACCCAGCTGAAGTGTGTGTGAATGTGTGGCTCAGTGTGTGAGGGACCAGTCTCAGGGTCTAGTGATCCAGACCCAGCTGAAGTGTGTGGGAATGTGATGCTCAGTGTGTGAGGGACCAGCCTCAGGGTCCAGTGATCCAGACCCAGCTGAAGTGTGTGTGAATGTGAGGCTCAGTGTGTGAGGGACCAGCCTCAGGGTCCAGTGATCCAGACCCAGCTGAAGTGTGTGTGAATGTGAGGCTCAGTGTGTGACGGACCAGTCTCAGGGTCCAGTGATCCAGACCCAGCTGAAGTGTGTGTGAATGTGAGGCTCAGTGTGTGAGGGACCAGTCTCAGGGTCCAGTGATCCAGACCCAGCTGAAGTGTGTGTGAATGTGAGGCTTAGTGTGTGAGGGACCAGTCTCAGGGTCCAGTGATCCAGACCCAGCTGAAGTGTGTGTGAATGTGAGGCTCAGTGTGTGAGAGACCAGTCTCAGGGTCCAGTGATCCAGACCCAGCTGAAGTGTATGTGAATGTGAGGCTCAGTGTGTGAGGGACCAGTCTCATGGTCTAGTGATCCAGACCCAGCTGAAGTGTATGTGAATGTGAGGCTCAATGTGTGAGGGACCAGCCTCAGGGTCCAGTGATCCAGACCCAGCTGAAGTGTGTGTGAATGTGAGGCTCAATGTGTGAGGGACCAGCCTCAGGGTCCAGTGATCCAGACCCAGCTGAAGTGTGTGTGAATGTGAGGCTCAGTGTGTGAGGGACCAGTCTCAGGGTCTAGTGATCCAGACGCAGCTGAAGTGTGTGTGAATGTGAGGCTCAGTGTGTGAGGGACCAGTCTCAGGGTCCAGTGATCCAGACCCAGCTGAAGTGTTTGTGAATGTGAGGCTCAGTGTGTGAGGGACCAGTCTCAGGGTCCAGTGATCCAGACCCAGCTGAAGTGTGTGTGAATGACAGGCTCAGTGTGTGAGGGACCAGACTCAGGGTCCAGTGATCCAGACCGAGCTGAAGTGTGTGTGAATGTGATGCTCAGTGTGTGAGGGACCAACCTCAGGGTCCAGTGATCCAGACCCAGCTGAAGTATGTGTGAATGTGAGGCTCAGTGTGTGAGGGACCAGCCTCAGGGTCCAGTGATCCAGACCCAGCTGAAGTGTGCGTGAATGTGAGGCTCAGTGTGTGAGGGACCAGTCTCAGGGTCCAGTGATCCAGACCCAGCTGAAGTGTTTGTGAATGTGAGGCTCAGTGTGTGAGGGACCAGTCTCAGGGTCCAGTGATCCAGACCCAGCTGAAGTGTGTGTGAATGACAGGCTCAGTGTGTGAGGGACCAGACTCAGGGTCCAGTGATCCAGACCGAGCTGAAGTGTGTGTGAATGTGATGCTCAGTGTGTGAGGGACCAACCTCAGGGTCCAGTGATCCAGACCCAGCTGAAGTGTGTGTGAATGTGAGGCTCAGTGTGTGAGGGACCAGCCTCAGGGTCCAGTGATCCAGACCCAGCTGAAGTGTGCGTGAATGTGAGGCTCAGTGTGTGAGGGACCAGTCTCAGGGTCCAGTGATCCAGACCCAGCTGAAGTGTGTGTGAATGTGAGGCTCAGTGTGTGAGGGACCAGTCTCAGGGTCCAGTGATCCAGACCCAGCTGAAGTGTGTGTGAATGTAAGGCTCAGTATGTGAAAGACCAGTCTCAGGGTCCAGTGATCCAGACCCAGCTGAAGTGTGTGTGAATGTGAGGCTCAGTGTGTGAGGAACCAGTCTCAGGGTCCAGTGATCCAGACCCAGCTGAAGTATGTGTGAATGTGAGGCTCAGTGTGTGACGGACCAGTCTCAGGGTCCATTGATCCAGACCCAGCTGAAGTGTGTGTGACTGTGTGGTTCAGTGTGAGAAGGACCAGTCTCAGGGTCCTGTGATCCAGACCCAGCTGAAGTGTCTGTGAATGTGAGGCTCAGTGTGTGAGGGACCAGTCTCAGGGTCCAGTGATCCAGACCCAGCTGAAGTGTGTGTGAATGTGAGGCTCAGTGTGTGAGGGACCAGTCTCAGGGTCCAGTGATCCAGGCCCAGCTGAAGTGTGTGTGAATGTCAGGCTCAGTGTGTTAGGGACCAGACTCAGGGTCCAGTGATCCAGACCGAGCTGAAGTGTGTGTGAATGTGATGCTCAGTGTGTGAGGGACCAACCTCAGGGTCCAGTGATCCAGACCCAGCTGAAGTGTGTGTGAATGTGAGGCTCAGTGTGTGAGGGACCAGCATCAGGGTCCAGTGATCCAGACCCAGCTGAAGTGTGTGTGAATGTAAGGCTCAGTATGTGAAAGACCAGTCTCAGCGTCCAGTGATCCAGACCCACTGAAGTGTGTGTGAATGTGAGGCTCAGTGTGTGAGGGACCAGTCTCAGGGTCCAGTGATCCAGACCCAGCTGAAGTGTGTGTGAATGTGAGGCTCAGTGTGTGAGGGACCAGTCTCAGGGTCCAGTGATCCAGACCCAGCTGAAGTGTGTGTGAATGTGAGGCTTAGTGTGTGAGGGACCAGTCTCAGGGTCCAGTGATCCAGACCCAGCTGAAGTGTGTGTGAATGTGAGGCTCAGTGTGTGAGAGACCAGTCTCAGGGTCCAGTGATCCAGACCCAGCTGAAGTGTATGTGAATGTGAGGCTCAGTGTGTGAGGGACCAGTCTCATGGTCTAGTGATCCAGACCCAGCTGAAGTGTATGTGAATGTGAGGCTCAATGTGTGAGGGACCAGCCTCAGGGTCCAGTGATCCAGACCCAGCTGAAGTGTGTGTGAATGTGAGGCTCAATGTGTGAGGGACCAGCCTCAGGGTCCAGTGATCCAGACCCAGCTGAAGTGTGTGTGAATGTGAGGCTCAGTGTGTGAGGGACCAGTCTCAGGGTCTAGTGATCCAGACGCAGCTGAAGTGTGTGTGAATGTGAGGCTCAGTGTGTGAGGGACCAGTCTCAGGGTCCAGTGATCCAGACCCAGCTGATGTGTTTGTGAATGTGAGGCTCAGTGTGTGAGGGACCAGTCTCAGGGTCCAGTGATCCAGACCCAGCTGAAGTGTGTGTGAATGACAGGCTCAGTGTGTGAGGGACCAGACTCAGGGTCCAGTGATCCAGACCGAGCTGAAGTGTGTGTGAATGTGATGCTCAGTGTGTGAGGGACCAACCTCAGGGTCCAGTGATCCAGACCCAGCTGAAGTGTGTGTGAATGTGAGGCTCAGTGTGTGAGGGACCAGCCTCAGGGTCCAGTGATCCAGACCCAGCTGAAGTGTGCGTGAATGTGAGGCTCAGTGTGTGAGGGACCAGTCTCAGGTTCCAGTGATCCAGACCCAGCTGAAGTGTTTGTGAATGTGAGGCTCAGTGTGTGAGGGACCAGTTTCAGGGTCCAGTGATCCAGACCCAGCTGAAGTGTGTGTGAATGACAGGCTCAGTGTGTGAGGGACCAGACTCAGGGTCCAGTGATCCAGACCGAGCTGAAGTTTGTGTGAATGTGATGCTCAGTGTGTGAGGGACCAACCTCAGGGTCCAGTGATCCAGACCCAGCTGAAGTGTGTGTGAATGTGAGGCTCAGTGTGTGAGGGACCAGCCTCAGGGTCCAGTGATCCAGACCCAGCTGAAGTGTGCGTGAATGTGAGGCTCAGTGTGTGAGGGACCAGTCTCAGGGTCCAGTGATCCAGACCCAGCTGAAGTGTGTGTGAATGTGAGGCTCAGTGTGTGAGGGACCAGTCTCAGGGTCCAGTGATCCAGACCCAGCTGAAGTGTGTGTGAATGTAAGGCTCAGTATGTGAAAGACCAGTCTCAGGGTCCAGTGATCCAGACCCAGCTGAAGTGTGTGTGAATGTGAGGCTCAGTGTGTGAGGAACCAGTCTCAGGGTCCAGTGATCCAGACCCAGCTGAAGTATGTGTGAATGTGAGGCTCAGTGTGTGACGGACCAGTCTCAGGGTCCATTGATCCAGACCCAGCTGAAGTGTGTGTGACTGTGTGGTTCAGTGTGAGAAGGACCAGTCTCAGGGTCCTGTGATCCAGACCCAGCTGAAGTGTCTGTGAATGTGAGGCTCAGTGTGTGAGGGACCAGTCTCAGGGTCCAGTGATCCAGACCCAGCTGAAGTGTGTGTGAATGTGAGGCTCAGTGTGTGAGGGACCAGTCTCAGGGTCCAGTGATCCAGGCCCAGCTGAAGTGTGTGTGAATGTCAGGCTCAGTGTGTTAGGGACCAGACTCAGGGTCCAGTGATCCAGACCGAGCTGAAGTGTGTATGAATGTGATGCTCAGTGTGTGAGGGACCAACCTCAGGGTCCAGTGATCCAGACCCAGCTGAAGTGTGTGTGAATGTGAGGCTCAGTGTGTGAGGGACCAGCATCAGGGTCCAGTGATCCAGACCCAGCTGAAGTGAGCGCGAATGTGAGGCTCAGCGTGTGAGGGACCAGTCTCAGGGTCCAGTGATCAAGACCCAGCTGAAGTGTGTGTGAATGTGAGGCTCAGTGTGTGAGGGACCAGTCTCAGGGTCCAGTGATCCAGACCCAGCTGAAGTGTGTGTGAATGTAAGGCTCAGTATGTGAAAGACCAGTCTCAGGGTCCAGTGATCCAGAACCACTGAAGTGTGTGTGAATGTGAGGCTCATTGTGTGAGGGACCAGTCTCAGGGTCCAGTGATCCAGACCCAGCTGAAGTGTGTGTGAATGTGAGGCTCAGTGTGTGAGGGACCAGTCTCATGGTCTAGTGATCCAGACCCAGCTGAAGTGTGTGTGAACGTGAGGCTCAGTGTGTGAGGGACCAGTATCAGGGTCCAGTGATCCAGACCCAGCTGAAGTTTGTGTGAATGTGAGGCTCAGTGTGTGAGGGACCAGTCTCAGGTTCCAATGATCCATACCCAGCTGAAGTGTGTGTGAATGTGATGCTCAGTGTGTGAGGAACCAGTCTCAGGGTCCAGTGATCCAGACCCAGCTGAAGTGTGTGTGAATGTGAGGCTCAGTGTGTGAGGGACCAGTCTCAGTGTCCAGTGATCCAGACCCAGCTGAAGTGTGTGTGAATGTGAGGCTCAGTGTGTTCGGGACCAGTCTCAGGGTCCAGTGATCCAGACACAGCTGAAGTGTGTGTGAATGTGAGGCTCAGTGTGTGAGGGATCAATCTCAGGGTCCAGTGATCCAGACCCAGCTGAAGCGTGTGTGAATGTGAGGCTCAGTGTGTGAGGGACCAGTCTCAGGGTCCAGTAATCCAGACCCAGCTGAAGTGTGTGTGAATGTGAGGCTCAGTGTGTGAGGAACCAGTCTCAGGGTCCAGTGATCCAGACCCAGCTGAAGTTTCTGTGAATGTGAGGCTCAGTGTGTGAGAGACCAGCCTCAGGTTCCAGTGATCCAGACGCAGCTGAAGTGTGTGTGAATGTGAGGCTCAGTGTGTGACGGACCAGTCTCAGGGTCCAGTGATCCAGACCCAGCTGAAGTGTGTGTGAATGTGATGCTCAGTGTGTGAGGGACCAGTCTCAGGGTCCAGTGATCCAGACCCAGCTGAAGAGTGTGTGTGAATGTGAGGCCTAGTGTGTGAGCGACCAGTCTCAGGGTCCAGTGATACAGACCCAGCTGAAGTGTGTGTGAATGTGAGGCTCAGTGTGTGAGGGACCAGTCTCAGGGTCCAGTGATCCAGACTCAGCTGAAGTGTGTGTGAATGTGAGGCTCAGTGTGTGAGGGACCAGTTTCAGGATCCAGTGATCCAGAACCAGCTGAAGTGTGTGTGAATGTGAGGCTCAGTGTGTGAGGGACCAGTCTCAGGGTCCAGTGATCCAGACCAAGCTGAAGAGTGTGTGAATGTGAGGCTCAGTGTGTGAGGGACCAGTCTCAGGGTCCAGTGATCCAGACCCAGCTGAAGTGTGTGTGAATGTGTGGCTCAGTGTGTGAGGGACCAGTCTCAGGGTCTAGTGATCCAGACCCAGCTGAAGTGTGTGGGAATGTGATGCTCAGTGTGTGAGGGACCAGCCTCAGGGTCCAGTGATCCAGACCCAGCTGAAGTGTGTGTGAATGTGAGGCTCAGTGTGTGAGGGACCAGCCTCAGGGTCCAGTGATCCAGACCCAGCTGAAGTGTGTGTGAATGTGAGGCTCAGTGTGTGACGGACCAGTCTCAGGGTCCAGTGATCCAGACCCAGCTGAAGTGTGTGTGACTGTGTGGCTCAGTGTGTGAGGGACCAGTCTCAGTGTCTAGTGATCCAGACCCAGCTGAAGTGTGTGTGAATGTGAGGCTCAGTGTATGAGGGACCAGTCTCAGGGTCCAGTGATCCAGACACAGCTGAAGTGTGTGTGAATGTGTGGCTCAGTGTGTGAGGGACCAGTCTCAGGGTCCAGTGATCCAGACCCAGCTGAAGTGTGTGTGAATGTGAGGCTCAGTGTGTGAGGGACCAGTCTCAGGGTCCAGTGATCGAGACCCAGCTGAAGTGTGTGTGAATGTGAGGCTTAGTGTGTGAGGGACCAGTCTCAGGGTCCAGTGATCCAGACCCAGCTGAAGTGTGTGTGAATGTGAGGCTCAGTGTGTAAGAGACCAGTCTCAGGGTCCAGTGATACAGACCCAGCTGAAGTATTTGTGAATGTGAGGCTCAGTGTGTGAGGGACCAGTCTCATGGTCTAGTGATCCAGACCCAGCTGAAGTGTGTGTGAATGTGAGGCTCAATGTGTGAGGGACCAGCCTCAGGGTCCAGTGATCCAGACCCAGCTGAAGTGTGTGTGAATGTGAGGCTCAATGTGTGAGGGACCAGCCTCAGGGTCCAGTGATCCAGACCCAGCTGAAGTGTGTGTGAATGTGAGGCTCAGTGTGTGAGGGACCAGTCTCAGGGTCTAGTGATCCAGACGCAGCTGAAGTGTGTGTGAATGTGGGGCTCAGTGTGTGACGGACCAGTCTCAGGGTCCAGTGATCCAGACCCAGCTGAAGTGTTTGTGAATGTGAGGCTCAGTGTGTGAGGGACCAGTCTCAGGGTCCAGCGATCCAGACCCAGCTGAAGTGTGTGTGAATGACAGGCTCAGTGTGTGAGGGACCAGACTCAGGGTCCAGTGATCCAGACCGAGCTGAAGTGTGTGGGAATGTGATGCTCAGTGTGTGAGGGACCAACCTCAGGGTGCAGTGATCCAGACCCAGCTGAAGTGTGTGTGAATGTGAGGCTCAGTGTGTGAGGGAAGAGCCTCAGGGTCCAGTGATCCAGACCCAGCTGAAGTGTGCGTGAATGTGAGGCTCAGTGTGTGAGGGACCAGTCTCAGGGTCCAGTGATCCAGACCCAGCTGAAGTGTTTGTGAATGTGAGGCTCAGTGTGTGAGGGACCAGTCTCAGGGTCCAGTGATCCAGACCCAGCTGAAGTGTGTGTGAATGACAGGCTCAGTGTGTGAGGGACCAGACTCAGGGTCCAGTGATCCAGACCGAGCTGAAGTGTGTGTGAATGTGATGCTCAGTGTGTGAGGGACCAACCTCAGGGTCCAGTGATCCAGACCCAGCTGAAGTGTGTGTGAATGTGAGGCTCAGTGTGTGAGGGACCAGCCTCAGGGTCCAGTGATCCAGACCCAGCTGAAGTGTGCGTGAATATGAGGCTCAGTGTGTGAGGGACCAGTCTCAGGGTCCAGTGATCCAGACCCAGCTGAAGTGTGTGTGAATGTGAGGCTCAGTGTGTGAGGGACCAGTCTCAGGGTCCAGTGATCCAGACCCAGCTGAAGTGTGTGTGAATGTAAGGCTCAGTATGTGAAAGACCAGTCTCAGGGTCCAGTGATCCAGACCCAGCTGAAGTGTGTGTGAATGTGAGGCTCAGTGTGTGAGGAACCAGTCTCAGGGTCCAGTGATCCAGACCCAGCTGAAGTGTGTGTGAATGTGAGGCTCAGTGTGTGAGGGACCAGTCTCAGGGTCCAGTGATCCAGACCCAGCTGAAGTGTGTGTGAATGTGAGGCTCAGTGTGTGAGGGACCAGCCTCAGGGTCCAGTGATCCAGACCCAGCTGAAGTGTGCGTGAATGTGAGGCTCAGTGTGTGAGGGACCAGTCTCAGGGTCCAGTGATCCAGACCCAGCTGAAGTGTTTGTGAATGTGAGGCTCAGTGTGTGAGGGACCAGTCTCAGGGTCCAGTGATCCAGACCCAGCTGAAGTGTGTGTGAATGACAGGCTCAGTGTGTGAGGGACCAGTCTCAGGGTCCAGTGATCCAGACCCAGCTGAAGTGTGTGTGAATGTGAGGCTCAGTGTGTGAGGGACCAGTCTCAGGGTCCAGTGATCCAGGCCCAGCTGAAGTGTGTGTGAATGTGAGGCTCAGTGTGTGAGGGACCAGTCTCAGGGTCCAGTGATCCAGACCCAGCTGAAGTGTGTGTGAATGTGAGGCTTAGTGTGTGAGGGACCAGTCTCAGGATCCAGTGATCCAGACCCAGCTGAAGTGTGTGTGAATGTGAGGCTCAGTGTGTGAGGGACCAGTCTCAGGGTCCAGTGATCCAGACCCAGCTGAAGTGTGTGTGAATCTGAGGCTCAGTGTGTGAGGGACAAGTCTCATGGTCTAGTGATCCAGACCCAGCTGAAGTGTGTGTGAACGTGAGGCTCAGTGTGTGAGGGACCAGTATCAGGGTCCAGTGATCCAGACCCAGCTGAAGTGTGTGTGAATGTGAGGCTCAGTGTGTGAGGGACCAGTCTCAGGGTCCAATGATCCAGACCCAGCTGAAGTGTGTGTGAATGTGATGCTCAGTGTGTGAGGAACCAGTCTCAGGGTCCAGTGATCCAGACCCAGCTGAAATGTGTGTGAATGTGAGGCTCAGTGTGTGAGGGACCAGTCTCAGTGTCCAGTGATCCAGACCCAGCTGAAGTGTGTGTGAATGTGAGGCTCAGTGTGTTAGGGACCAGTCTCAGGGTCCAGTGATCCAGACACAGCTGAAGTGTGTGTGAATGTGAGGCTCAGTGTGTGAGGGATCAGTCTCAGGGTCCAGTGATCCAGACCCAGCTGAAGTGTGTGTGAATGTGAGGCTCAGTGTGTGAGGGACCAGTCTCAGGGTCCAGTGATCCAGACCCAGCTGAAGTGTGTGTGAATGTGAGGCTCAGTGTGTGAGGGACCAGACTCAGGGTCCAGTGATCCAGACCCAGCTGAAGTGTGTGTGAATGTGAGGCTCAGTGTGTGAGGAACCAGTCTCAGGGTCCAGTGATCCAGACCGAGCTGAAGTGTCTGTGAATGTGAGGCTCAGTGTGTGAGAGACCAGGCTCAGGTTCCAGTGATCCAGACGCAGCTGAAGTGTGTGTGAATGTGAGGCTCAGTGTGTGAGGGACCAGTCTCAGGGTCCAGTGATCCAGACCCAGCTGAAGTGTGTGTGAATGTGATGCTCAGTGTGTGAGGGACCAGTCTCAGGGTCCAGTGATCCAGACCCAGCTGAAGAGTGTGTGTGAATGTGAGGCTCAGTGTGTGAGCGACCAGTCTCAGGGTCCAGTGATACAGACCCAGCTGAAGTGTGTGTGAATGTGAGGCTCAGTGTGTGAGGGACCAGTCTCAGTGTCCAGTGATCCAGACCCAGCTGAAGTGTGTGTGAATGTGAGGCTCAGTGTGTGAGGGACCAGTTTCAGGATCCAGTGATCCAGACCCAGCTGAAGTGTGTGTGAATGTGAGGCTCAGTGTGTAAGAGACCAGTCTCAGGGTCCAGTGATACAGACCCAGCTGAAGTATTTGTGAATGTGAGGCTCAGTGTGTGAGGGACCAGTCTCATGGTCTAGTGATCCAGACCCAGCTGAAGTGTGTGTGAATGTGAGGCTCAATGTGTGAGGGACCAGCCTCAGGGTCCAGTGATCCAGACCCAGCTGAAGTGTGTGTGAATGTGAGGCTCAATGTGTGAGGGACCAGCCTCAGGGTCCAGTGATCCAGACCCAGCTGAAGTGTGTGTGAATGTGAGGCTCAGTGTGTGAGGGACCAGTCTCAGGGTCTAGTGATCCAGACGCAGCTGAAGTGTGTGTGAATGTGGGGCTCAGTGTGTGACGGACCAGTCTCAGGGTCCAGTGATCCAGACCCAGCTGAAGTGTTTGTGAATGTGAGGCTCAGTGTGTGAGGGACCAGTCTCAGGGTCCAGTGATCCAGACCCAGCTGAAGTGTGTGTGAATGACAGGCTCAGTGTGTGAGGGACCAGACTCAGGGTCCAGTGATCCAGACCGAGCTGAAGTGTGTGGGAATGTGATGCTCAGTGTGTGAGGGACCAACCTCAGGCTGCAGTGATCCAGACCCAGCTGAAGTGTGTGTGAATGTGAGGCTCAGTGTGTGAGGGAAGAGCCTCAGGGTCCAGTGATCCAGACCCAGCTGAAGTGTTTGTGAATGTGAGGCTCAGTGTGTGAGGGACCAGTCTCAGGGTCCAGTGATCCAGACCCAGCTGAAGTGTTTGTGAATGTGAGGCTCAGTGTGTGAGGGACCAGTCTCAGGGTCCAGTGATCCAGACCCAGCTGAAGTGTGTGTGAATGACAGGCTCAGTGTGTGAGGGACCAGACTCAGGGTCCAGTGATCCAGACCGAGCTGAAGTGTGTGTGAATGTGATGCTCAGTGTGTGAGGGACCAACCTCAGGGTCCAGTGATCCAGACCCAGCTGAAGTGTGTGTGAATGTGAGGCTCAGTGTGTGAGGGACCAGCCTCAGGGTCCAGTGATCCAGACCCAGCTGAAGTGTGCGTGAATATGAGGCTCAGTGTGTGAGGGACCAGTCTCAGGGTCCAGTGATCCAGACCCAGCTGAAGTGTATGTGAATGTGAGGCTCAGTGTGTGAGGGACCAGTCTCAGGGTCCAGTGATCCAGACCCAGCTGAAGTGTGTGTGAATGTAAGGCTCAGTATGTGAAAGACCAGTCTCAGGGTCCAGTGATCCAGACCCAGCTGAAGTGTGTGTGAATGTGAGGCTCAGTATGTGAGGAACCAGTCTCAGGGTCCAGTGATCCAGACCCAGCTGAAGTGTGTGTGAATGTGAGGCTCAGTGTGTGAGGGACCAGTCTCAGGGTCCAGTGATCCAGACCCAGCTGAAGTGTGTGTGAATGTGAGGCTCAGTGTGTGAGGGACCAGCCTCAGGGTCCAGTGATCCAGACCCAGCTGAAGTGTGCGTGAATGTGAGGCTCAGTGTGTGAGGGACCAGTCTCAGGGTCCAGTGATCCAGACCCAGCTGAAGTGTTTGTGAATGTGAGGCTCAGTGTGTGAGGGACCAGTCTCAGGGTCCAGTGATCCAGACCCAGCTGAAGTGTGTGTGAATGACAGGCTCAGTGTGTGAGGGACCAGTCTCAGGGTCCAGTGATCCAGACCCAGCTGAAGTGTGTGTGAATGTGAGGCTCAGTGTGTGAGGGACCAGTCTCAGGGTCCAGTGATCCAGGCCCAGCTGAAGTGTGTGTGAATGTGAGGCTCAGTGTGTGAGGGACCAGTCTCAGGGTCCAGTGATCCAGACCCAGCTGAAGTGTGTGTGAATGTGAGGCTTAGTGTGTGAGGGACCAGTCTCAGGATCCAGTGATCCAGACCCAGCTGAAGTGTGTGTGAATGTGAGGCTCAGTGTGTGAGGGACCAGTCTCAGGGTCCAGTGATCCAGACCCAGCTGAAGTGTGTGTGAATGTGAGGCTCAGTGTGTGAGGGACCAGTCTCAGGGTCCAGTGATCCAGACCCAGCTGAAGTGTGTGTGAATGTGAGGCTCAGTGTGTGAGGGACCAGACTCAGGGTCCAGTGATCCAGACCCAGCTGAAGTGTGTGTGAATGTGAGGCTCAGTGTGTGAGGAACCAGTCTCAGGGTCCAGTGATCCAGACCGAGCTGAAGTGTCTGTGAATGTGAGGCTCAGTGTGTGAGAGACCAGGCTCAGGTTCCAGTGATCCAGACGCAGCTGAAGTGTGTGTGAATGTGAGGCTCAGTGTGTGAGGGACCAGTCTCAGGGTCCAGTGATCCAGACCCAGCTGAAGTGTGTGTGAATGTGATGCTCAGTGTGTGAGGGACCAGTCTCAGGGTCCAGTGATCCAGACCCAGCTGAAGAGTGTGTGTGAATGTGAGGCTCAGTGTGTGAGCGACCAGTCTCAGGGTCCAGTGATACAGACCCAGCTGAAGTGTGTGTGAATGTGAGGCTCAGTGTGTGAGGGACCAGTCTCAGTGTCCAGTGATCCAGACCCAGCTGAAGTGTGTGTGAATGTGAGGCTCAGTGTGTGAGGGACCAGTTTCAGGATCCAGTGATCCAGACCCAGCTGAAGTGTGTGTGAATGTGAGGCTCAGTGTGTGAGGGACCAGTCTCAGGGTGCAGTGATCCAGACCAAGCTGAAGTGTGTGTGAATGTGAGGCTCAGTGTGTGAGGGACCAGTCTCAGGGTCCAGTGATCCAGACCCAGCTGAAGTGTGTGTGAATGTGTGGCTCAGTGTGTGAGGGACCAGTCTCAGGGTCTAGTGATCCAGACCCAGCTGAAGTGTGTGTGAATGTGATGCTCAGTGTGTGAGGGACCAGCCTCAGGGTCCAGTGATCCAGACCCAGCTGAAGTGTGTGTGAATGTGAGGCTCAGTGTGTGAGGGACCAGCCTCAGGGTCCAGTGATCCAGACCCAGCTGAAGTGTGTGTGAATGTGAGGCTCAGTGTGTGACGGACCAGTCTCAGGGTCCAGTGATCCAGACCCAGCTGAAGTGTGTGTGACTGTGTGGCTCAGTGTGTGAGGGACCAGTCTCAGTGTCTAGTGATCCAGACCCAGCTGAAGTGTGTGTGAATGTGAGGCTCAGTGTATGAGGGACCAGTCTCAGGGTCCAGTGATCCAGACCCAGCTGAAGTGTGTGTGAATGTGAGGCTCAGTGTGTGAGGGACCAGTCTCAGGGTCCAGTGATCCAGACCCAGCTGAAGTGTGTGTGAATGTGAGGCTCAGTGTGTGAGGGACCAGTCTCAGGGTCCAGTGATCCAGACCCAGCTGAAGTGTGTGTGAATGTGAGGCTTAGTGTGTGAGGGACCAGTCTCAGGGTCCAGTGATCCAGACCCAGCTGAAGTGTGTGTGAATGTGAGGCTCAGTGTGTGAGAGACCAGTCTCAGGGTCCAGTGATCCAGACCCAGCTGAAGTGTATGTGAATGTGAGGCTCAGTGTGTGAGGGACCAGTCTCATGGTCTAGTGATCCAGACCCAGCTGAAGTGTGTGTGAATGTGAGGCTCAGTGTGTGATGGACCAGTCTCACGGTCCAGTGATCCAGACCCAGCTGAGTGTGTGTGAATGTGAGGCTCAGTGTGTGAGGGACCAGCCTCAGGGTCCAGTGATCCAGACCCAGCTGAAGTTTGTGTGAATGTGAGGCTCAGTGTGTGAGGGACCAGTCTCAGGGTCCAGTGATCCAGCCCCAGCTGAAGAGTGTGTGAATGTGAGGCTCAGTGTGTGATGGACCAGTCTCACGGTCCAGTGATCCAGACCCAGCTGAAGTGTGTGTGAATGTGAGGCTCAGTGTGTGAGGGACCAGTCTCAGTGTCCGGATATCCAGACCCAGCTGAAGTGTGTGTGAATGTGAGGATCAGTGTGTGAGGAACCAGTCTCAGGGTCCAGTGATCCAGACCCAGCTGAAGTGTGTGTGAATGTGAGGCTCAGTGTGTGAGGGACCAGCCTCAGGGTCCAGTGATCCAGACCCAGCTGAAGTGTGTGTGAATGTGAGACTCAGTGTGTGAGGGACCAGTCTCAGGGTCCAGTGATCCAGACCCAGCTGAAGTGTGTGTGAATGTGATGCTCAGTGTGTGAGGGACCAGTCTCAGGGTCCAGTGATCCAGGCCCAGCTGAAGAGTGTGTGTGAATGTGAGGCTCAATGTTTGAGGGACCAGTCTCAGGGTCCAGTGATCCAGACCCAGCTGAAGTGTGTGTGAATGTGAGGATCAGTGTGTGAGGAACCAGTCTCAGGGTCCAGTGATCCAGACCCAGCTGAAGTGTGTGTGAATGTGAGGCTCAATGTTTGAGGGACCAGTCTCAGGGTCCAGTGATCCAGACCCAGCTGAAGTGTGTGTGAATGTGAGGGTCAGTGTATGAGGGACCAGTCTCAGGGTCCAGTGATCCAGACCCAGCTGGTGTGTGTGTGAATGTGAGGCTCAGTGTGTGAGGGACCAGTCTCAGGGTCCAGTGATCCAGACCCAGCTGAAGTGTGTGTGAATGTGAGGCTCAGTGTGTGAGGGACCAGTCTCAGGGTCCAGTGATCCAGACCCAGCTGAAGTGTGTGTGACTGTGAGGATTAGTGTGTGAGGGACCAGTCTCAGGGTCCAGTGATCCAGACCCAGCTGAAGTGTGTGTGAATGTGAGGCTCAGTGTGTGAGAGACCAGTCTCAGGGTCCAGTGATCCAGACCCAGCTGAAGTGTATGTGAATGTGAGGCTCAGTGTGTGAGGGACCAGTCTCATGGTCTAGTGATCCAGACCCAGCTGAAGTGTGTGTGAATGTGAGGCTCAGTGTGTGAGGGACCAGTCTCAGGGTCCAGTGATCCAGACCCAGCTGAAGTGTGTGTGAATGTGAGGCTCAGTGTGTGAGAGACCAGTCTCAGGGTCCAGTGATCCAGACCCAGCTGAAGTGTATGTGAATGTGAGGCTCAAATGTTTGAGGGACCAGTCTCATGGTCTAGTGATCCAGACCCAGCTGAAGTGTGTGTGAATGTGAGGCTCAGTGTGTGAGGGACCAGTCTCAGGGTCCAGTGATCCAGACCCAGCTGAAGTGTGTGTGAATGTGAGGCTCAGTGTGTGAGGGACCAGTCTCAGGGTCCAGTGATCCAGACCCAGCTGAAGTGTGTGTGAATGTGAGGCTCAGTGTGTGAGGGACCAGACTCAGGGTCCAATGATCCAGACCCAGCTGAAGTGTGTGTGAATGTGAGGCTCAGTGTGTGAGGGACCAGTCTCAGGGTCCAGTGATCCAGACCCAGCTGAAGTGTGTGTGAATGTGAGGCTCAGTGTGTGAGGGACCAGTCTCAGGGTCCAGTGATCCAGACCCAGCTGAAGAGTGTGTGAATGTGAGGCTCAGTGTGTGATGGACCAGTCTCACGGTCCAGTGATCCAGACCCAGCTGAAGTGTGTGTGAATGTGAGGCTCAGTGTGTGAGGGACCAGTCTAAGGATCCAGTGATCCAGACCCAGCTGAAGTGTGTGTGAATGTGTGGCTCAGTGTGTGAGGGACCAGTCTCAGTGTCCAGTGATCCAGACCCAGCTGAAGTGTGTGTGAATGTGATGCTCAGTGTGTGAGGGACCAGCCTCATGTTCCAGTGATCCCGACCCAGCTGAAGTATGTGTGAATGTGAGGCTCAGTGTGTGAGGGACCAGCCTCAGGGTCCAGTGATCCAGAACCAGCTGAAGTGTGTGTGAATGTGAGGCTCAGTGTGTGAGGGACCAGTCTCAGGTTCCAGTGATCCAGACATAGCTGAAGTGTGTGTGAATGTGAGGCTCAGTGTGTGAGGGACCAGTCTCAGGGTCCAGTGATCCAGACCCAGCTGAAGTGTGTGTGAATGTGAGGATGAGTGTGTGAGGGACCAGTCTCAGGGTCCAGTGATCCAGACCCAGCTGAAGTGTGTGTGAATGTGAGGCTCAGTGTGTGAGAGACCAGTCTCAGGGTCCAGTGATCCAGACCCAGCTGAAGTGTATGTGAATGTGAGGCTCAGTGTGTGAGGGACCAGTCTCATGGTCTAGTGATCCAGACCCAGCTGAAGTGTGTGTGAATGTGAGGCTCAGTGTGTGAGGGACCAGTCTCAGGGTCCAGTGATCCAGACCCAGCTGAAGTGTGTGTGAATGTGAGGCTCAGTTTGTGAGGGACCAGTCTCAGGGTCCAGTGATCCAGACCCAGCTGAAGTGTGTGTGAATGTGAGGCTCAGTGTGTGAGGGACCAGCCTCAGGGTCCAGTGATCCAGACCCAGCTGAAGTGTGTGTGAATGTGAGGCTCAGTGTGTGAGGGACCAGTCTCAGGGCCCAGTGATCCAGACCCAGCTGAAGAGTGTGTGAATGTGAGGCTCAGTGTGTGATGGACCAGTCTCACGGTCCAGTGATCCAGACCCAGCTGAAGTGTGTGTGAATGTGAGGCTCAGTGTGTGAGGGACCAGTCTCAGTGTCCAGATATCCAGACCCAGCTGAAGTGTGTGTGAATGTGAGGATCAGTGTGTGAGGAACCAGTCTCAGGGTCCAGTGATCGAGACCCAGCTGAAGTGTGTGTGAATGTGAGGCTCAGTGTGTGAGAGACCAGCCTCAGGGTCCAGTGATCCAGACCCAGCTGAAGTGTGTGTGAATGTGAGGCTCAGTGTGTGAGGGACCAGTCTCAGGGTCCAGTGATCCAGACCCAGCTGAAGTGTGTGTGAATGTGATGCTCAGTGTGTGAGGGACCAGTCTCAGGGTCCAGTGATCCAGGCCCAGCTGAAGAGTGTGTGTGAATGTGAGGCTCAATGTTTGAGGGACCAGTCTCAGGGTCCAGTGATACAGACCCAGCTGAAGTGTGTGTGAATGTGAGGCTCAGTGTGTGAGGGACCAGTCTCAGGGTCCAGTGATCCAGACCCAGCTGCAGTGTGTGTGAATGTGAGGCTCAGTGTGTGAGGGACCAGTCTCAGGGTCCAGTGATCCAGACCCAGCTGAAGAGTGTGTGAATGTGAGGCTCAGTGTGTGATGGACCAGTCTCACGGTCCAGTGATCCAGACGCAGCTGAAGTGTATGTGAATGTGAGGCTCAGTGTGTGAGGGACCAGTCTCAGTGTCCAGTGATCCAGACCCAGCTGAAGTGTGTGTGAATGTGAGGATCAGTGTGTGAGGGACCAGTCTCAGGGTCCAGTGATCTAGACACAGCTGAAGTGTGTGTGAATGTGAGGCTCAGTGTGTGAGGGAACAGTCTCAGGGTCCAGTGATCCAGACCCAGCTGAAGTGTGCGTGAATGTGAGGCTCAGTGTGTGAGGGACCACTCTCAGGGTCCAGTGATCCAGACCCAGCTGAAGTTTGTGTGAATGTGAGGCTCAGTGTGTGAGGAACCAGATTCAGGGTCTAGTGATCCAGACCCAGCTGAAGTGTGTGTGAATGTGAGGCTCAGTGTGTGAGGAACTAGTCTCAGGGTCCAGTGATCCAGACCCAGCTGAAGTGTGTGTGAATGTGAGGCTCAGTGTGTGAGTGACCAGCCTCAGGGTCCAGTGATCCAGACCCAGCTGAAGTGTGTGTGAATGTGAGGCTCAGTGTGTGAGGGACCAGTCTCAAGGTCCAGTGATCCAGACCCAGCTGAAGTGTGTGTGAATGTGAGGCTCAGTGTGTCAGGGACCAGTCTCAGTGTCCAGTGATCCAGACGCAGCTGAAGTGTGTGTGAATGTGAGGCTCAGTGTGTGAGGGACAAGTCTCAGGGTCCAGTGATCCAGACCCAGCTGAAGTGTGTGTGAATGTGAGGCTCAGTGTGTGAGGGACCAGTCTCAGGGTCCAGTGATACAGACCCAGCTGAAGTGTGTGTGAATGTGAGGCTCAGTGTGTGAGAGACCAGTCTCAGGGTCCAGTGATCCAGACCCTGCTGAGGTGTGTGTGAATGTGAAGCACAGTGTGTGCGGGACCAGTCTCAGGATCCAGTGATTATGACCCAGCTGAAGTGTGTGTGAATGTAAGGCTCAGTATGTGAGGGACCAGTCTCAGGGTCCAGTGATCCAGACCCAGCTGAAATGTGTGTGAATGTGAGGCTCACTGTGTGAGGGACCAGTCTCAGGGTCCAGTGATCCAGTCCCAGCTGAAGTGTGTGTGAATGTGAGGCTCAGTGTGTGAGGGACCAGTCTCAGGGTCCAGTGATCCAGACCCAGCTGAAGTGTGTGTGAATGTGAGGCTCAGTGTGTGATGGACCAGTCTCAGGTTCCAGTGATCCAGACCTAGCTGAAGTGTGTGTGAATGTGAGGGTCAGTGTGTGAGGGACCAGTCTCAGGGTCCAGTGATCGAGACCCAGCTGAAGTGTGTTTGAATGTGAGGCTCAGTGTGTGAGGGACCAGCCTCAGGGTCCAGTGATCCAGACCCAGCTGAAGTGTGTGTGAATGTGAGGCTCAGTGTGTGAGGGACCAGTCTCAGGGTCCAGTGATCCAGACCCAGCTGAAGTGTGTGTGAATGTGATGCTCAGTGTGTGAGGGACCAGTCTCAGGGTCCAGTGATCCAGGCACAGCTGAAGAGTGTGTGTGAATGTGAGGCTCAATGTTTGAGGGACCAGTCTCAGGGTCCAGGGATCCAGACCCAGCTGAAGTGTGTGTGAATGTGAGGCTCAGTGTGTGAGGGACCAGTCTCAGGGTCCAGTGATCCAGACCCAGCTGCAGTGTGTGTGAATGTGAGGCTCAGTGTGTGAGGGACCAGTCTCAGGGTCCAGTGATCCAGTCCCAGCTGAAGTGTGTGTGAATGTGAGGCTCAGTGTGTGAGGGACCAGTCTCAGGGTCCAGTGATCCAGACCCAGCTGAAGTGTGTGTGAATGTGAGGCTCAGATGTGTGAGGGACCAGTCTCAGGGTCCAGTGATCCAGACCCAGCTGAAGAGTGTGTGAATGTGAGACTCAGTGTGTGATGGACCAGTCTCACGGTCCAGTGATCCAGACCCAGCTGAAGTGTATGTGAATGTGAGGCTCAGTGTGTGAGGGACCAGTCTCAGTTTCCAGTGATCCAGACCCAGCTGAAGTGTGTGTGAATGTGAGGATCAGTGTGTGAGGGACCAGTCTCAGGGTCCATTGATCTAGACACAGCTGAAGTGTGTGTGAATGTGAGGCTCAGTGTGTGAGGGACCAGTCTCAGGGTCCAGTGATCCAGACCCAGCTGAAGTGTGCGTGAATGTGAGGCTCAGTGTGTGAGGGACAAGTCTCAGGGTCCAGTGATCCAGACCCAGCTGAAGTGTGTGTGAATGTGAGGCTCAGTGTGTGAGGGACCAGTCTCAGGGTCCAGTGATACAGACCCAGCTGAAGTGTGTGTGAATGTGAGGCTCAGTGTGTGAGAGACCAGTCTCAGGGTCCAGTGATCCAGACCCTGCTGAGGTGTGTGTGAATGTGAAGCACAGTGTGTGCGGGACCAGTCTCAGGATCCAGTGATTATGACCCAGCTGAAGTGTGTGTGAATGTAAGGCTCAGTATGTGAGGGACCAGTCTCAGGGTCCAGTGATCCAGACCCAGCTGAAATGTGTGTGAATGTGAGGCTCACTGTGTGAGGGACCAGTCTCAGGGTCCAGTGATCCAGTCCCAGCTGAAGTGTGTGTGAATGTGAGGCTCAGTGTGTGAGGGACCAGTCTCAGGGTCCAGTGATCCAGACCCAGCTGAAGTGTGTGTGAATGTGAGGCTCAGTGTGTGATGGACCAGTCTCAGGTTCCAGTGATCCAGACCTAGCTGAAGTGTGTGTGAATGTGAGGGTCAGTGTGTGAGGGACCAGTCTCAGGGTCCAGTGATCGAGACCCAGCTGAAGTGTGTGTGAATGTGAGGCTCAGTGTGTGAGGGACCAGCCTCAGGGTCCAGTGATCCAGACCCAGCTGAAGTGTGTGTGAATGTGAGGCTCAGTGTGTGAGGGACCAGTCTCAGGGTCCAGTGATCCAGACCCAGCTGAAGTGTGTGTGAATGTGATGCTCAGTGTGTGAGGGACCAGTCTCAGGGTCCAGTGATCCAGGCACAGCTGAAGAGTGTGTGTGAATGTGAGGCTCAATGTTTGAGGGACCAGTCTCAGGGTCCAGGGATCCAGACCCAGCTGAAGTGTGTGTGAATGTGAGGCTCAGTGTGTGAGGGACCAGTCTCAGGGTCCAGTGATCCAGACCCAGCTGCAGTGTGTGTGAATGTGAGGCTCAGTGTGTGAGGGACCAGTCTCAGGGTCCAGTGATCCAGACCCAGCTGAAGAGTGTGTGAATGTGAGGCTCAGTGTGTGATGGACCAGTCTCACGGTCCAGTGATCCAGACCCAGCTGAAGTGTATGTGAATGTGAGGCTCAGTGTGTGAGGGACCAGTCTCAGTGTCCAGTGATCCAGACCCAGCTGAAGTATGTGTGAATGTGAGGATCAGTGTGTGAGGGACCAGTCTCAGGGTCCAGTGATCTAGACACAGCTGAAGTGTGTGTGAATGTGAGGCTCAGTGTGTGAGGGAACAGTCTCAGGGTCCAGTGATCCAGACCCAGCTGAAGTGTGCGTGAATGTGAGGCTCAGTGTGTGAGGGACCACTCTCAGGGTCCAGTGATCCAGACCCAGCTGAAGTTTGTGTGAATGTGAGGCTCAGTGTGTGAGGAACCAGATTCAGGGTCTAGTGATCCAGACCCAGCTGAAGTGTGTGTGAATGTGAGGCTCAGTGTGTGAGGAACCAGTCTCAGGGTCCAGTGATCCAGTCCCAGCTGAAGTGTGTGTGAATGTGAGGCTCAGTGTGTGAGTGACCAGCCTCAGGGTCCAGTGATCCAGACCCAGCTGAAGTGTGTGTGAATGTGAGGCTCAGTGTGTGAGGGACCAGTCTCAAGGTCCAGTGATCCAGACCCAGCTGAAGTGTGTGTGAATGTGAGGCTCAGTGTGTCAGGGACCAGTCTCAGTGTCCAGTGATCCAGACGCAGCTGAAGTGTGTGTGAATGTGAGGCTCAGTGTGTGAGGGACAAGTCTCAGGGTCCAGTGATCCAGACCCAGCTGAAGTGTGTGTGAATGTGAGGCTCAGTGTGTGAGGGACCAGTCTCAGGGTCCAGTGATACAGACCCAGCTGAAGTGTGTGTGAATGTGAGGCTCAGTGTGTGAGAGACCAGTCTCAGGGTCCAGTGATCCAGACCCTGCTGAGGTGTGTGTGAATGTGAAGCACAGTGTGTGCGGGACCAGTCTCAGGATCCAGTGAATATGACCCAGCTGAAGTGTGTGTGAATGTAAGGCTCAGTATGTGAGGGACCAGTCTCAGGGTCCAGTGATCCAGACCCAGCTGAAATGTGTGTGAATGTGAGGCTCACTGTGTGAGGGACCAGTCTCAGGGTCCAGTGATCCAGTCCCAGCTGAAGTGTGTGTGAATGTGAGGCTCAGTGTGTGAGGGACCAGTCTCAGGGTCCAGTGATCCAGACCCAGCTGAAGTGTGTGTGAATGTGAGGCTCAGTGTGTGATGGACCAGTCTCAGGGTCCAGTGATCCAGACCTAGCTGAAGTGTGTGTGAATGTGAGGGTCAGTGTGTGAGGGACCAGTCTCAGGGTCCAGTGATCCAGACCCAGCTGAAGTGTGTGTGAATGTGATGCTCAGTGTGTGAGGGACCAGTCTCAGGGTCCAGTGATCCAGACCCAGCTGAAGAGTGTGTGTGAATGTGAGGCTCAATGTTTGAGGGACCAGTCTCAGGGTCCAGTGATCCAGACCCAGCTGAAGTGTGTGTGAATGTGAGGCTCAGTGTGTGAGGGACCAGTCTCAGGGTCCAGTGATCCAGACCCAGCTGAAGTGTGTGTGAATGTGAGGCTCAGTGTGTGAGGGACCAGTCTCAGGGTCCAGTGATCCAGACCCAGCTGAAGTGTGTGTGAATGTGAGGCTCAGATGTGTGAGGGACCAGTCTCAGGGTCCAGTGATCCAGACCCAGCTGAAGAGTGTGTGAATGTGAGACTCAGTGTGTGATGGACCAGTCTCACGGTCCAGTGATCCAGACCCAGCTGAAGTGTATGTGAATGTGAGGCTCAGTGTGTGAGGGACCAGTCTCAGTTTCCAGTGATCCAGACCCAGCTGAAGTGTGTGTGAATGTGAGGATCAGTGTGTGAGGGACCAGTCTCAGGGTCCATTGATCTAGACACAGCTGAAGTGTGTGTGAATGTGAGGCTCAGTGTGTGAGGGACCAGTCTCAGGGTCCAGTGATCCAGACCCAGCTGAAGTGTGCGTGAATGTGAGGCTCAGTGTGTGAGGGACCACTCTCAGGGTCCAGTGATCCAGACCCAGCTGAAGTTTGTGTGAATGTGAGGCTCAGTTTGTGAGGAACCAGATTCAGGGTCCAGTGATCCAGACCCAGCTGAAGTGTGTGTGAATGTGAGGCTCAGTGTGTGAGGGACCAGTCTCAAGGTCCAGTGATCCAGACCCAGCTGAAGTGTGTGTGAATGTGAGGCTCAGTGTGTCAGGGACCGGTCTCAGTGTCCAGTGATCCAGACGCAGCTGAAGTGTGTGTGAATGTGAGGCTCAGTGTGTGAGGGACCAGTCTCAGGGTCCAGTGATCCAGACCCAGCTGAAGTGTGTGTGAATGTGAGGCTCAGTGTGTGAGGGACAAGTCTCAGGGTCCAGTGATCCAGACCCAGCTGAAGAGTGTGTGTGAATGTGAGGCTCAATGTTTGAGGGACCAGTCTCAGGGTCCAGTGATCCAGACCCAGCTGAAGTGTGTGTGAATGTGAGGCTCAGTGTGTGAGGGACCAGTCTCAGTGTCCAGTGATCCAGACCCAGCTGAAGTGTGTGTGAATGTGAGGCTCAGTGTGTGAGGAACCAGATTCAGGGTCTAGTGATCCAGACCCAGCTGAAGTGTGTGTGAATGTGGAGGCTCAGTGTGTGAGGGACCAGTCTCAGGGTCCAGTGATCCAGACCCAGCTGAAGTGTGTGTGAATGTGATGCTCAGTGTGTGAGGGACCAGTCTCAGAGTCCAGTGATCCAGACCCAGCTGAAGAGTGTGTGTGAATGTGAGGCTCAATGTTTGAGGGACCAGTCTCAGGGTCCAGTGATCCAGACCCAGCTGAAGTGTGTGTGAATGTGAGGCTCAGTGTGTGACGGACCAGTCTCAGGGTCCAGTGATCCAGACCCAGCTGAAGTGTGTGTGAATGTGAGGCTCAGTGTGTGAGGGACCAGTCTCTGAATCCAGTGATCCAGACCCAGCTGAAGTGTGTGTGAATGTGAGGCTCAGTGTGTGAGGGACCAGTCTCAGGGTCCAGTGATCCAGACCCAGCTGAAGTGTGTGTGAATGTGAGGCTCAGTGTGTGAGGGACCAGTCTCAGGGTCCAGTGATCCAGACCCAGCTGAAGTGTGTGTGAATGTGAGGCTCAGTGTGTGAGGAACCAGTCTCAGGGTCCAGTGATCCAGACCCAGCTGAAGTGTGTGTGAATGTGAGGCTCAGTGTGTGAGTGACCATCCTCAGGGTCCAGTGATCCAGACCCAGCTGAAGTGTGTGTGAATGTGAGGCTCAGTGTGTGAGGGACCAGTCTCAAGGTCCAGTGATCCAGACCCAGCTGAAGTGTGTGTGAATGTGAGGCTCAGTGTGTGAGGGACCAGTCTCAGTGTCCAGTGATCCAGACCCAGCTGAACTGTGTGTGAATGTAAGGCTCAGTATGTGAGGGACCAGTCTCAGGGTCCAGTGATCCAGACCCAGCTGAAGTGTGTGTGAATGTGAGTCTCAGTGTATGAGGGACCAGTCTCAGGGTCCAGTGATCCAGACCCAGCTGAAGTGTGTGTGAATGTGAGGCTCAGTGTGTGAGGAACCAGTCTCAGGTTCCAGTGATCCAGACCCAGCTGAAGTGTGTGTGAATGTGAGGCTCAGTGTGTGAGGGACCAGCCTCAGGGTCCAGTGATCCAGACCCAGCTGAAATATGTGTGAATGTGAGGCTCAGTGTGTGAGGGACAAGTCTCAGGGTCCAGTGATCCAGACCCAGCTGAAGTGTGTGAATGTGAGGCTTAGTGTGTGAGGGACCAGTCTCAGCGTCCAGTGAACCAGACCCAGCTGAAGTGTGTGTGAATGTGAGGCTCAGTGTGTGAGAGACCAGTCTCAGGGTCCAGTGATCCAGACCCAGCTGAAGTGTATGTGAATGTGAGGCTCAGTGTTTGAGGGACCAGTCTCATGGTCTAGTGATCCAGACCCAGCTGAAGTGTGTGTGAATGTGAGGCTCAGTGTGTGAGGGACCAGTCTCAGGGTCCAGTGATCCAGACCCAGCTGAAGTGTGTGTGAATGTGAGGCTCAGTGTGTGAGGGACCAGTCTCAGGGTCCAGTGATCCAGACCCAGCTGAAGTGTGTGTGAATGTGAGGCTCAGTGTGTGAGGGACCAGTCTCAGGGTCCAATGATCCAGACCCAGCTGAAGTGTGTGTGAATGTGAGGCTCAGTGTGTGAGGGACCAGTCTCAGGGTCCAGTGATCCAGACCCAGCTGAAGTGTGTGTGAATGTGAGGCTCAGTGTGTGAGGGACCAGTCTCAGGGTCCAGTGATCCAGACCCAGCTGAAGAGTGTGTGAATGTGAGGCTCAGTGTGTGATGGACCAGTCTCACGGTCCAGTGATCCAGACCCAGCTGAAGTGTGTGTGAATGTGAGGCTCAGTGTGTGAGGGACCAGTCTAAGGATCCAGTGATCCAGACCCAGCTGAAGTGTGTGTGAATGTGTGGCTCAGTGTGTGAGGGACCAGTCTCAGTGTCCAGTGATCCAGACCCAGCTGAAGTGTGTGTGAATGTGATGCTCAGTGTGTGAGGGACCAGCCTCATGTTCCAGTGATCCCGACCCAGCTGAAGTATGTGTGAATGTGAGGCTCAGTGTGTGAGGGACCAGCCTCAGGGTCCAGTGATCCAGAACCAGCTGAAGTGTGTGTGAATGTGAGGCTCAGTGTGTGAGGGACCAGTCTCAGGTTCCAGTGATCCAGACCCAGCTGAAGTGTGTGTGAATGTGAGGCTCAGTGTGTGAGGGACCAGTCTCAGGGTCCAGTGATCCAGACCCAGCTGAAGTATGTGTGAATGTGAGGATGAGTGTGTGAGGGACCAGTCTCAGGGTCCAGTGATCCAGACCCAGCTGAAGTGTGTGTGAATGTGAGGCTCAGTGTGTGAGAGACCAGTCTCAGGGTCCAGTGATCCAGACCCAGCTGAAGTGTATGTGAATGTGAGGCTCAGTGTGTGAGGGACCAGTCTCATGGTCTAGTGATCCAGACCCAGCTGAAGTGTGTGTGAATGTGAGGCTCAGTGTGTGAGGGACCAGTCTCAGGGTCCAGTGATCCAGACCCAGCTGAAGTGTGTGTGAATGTGAGGCTCAGTTTGTGAGGGACCAGTCTCAGGGTCCAGTGATCCAGACCCAGCTGAAGTGTGTGTGAATGTGAGGCTCAGTGTGTGAGGGACCAGCCTCAGGGTCCAGTGATCCAGACCCAGCTGAAGTGTGTGTGAATGTGAGGCTCAGTGTGTGAGGGACCAGTCTCAGGGCCCAGTGATCCAGACCCAGCTGAAGAGTGTGTGAATGTGAGGCTCAGTGTGTGATGGACCAGTCTCACGGTCCAGTGATCCAGACCCAGCTGAAGTGTGTGTGAATGTGAGGCTCAGTGTGTGAGGGACCAGTCTCAGTGTCCAGATATCCAGACCCAGCTGAAGTGTGTGTGAATGTGAGGATCAGTGTGTGAGGAACCAGTCTCAGGGTCCAGTGATCGAGACCCAGCTGAAGTGTGTGTGAATGTGAGGCTCAGTGTGTGAGGGACCAGCCTCAGGGTCCAGTGATCCAGACCCAGCTGAAGTGTGTGTGAATGTGAGGCTCAGTGTGTCAGGGACCAGTCTCAGGGTCCAGTGATCCAGACCCAGCTGAAGTGTGTGTGAATGTGATGCTCAGTGTGTGAGGGACCAGTCTCAGGGTCCAGTGATCCAGACCCAGCTGAAGTGTGTGTGAATGTGAGGCTCAGTGTGTGAGGGACCAGTCTCAGGGTCCAGTGATCCAGACCCAGCTGAAGTGTGTGTGACTGTGAGGATTAGTGTGTGAGGGACCAGTCTCAGGGTCCAGTGATCCAGACCCAGCTGAAGTGTGTGTGAATGTGAGGCTCAGTGTGTGAGAGACCAGTCTCATGGTCTAGTGATCCAGACCCAGCTGAAGTGTGTGTGAATGTGAGGCTCAGTGTGTGAGGGACCAGCCTCAGGGTCCAGTGATCCAGACCCAGCTGAAGTGTGTGTGAATGTGAGGCTCAGTGTGTGAGGGACCAGTCTCAGGGCCCAGTGATCCAGACCCAGCTGAAGAGTGTGTGAATGTGAGGCTCAGTGTGTGATGGACCAGTCTCACGGTCCAGTGATCCAGACCCAGCTGAAGTGTGTGTGAATGTGAGGCTCAGTGTGTGAGGGACCAGTCTCAGTGTCCAGATATCCAGACCCAGCTGAAGTGTGTGTGAATGTGAGGATCAGTGTGTGAGGAACCAGTCTCAGGGTCCAGTGATCCAGACCCAGCTGAAGTGTGTGTGAATGTGAGGCTCAGTGTGTGAGGGACCAGTCTCAGGGTCCAGTGATCCAGACCCAGCTGAAGTGTGTGTGAATGTGAGGCTCAGTGTGTGAGGGACCAGTCTCAGGGTCCAATGATCCAGACCCAGCTGAAGTGTGTGTGAATGTGAGGCTCAGTGTGTGAGGGACCAGTCTCAGGGTCCAGTGATCCAGACCCAGCTGAAGTGTGTGTGAATGTGAGGCTCAGTGTGTGAGGGACCAGTCTCAGGGTCCAGTGATCCAGACCCAGCTGAAGAGTGTGTGAATGTGAGGCTCAGTGTGTGATGGACCAGTCTCACGGTCCAGTGATCCAGACCCAGCTGAAGTGTGTGTGAATGTGAGGCTCAGTGTGTGAGGGACCAGTCTAAGGATCCAGTGATCCAGACCCAGCTGAAGTGTGTGTGAATGTGTGGCTCAGTGTGTGAGGGACCAGTCTCAGTGTCCAGTGATCCAGACCCAGCTGAAGTGTGTGTGAATGTGATGCTCAGTGTGTGAGGGACCAGCCTCATGTTCCAGTGATCCCGACCCAGCTGAAGTATGTGTGAATGTGAGGCTCAGTGTGTGAGGGACCAGCCTCAGGGTCCAGTGATCCAGAACCAGCTGAAGTGTGTGTGAATGTGAGGCTCAGTGTGTGAGGGACCAGTCTCAGGTTCCAGTGATCCAGACCCAGCTGAAGTGTGTGTGAATGTGAGGCTCAGTGTGTGAGGGACCAGTCTCAGGGTCCAGTGATCCAGACCCAGCTGAAGTGTGTGTGAATGTGAGGATGAGTGTGTGAGGGACCAGTCTCAGGGTCCAGTGATCCAGACCCAGCTGAAGTGTGTGTGAATGTGAGGCTCAGTGTGTGAGAGACCAGTCTCAGGGTCCAGTGATCCAGACCCAGCTGAAGTGTATGTGAATGTGAGGCTCAGTGTGTGAGGGACCAGTCTCATGGTCTAGTGATCCAGACCCAGCTGAAGTGTGTGTGAATGTGAGGCTCAGTGTGTGAGGGACCAGTCTCAGGGTCCAGTGATCCAGACCCAGCTGAAGTGTGTGTGAATGTGAGGCTCAGTTTGTGAGGGACCAGTCTCAGGGTCCAGTGATCCAGACCCAGCTGAAGTGTGTGTGAATGTGAGGCTCAGTGTGTGAGGGACCAGCCTCAGGGTCCAGTGATCCAGACCCAGCTGAAGTGTGTGTGAATGTGAGGCTCAGTGTGTGAGGGACCAGTCTCAGGGCCCAGTGATCCAGACCCAGCTGAAGAGTGTGTGAATGTGAGGCTCAGTGTGTGATGGACCAGTCTCACGGTCCAGTGATCCAGACCCAGCTGAAGTGTGTGTGAATGTGAGGCTCAGTGTGTGAGGGACCAGTCTCAGTGTCCAGATATCCAGACCCAGCTGAAGTGTGTGTGAATGTGAGGATCAGTGTGTGAGGAACCAGTCTCAGGGTCCAGTGATCGAGACCCAGCTGAAGTGTGTGTGAATGTGAGGCTCAGTGTGTGAGGGACCAGTCTCAGGGTCCAGTGATCCAGACCCAGCTGAAGTGTGTGTGAATGTGAGGCTCAGTGTGTGAGGGACCAGTCTCAGTGTCCAGTGATCCAGACCCAGCTGAACTGTGTGTGAATGTAAGGCTCAGTATGTGAGGGACCAGTCTCAGGGTCCAGTGATCCAGACCCAGCTGAAGTGTGTGTGAATGTGAGGCTCAGTGTGTCAGGGACCAGTCTCAGGGTCCAGTGATCCAGACCCAGCTGAAGTGTGTGTGAATGTGATGCTCAGTGTGTGAGGGACCAGTCTCAGGGTCCAGTGATCCAGACCCAGCTGAAGTGTGTGTGAATGTGAGGCTCAGTGTGTGAGGGACCAGTCTCAGGGTCCAGTGATCCAGACCCAGCTGAAGTGTGTGTGACTGTGAGGATTAGTGTGTGAGGGACCAGTCTCAGGGTCCAGTGATCCAGACCCAGCTGAAGTGTGTGTGAATGTGAGGCTCAGTGTGTGAGAGACCAGTCTCATGGTCTAGTGATCCAGACCCAGCTGAAGTGTGTGTGAATGTGAGGCTCAGTGTGTGAGGGACCAGCCTCAGGGTCCAGTGATCCAGACCCAGCTGAAGTGTGTGTGAATGTGAGGCTCAGTGTGTGAGGGACCAGTCTCAGGGCCCAGTGATCCAGACCCAGCTGAAGAGTGTGTGAATGTGAGGCTCAGTGTGTGATGGACCAGTCTCACGGTCCAGTGATCCAGACCCAGCTGAAGTGTGTGTGAATGTGAGGCTCAGTGTGTGAGGGACCAGTCTCAGTGTCCAGATATCCAGACCCAGCTGAAGTGTGTGTGAATGTGAGGATCAGTGTGTGAGGAACCAGTCTCAGGGTCCAGTGATCCAGACCCAGCTGAAGTGTGTGTGAATGTGAGGCTCAGTGTGTGAGGGACCAGTCTCAGGGTCCAGTGATCCAGACCCAGCTGAAGTGTGTGTGAATGTGAGGCTCAGTGTGTGAGGGACCAGTCTCAGGGTCCAGTGATCCAGACCCAGCTGAAGTGTGTGTGAATGTGAGGCTCAGTGTGTGAGGGACCAGTCTCAGGGTCCAATGATCCAGACCCAGCTGAAGTGTGTGTGAATGTGAGGCTCAGTGTGTGAGGGACCAGTCTCAGGGTCCAGTGATCCAGACCCAGCTGAAGTGTGTGTGAATGTGAGGCTCAGTGTGTGAGGGACCAGTCTCAGGGTCCAGTGATCCAGACCCAGCTGAAGAGTGTGTGAATGTGAGGCTCAGTGTGTGATGGACCAGTCTCACGGTCCAGTGATCCAGACCCAGCTGAAGTGTGTGTGAATGTGAGGCTCAGTGTGTGAGGGACCAGTCTAAGGATCCAGTGATCCAGACACAGCTGAAGTGTGTGTGAATGTGTGGCTCAGTGTGTGAGGGACCAGTCTCAGTGTCCAGTGATCCAGACCCAGCTGAAGTGTGTGTGAATGTGATGCTCAGTGTGTGAGGGACCAGCCTCATGTTCCAGTGATCCCGACCCAGCTGAAGTATGTGTGAATGTGAGGCTCAGTGTGTGAGGGACCAGCCTCAGGGTCCAGTGATCCAGAACCAGCTGAAGTGTGTGTGAATGTGAGGCTCAGTGTGTGAGGGACCAGTCTCAGGTTCCAGTGATCCAGACCCAGCTGAAGTGTGTGTGAATGTGAGGCTCAGTGTGTGAGGGACCAGTCTCAGGGTCCAGTGATCCAGACCCAGCTGAAGTGTGTGTGAATGTGAGGATGAGTGTGTGAGGGACCAGTCTCAGGGTCCAGTGATCCAGACCCAGCTGAAGTGTGTGTGAATGTGAGGCTCAGTGTGTGAGAGACCAGTCTCAGGGTCCAGTGATCCAGACCCAGCTGAAGTGTATGTGAATGTGAGGCTCAGTGTGTGAGGGACCAGTCTCATGGTCTAGTGATCCAGACCCAGCTGAAGTGTGTGTGAATGTGAGGCTCAGTGTGTGAGGGACCAGTCTCAGGGTCCAGTGATCCAGACCCAGCTGAAGTGTGTGTGAATGTGAGGCTCAGTTTGTGAGGGACCAGTCTCAGGGTCCAGTGATCCAGACCCAGCTGAAGTGTGTGTGAATGTGAGGCTCAGTGTGTGAGGGACCAGCCTCAGGGTCCAGTGATCCAGACCCAGCTGAAGTGTGTGTGAATGTGAGGCTCAGTGTGTGAGGGACCAGTCTCAGGGCCCAGTGATCCAGACCCAGCTGAAGAGTGTGTGAATGTGAGGCTCAGTGTGTGATGGACCAGTCTCACGGTCCAGTGATCCAGACCCAGCTGAAGTGTGTGTGAATGTGAGGCTCAGTGTGTGAGGGACCAGTCTCAGTGTCCAGATATCCAGACCCAGCTGAAGTGTGTGTGAATGTGAGGATCAGTGTGTGAGGAACCAGTCTCAGGGTCCAGTGATCGAGACCCAGCTGAAGTGTGTGTGAATGTGAGGCTCAGTGTGTGAGGGACCAGTCTCAGGGTCCAGTGATCCAGACCCAGCTGAAGTGTGTGTGAATGTGAGGCTCAGTGTGTGAGGGACCAGTCTCAGTGTCCAGTGATCCAGACCCAGCTGAACTGTGTGTGAATGTAAGGCTCAGTATGTGAGGGACCAGTCTCAGGGTCCAGTGATCCAGACCCAGCTGAAGTGTGTGTGAATGTGAGTCTCAGTGTATGAGGGACCAGTCTCAGGGTCCAGTGATCCAGACCCAGCTGAAGTGTGTGTGAATGTGAGGCTCAGTGTGTGAGGAACCAGTCTCAGGTTCCAGTGATCCAGACCCAGCTGAAGTGTGTGTGAATGTGAGGCTCAGTGTGTGAGGGACCAGCCTCAGGGTCCAGTGATCCAGACCCAGCTGAAATATGTGTGAATGTGAGGCTCAGTGTGTGAGGGACAAGTCTCAGGGTCCAGTGATCCAGACCCAGCTGAAGTGTGTGAATGTGAGGCTTAGTGTGTGAGGGACCAGTCTCAGCGTCCAGTGAACCAGACCCAGCTGAAGTGTGTGTGAATGTGAGGCTCAGTGTGTGAGAGCCCAGTCTCAGGGTCCAGTGATCCAGACCCAGCTGAAGTGTATGTGAATGTGAGGCTCAGTGTTTGAGGGACCAGTCTCATGGTCTAGTGATCCAGACCCAGCTGAAGTGTGTGTGAATGTGAGGCTCAGTGTGTGAGGGACCAGTCTCAGGGTCCAGTGATCCAGACCCAGCTGAAGTGTGTGTGAATGTGAGGCTCAGTGTGTGAGGGACCAGTCTCAGGGTCCAGTGATCCAGACCCAGCTGAAGTGTGTGTGAATGTGAGGCTCAGTGTGTGAGGGACCAGTCTCAGGGTCCAATGATCCAGACCCAGCTGAAGTGTGTGTGAATGTGAGGCTCAGTGTGTGAGGGACCAGTCTCAGGGTCCAGTGATCCAGACCCAGCTGAAGTGTGTGTGAATGTGAGGCTCAGTGTGTGAGGGACCAGTCTCAGGGTCCAGTGATCCAGACCCAGCTGAAGAGTGTGTGAATGTGAGGCTCAGTGTGTGATGGACCAGTCTCACGGTCCAGTGATCCAGACCCAGCTGAAGTGTGTGTGAATGTGAGGCTCAGTGTGTGAGGGACCAGTCTAAGGATCCAGTGATCCAGACCCAGCTGAAGTGTGTGTGAATGTGTGGCTCAGTGTGTGAGGGACCAGTCTCAGTGTCCAGTGATCCAGACCCAGCTGAAGTGTGTGTGAATGTGATGCTCAGTGTGTGAGGGACCAGCCTCATGTTCCAGTGATCCCGACCCAGCTGAAGTATGTGTGAATGTGAGGCTCAGTGTGTGAGGGACCAGCCTCAGGGTCCAGTGATCCAGAACCAGCTGAAGTGTGTGTGAATGTGAGGCTCAGTGTGTGAGGGACCAGTCTCAGGTTCCAGTGATCCAGACCCAGCTGAAGTGTGTGTGAATGTGAGGCTCAGTGTGTGAGGGACCAGTCTCAGGGTCCAGTGATCCAGACCCAGCTGAAGTATGTGTGAATGTGAGGATGAGTGTGTGAGGGACCAGTCTCAGGGTCCAGTGATCCAGACCCAGCTGAAGTGTGTGTGAATGTGAGGCTCAGTGTGTGAGAGACCAGTCTCAGGGTCCAGTGATCCAGACCCAGCTGAAGTGTATGTGAATGTGAGGCTCAGTGTGTGAGGGACCAGTCTCATGGTCTAGTGATCCAGACCCAGCTGAAGTGTGTGTGAATGTGAGGCTCAGTGTGTGAGGGACCAGTCTCAGGGTCCAGTGATCCAGACCCAGCTGAAGTGTGTGTGAATGTGAGGCTCAGTTTGTGAGGGACCAGTCTCAGGGTCCAGTGATCCAGACCCAGCTGAAGTGTGTGTGAATGTGAGGCTCAGTGTGTGAGGGACCAGCCTCAGGGTCCAGTGATCCAGACCCAGCTGAAGTGTGTGTGAATGTGAGGCTCAGTGTGTGAGGGACCAGTCTCAGGGCCCAGTGATCCAGACCCAGCTGAAGAGTGTGTGAATGTGAGGCTCAGTGTGTGATGGACCAGTCTCACGGTCCAGTGATCCAGACCCAGCTGAAGTGTGTGTGAATGTGAGGCTCAGTGTGTGAGGGACCAGTCTCAGTGTCCAGATATCCAGACCCAGCTGAAGTGTGTGTGAATGTGAGGATCAGTGTGTGAGGAACCAGTCTCAGGGTCCAGTGATCGAGACCCAGCTGAAGTGTGTGTGAATGTGAGGCTCAGTGTGTGAGGGACCAGCCTCAGGGTCCAGTGATCCAGACCCAGCTGAAGTGTGTGTGAATGTGAGGCTCAGTGTGTCAGGGACCAGTCTCAGGGTCCAGTGATCCAGACCCAGCTGAAGTGTGTGTGAATGTGATGCTCAGTGTGTGAGGGACCAGTCTCAGGGTCCAGTGATCCAGACCCAGCTGAAGTGTGTGTGAATGTGAGGCTCAGTGTGTGAGGGACCAGTCTCAGGGTCCAGTGATCCAGACCCAGCTGAAGTGTGTGTGACTGTGAGGATTAGTGTGTGAGGGACCAGTCTCAGGGTCCAGTGATCCAGACCCAGCTGAAGTGTGTGTGAATGTGAGGCTCAGTGTGTGAGAGACCAGTCTCATGGTCTAGTGATCCAGACCCAGCTGAAGTGTGTGTGAATGTGAGGCTCAGTGTGTGAGGGACCAGCCTCAGGGTCCAGTGATCCAGACCCAGCTGAAGTGTGTGTGAATGTGAGGCTCAGTGTGTGAGGGACCAGTCTCAGGGCCCAGTGATCCAGACCCAGCTGAAGAGTGTGTGAATGTGAGGCTCAGTGTGTGATGGACCAGTCTCACGGTCCAGTGATCCAGACCCAGCTGAAGTGTGTGTGAATGTGAGGCTCAGTGTGTGAGGGACCAGTCTCAGTGTCCAGATATCCAGACCCAGCTGAAGTGTGTGTGAATGTGAGGATCAGTGTGTGAGGAACCAGTCTCAGGGTCCAGTGATCCAGACCCAGCTGAAGTGTGTGTGAATGTGAGGCTCAGTGTGTGAGGGACCAGTCTCAGGGTCCAGTGATCCAGACCCAGCTGAAGTGTGTGTGAATGTGAGGCTCAGTGTGTGAGGGACCAGTCTCAGGGTCCAATGATCCAGACCCAGCTGAAGTGTGTGTGAATGTGAGGCTCAGTGTGTGAGGGACCAGTCTCAGGGTCCAGTGATCCAGACCCAGCTGAAGTGTGTGTGAATGTGAGGCTCAGTGTGTGAGGGACCAGTCTCAGGGTCCAGTGATCCAGACCCAGCTGAAGAGTGTGTGAATGTGAGGCTCAGTGTGTGATGGACCAGTCTCACGGTCCAGTGATCCAGACCCAGCTGAAGTGTGTGTGAATGTGAGGCTCAGTGTGTGAGGGACCAGTCTAAGGATCCAGTGATCCAGACCCAGCTGAAGTGTGTGTGAATGTGTGGCTCAGTGTGTGAGGGACCAGTCTCAGTGTCCAGTGATCCAGACCCAGCTGAAGTGTGTGTGAATGTGATGCTCAGTGTGTGAGGGACCAGCCTCATGTTCCAGTGATCCCGACCCAGCTGAAGTATGTGTGAATGTGAGGCTCAGTGTGTGAGGGACCAGCCTCAGGGTCCAGTGATCCAGAACCAGCTGAAGTGTGTGTGAATGTGAGGCTCAGTGTGTGAGGGACCAGTCTCAGGTTCCAGTGATCCAGACCCAGCTGAAGTGTGTGTGAATGTGAGGCTCAGTGTGTGAGGGACCAGTCTCAGGGTCCAGTGATCCAGACCCAGCTGAAGTGTGTGTGAATGTGAGGATGAGTGTGTGAGGGACCAGTCTCAGGGTCCAGTGATCCAGACCCAGCTGAAGTGTGTGTGAATGTGAGGCTCAGTGTGTGAGAGACCAGTCTCAGGGTCCAGTGATCCAGACCCAGCTGAAGTGTATGTGAATGTGAGGCTCAGTGTGTGAGGGACCAGTCTCATGGTCTAGTGATCCAGACCCAGCTGAAGTGTGTGTGAATGTGAGGCTCAGTGTGTGAGGGACCAGTCTCAGGGTCCAGTGATCCAGACCCAGCTGAAGTGTGTGTGAATGTGAGGCTCAGTTTGTGAGGGACCAGTCTCAGGGTCCAGTGATCCAGACCCAGCTGAAGTGTGTGTGAATGTGAGGCTCAGTGTGTGAGGGACCAGCCTCAGGGTCCAGTGATCCAGACCCAGCTGAAGTGTGTGTGAATGTGAGGCTCAGTGTGTGAGGGACCAGTCTCAGGGCCCAGTGATCCAGACCCAGCTGAAGAGTGTGTGAATGTGAGGCTCAGTGTGTGATGGACCAGTCTCACGGTCCAGTGATCCAGACCCAGCTGAAGTGTGTGTGAATGTGAGGCTCAGTGTGTGAGGGACCAGTCTCAGTGTCCAGATATCCAGACCCAGCTGAAGTGTGTGTGAATGTGAGGATCAGTGTGTGAGGAACCAGTCTCAGGGTCCAGTGATCGAGACCCAGCTGAAGTGTGTGTGAATGTGAGGCTCAGTGTGTGAGGGACCAGCCTCAGGGTCCAGTGATCCAGACCCAGCTGAAGTGTGTGTGAATGTGAGGCTCAGTGTGTGAGGGACCAGTCTCAGGGTCCAGTGATCCAGACCCAGCTGAAGTGTGTGTGAATGTGATGCTCAGTGTGTGAGGGACCAGTCTCAGGGTCCAGTGATCCAGGCCCAGCTGAAGAGTGTGTGTGAATGTGAGGCTCAATGTTTGAGGGACCAGTCTCAGGGTCCAGTGATACAGACCCAGCTGAAGTGTGTGTGAATGTGAGGCTCAGTGTGTGAGGGACCAGTCTCAGGGTCCAGTGATCCAGACCCAGCTGCAGTGTGTGTGAATGTGAGGCTCAGTGTGTGAGGGACCAGTCTCAGGGTCCAGTGATCCAGACCCAGCTGAAGAGTGTGTGAATGTGAGGCTCAGTGTGTGATGGACCAGTCTCACGGTCCAGTGATCCAGACCCAGCTGAAGTGTATGTGAATGTGAGGCTCAGTGTGTGAGGGACCAGTCTCAGTGTCCAGTGATCCAGACCCAGCTGAAGTGTGTGTGAATGTGAGGATCAGTGTGTGAGGGACCAGTCTCAGGGTCCAGTGATCTAGACACAGCTGAAGTGTGTGTGAATGTGAGGCTCAGTGTGTGAGGGAACAGTCTCAGGGTCCAGTGATCCAGACCCAGCTGAAGTGTGCGTGAATGTGAGGCTCAGTGTGTGAGGGACCACTCTCAGGGTCCAGTGATCCAGACGCAGCTGAAGTTTGTGTGAATGTGAGGCTCAGTGTGTGAGGAACCAGATTCAGGGTCTAGTGATCCAGACCCAGCTGAAGTGTGTGTGAATGTGAGGCTCAGTGTGTCAGGGACCAGTCTCAGTGTCCAGTGATCCAGACGCAGCTGAAGTGTGTGTGAATGTGAGGCTCAGTGTGTGAGGGACAAGTCTCAGGGTCCAGTGATCCAGACCCAGCTGAAGTGTGTGTGAATGTGAGGCTCAGTGTGTGAGGGACCAGTCTCAGGGTCCAGTGATACAGACCCAGCTGAAGTGTGTGTGAATGTGAGGCTCAGTGTGTGAGAGACCAGTCTCAGGGTCCAGTGATCCAGACCCTGCTGAGGTGTGTGTGAATGTGAAGCACAGTGTGTGCGGGACCAGTCTCAGGATCCAGTGATTATGACCCAGCTGAAGTGTGTGTGAATGTGAGGCTCAGTGTGTGAGAGACCAGTCTCAGGGTCCAGTGATCCAGTCCCAGCTGAAGTGTGTGTGAATGTGAGGCTCAGTGTGTGAGGGACCAGTCTCAGGGTCCAGTGATCCAGACCCAGCTGAAGTGTGTGTGAATGTGAGGCTCAGTGTGTGATGGACCAGTCTCAGGGTCCAGTGATCCAGACCTAGCTGAAGTGTGTGTGAATGTGAGGGTCAGTGTGTGAGGGACCAGTCTCAGGGTCTAGTGATCGAGACCCAGCTGAAGTGTGTGTGAATGTGAGGCTCAGTGTGTGAGGGACCAGCCTCAGGGTCCAGTGATCCAGACCCAGCTGAAGTGTGTGTGAATGTGAGGCTCAGTGTGTGAGGGACCAGTCTCAGGGTCCAGTGATCCAGACCCAGCTGAAGTGTGTGTGAATGTGATGCTCAGTGTGTGAGGGACCAGTCTCAGGGTCCAGTGATCCAGGCACAGCTGAAGAGTGTGTGTGAATGTGAGGCTCAATGTTTGAGGGACCAGTCTCAGGGTCCAGTGATCCAGACCCAGCTGAAGTGTGTGTGAATGTGAGGCTCAGTGTGTGAGGGACCAGTCTCAGGGTCCAGTGATCCAGACCCAGCTGCAGTGTGTGTGAATGTGAGGCTCAGTGTGTGAGGGACCAGTCTCAGGGTCCAGTGATCCAGACCCAGCTGAAGAGTGTGTGAATGTGAGGCTCAGTGTGTGATGGACCAGTCTCACGGTCCAGTGATCCAGACCCAGCTGAAGTGTATGTGAATGTGAGGCTCAGTGTGTGAGGGACCAGTCTCAGTGTCCAGTGATCCAGACCCAGCTGAAGTATGTGTGAATGTGAGGATCAGTGTGTGAGGGACCAGTCTCAGGGTCCAGTGATCTAGACACAGCTGAAGTGTGTGTGAATGTGAGGCTCAGTGTGTGAGGGAACAGTCTCAGGGTCCAGTGATCCAGACCCAGCTGAAGTGTGCGTGAATGTGAGGCTCAGTGTGTGAGGGACCACTCTCAGGGTCCAGTGATCCAGACCCAGCTGAAGTTTGTGTGAATGTGAGGCTCAGTGTGTGAGGAACCAGATTCAGGGTCTAGTGATCCAGACCCAGCTGAAGTGTGTGTGAATGTGAGGCTCAGTGTGTGAGGGACCAGTCTCAGTGTCCAGATATCCAGACCCAGCTGAAGTGTGTGTGAATGTGAGGATCAGTGTGTGAGGAACCAGTCTCAGGGTCCAGTGATCCAGACCCAGCTGAAGTGTGTGTGAATGTGAGGCTCAGTGTGTGAGGGACCAGTCTCAGGGTCCAGTGATCCAGACCCAGCTGAAGTGTGTGTGAATGTGAGGCTCAGTGTGTGAGGGACCAGTCTCAGGGTCCAATGATCCAGACCCAGCTGAAGTGTGTGTGAATGTGAGGCTCAGTGTGTGAGGGACCAGTCTCAGGGTCCAGTGATCCAGACCCAGCTGAAGTGTGTGTGAATGTGAGGCTCAGTGTGTGAGGGACCAGTCTCAGGGTCCAGTGATCCAGACCCAGCTGAAGAGTGTGTGAATGTGAGGCTCAGTGTGTGATGGACCAGTCTCACGGTCCAGTGATCCAGACCCAGCTGAAGTGTGTGTGAATGTGAGGCTCAGTGTGTGAGGGACCAGTCTAAGGATCCAGTGATCCAGACCCAGCTGAAGTGTGTGTGAATGTGTGGCTCAGTGTGTGAGGGACCAGTCTCAGTGTCCAGTGATCCAGACCCAGCTGAAGTGTGTGTGAATGTGATGCTCAGTGTGTGAGGGACCAGCCTCATGTTCCAGTGATCCCGACCCAGCTGAAGTATGTGTGAATGTGAGGCTCAGTGTGTGAGGGACCAGCCTCAGGGTCCAGTGATCCAGAACCAGCTGAAGTGTGTGTGAATGTGAGGCTCAGTGTGTGAGGGACCAGTCTCAGGTTCCAGTGATCCAGACCCAGCTGAAGTGTGTGTGAATGTGAGGCTCAGTGTGTGAGGGACCAGTCTCAGGGTCCAGTGATCCAGACCCAGCTGAAGTGTGTGTGAATGTGAGGATGAGTGTGTGAGGGACCAGTCTCAGGGTCCAGTGATCCAGACCCAGCTGAAGTGTGTGTGAATGTGAGGCTCAGTGTGTGAGAGACCAGTCTCAGGGTCCAGTGATCCAGACCCAGCTGAAGTGTATGTGAATGTGAGGCTCAGTGTGTGAGGGACCAGTCTCATGGTCTAGTGATCCAGACCCAGCTGAAGTGTGTGTGAATGTGAGGCTCAGTGTGTGAGGGACCAGTCTCAGGGTCCAGTGATCCAGACCCAGCTGAAGTGTGTGTGAATGTGAGGCTCAGTTTGTGAGGGACCAGTCTCAGGGTCCAGTGATCCAGACCCAGCTGAAGTGTGTGTGAATGTGAGGCTCAGTGTGTGAGGGACCAGCCTCAGGGTCCAGTGATCCAGACCCAGCTGAAGTGTGTGTGAATGTGAGGCTCAGTGTGTGAGGGACCAGTCTCAGGGCCCAGTGATCCAGACCCAGCTGAAGAGTGTGTGAATGTGAGGCTCAGTGTGTGATGGACCAGTCTCACGGTCCAGTGATCCAGACCCAGCTGAAGTGTGTGTGAATGTGAGGCTCAGTGTGTGAGGGACCAGTCTCAGTGTCCAGATATCCAGACCCAGCTGAAGTGTGTGTGAATGTGAGGATCAGTGTGTGAGGAACCAGTCTCAGGGTCCAGTGATCGAGACCCAGCTGAAGTGTGTGTGAATGTGAGGCTCAGTGTGTGAGGGACCAGCCTCAGGGTCCAGTGATCCAGACCCAGCTGAAGTGTGTGTGAATGTGAGGCTCAGTGTGTGAGGGACCAGTCTCAGGGTCCAGTGATCCAGACCCAGCTGAAGTGTGTGTGAATGTGATGCTCAGTGTGTGAGGGACCAGTCTCAGGGTCCAGTGATCCAGGCCCAGCTGAAGAGTGTGTGTGAATGTGAGGCTCAATGTTTGAGGGACCAGTCTCAGGGTCCAGTGATACAGACCCAGCTGAAGTGTGTGTGAATGTGAGGCTCAGTGTGTGAGGGACCAGTCTCAGGGTCCAGTGATCCAGACCCAGCTGCAGTGTGTGTGAATGTGAGGCTCAGTGTGTGAGGGACCAGTCTCAGGGTCCAGTGATCCAGACCCAGCTGAAGAGTGTGTGAATGTGAGGCTCAGTGTGTGATGGACCAGTCTCACGGTCCAGTGATCCAGACCCAGCTGAAGTGTATGTGAATGTGAGGCTCAGTGTGTGAGGGACCAGTCTCAGTGTCCAGTGATCCAGACCCAGCTGAAGTGTGTGTGAATGTGAGGATCAGTGTGTGAGGGACCAGTCTCAGGGTCCAGTGATCTAGACACAGCTGAAGTGTGTGTGAATGTGAGGCTCAGTGTGTGAGGGAACAGTCTCAGGGTCCAGTGATCCAGACCCAGCTGAAGTGTGCGTGAATGTGAGGCTCAGTGTGTGAGGGACCACTCTCAGGGTCCAGTGATCCAGACGCAGCTGAAGTTTGTGTGAATGTGAGGCTCAGTGTGTGAGGAACCAGATTCAGGGTCTAGTGATCCAGACCCAGCTGAAGTGTGTGTGAATGTGAGGCTCAGTGTGTGAGGAACTAGTCTCAGGGTCCAGTGATCCAGACCCAGCTGAAGTGTGTGTGAATGTGAGGCTCAGTGTGTGAGTGACCAGCCTCAGGGTCCAGTGATCCAGACCCAGCTGAAGTGTGTGTGAATGTGAGGCTCAGTGTGTGAGGGACCAGTCTCAAGGTCCAGTGATCCAGACCCAGCTGAAGTGTGTGTGAATGTGAGGCTCAGTGTGTCAGGGACCAGTCTCAGTGTCCAGTGATCCAGACGCAGCTGAAGTGTGTGTGAATGTGAGGCTCAGTGTGTGAGGGACAAGTCTCAGGGTCCAGTGATCCAGACCCAGCTGAAGTGTGTGTGAATGTGAGGCTCAGTGTGTGAGGGACCAGTCTCAGGGTCCAGTGATACAGACCCAGCTGAAGTGTGTGTGAATGTGAGGCTCAGTGTGTGAGAGACCAGTCTCAGGGTCCAGTGATCCAGACCCTGCTGAGGTGTGTGTGAATGTGAAGCACAGTGTGTGCGGGACCAGTCTCAGGATCCAGTGATTATGACCCAGCTGAAGTGTGTGTGAATGTGAGGCTCAGTGTGTGAGAGACCAGTCTCAGGGTCCAGTGATCCAGTCCCAGCTGAAGTGTGTGTGAATGTGAGGCTCAGTGTGTGAGGGACCAGTCTCAGGGTCCAGTGATCCAGACCCAGCTGAAGTGTGTGTGAATGTGAGGCTCAGTGTGTGATGGACCAGTCTCAGGGTCCAGTGATCCAGACCTAGCTGAAGTGTGTGTGAATGTGAGGGTCAGTGTGTGAGGGACCAGTCTCAGGGTCCAGTGATCGAGACCCAGCTGAAGTGTGTGTGAATGTGAGGCTCAGTGTGTGAGGGACCAGCCTCAGGGTCCAGTGATCCAGACCCAGCTGAAGTGTGTGTGAATGTGAGGCTCAGTGTGTGAGGGACCAGTCTCAGGGTCCAGTGATCCAGACCCAGCTGAAGTGTGTGTGAATGTGATGCTCAGTGTGTGAGGGACCAGTCTCAGGGTCCAGTGATCCAGGCACAGCTGAAGAGTGTGTGTGAATGTGAGGCTCAATGTTTGAGGGACCAGTCTCAGGGTCCAGTGATCCAGACCCAGCTGAAGTATGTGTGAATGTGAGGATCAGTGTGTGAGGGACCAGTCTCAGGGTCCAGTGATCTAGACACAGCTGAAGTGTGTGTGAATGTGAGGCTCAGTGTGTGAGGGAACAGTCTCAGGGTCCAGTGATCCAGACCCAGCTGAAGTGTGCGTGAATGTGAGGCTCAGTGTGTGAGGGACCACTCTCAGGGTCCAGTGATCCAGACCCAGCTGAAGTTTGTGTGAATGTGAGGCTCAGTGTGTGAGGAACCAGATTCAGGGTCTAGTGATCCAGACCCAGCTGAAGTGTGTGTGAATGTGAGGCTCAGTGTGTGAGGAACCAGTCTCAGGGTCCAGTGATCCAGACCCAGCTGAAGTGTGTGTGAATGTGAGGCTCAGTGTGTGAGTGACCAGCCGCAGGGTCCAGTGATCCAGACCCAGCTGAAGTGTGTGTGAATGTGAGGCTCAGTGTGTGAGGGACCAGTCTCAAGGTCCAGTGATCCAGACCCAGCTGAAGTGTGTGTGAATGTGAGGCTCAGTGTGTCAGGGACCAGTCTCAGTGTCCAGTGATCCAGACGCAGCTGAAGTGTGTGTGAATGTGAGGCTCAGTGTGTGAGGGACAAGTCTCAGGGTCCAGTGATCCAGACCCAGCTGAAGTGTGTGTGAATGTGAGGCTCAGTGTGTGAGGGACCAGTCTCAGGGTCCAGTGATACAGACCCAGCTGAAGTGTGTGTGATGTGAGGCTCAGTGTGTGAGAGACCAGTCTCAGGGTCCAGTGATCCAGACCCTGCTGAGGTGTGTGTGAATGTGAAGCACAGTGTGTGCGGGACCAGTCTCAGGATCCAGTGATTATGACCCAGCTGAAGTGTGTGTGAATGTAAGGCTCAGTATGTGAGGGACCAGTCTCAGGGTCCAGTGATCCAGACCCAGCTGAAATGTGTGTGAATGTGAGGCTCACTGTGTGAGGGACCAGTCTCAGGGTCCAGTGATCCAGTCCCAGCTGAAGTGTGTGTGAATGTGAGGCTCAGTGTGTGAGGGACCAGTCTCAGGGTCCAGTGATCCAGACCCAGCTGAAGTGTGTGTGAATGTGAGGCTCAGTGTGTGATGGACCAGTCTCAGGGTCCAGTGATCCAGACCTAGCTGAAGTGTGTGTGAATGTGAGGGTCAGTGTGTGAGGGACCAGTCTCAGGGTCCAGTGATCCAGACCCAGCTGAAGTGTGTGTGAATGTGATGCTCAGTGTGTGAGGGACCAGTCTCAGGGTCCAGTGATCCAGACCCAGCTGAAGAGTGTGTGTGAATGTGAGGCTCAATGTTTGAGGGACCAGTCTCAGGGTCCAGTGATCCAGACCCAGCTGAAGTGTGTGTGAATGTGAGGCTCAGTGTGTGAGGGACCAGTCTCAGGGTCCAGTGATCCAGACCCAGCTGAAGTGTGTGTGAATGTGAGGCTCAGATGTGTGAGGGACCAGTCTCAGGGTCCAGTGATCCAGACCCAGCTGAAGAGTGTGTGAATGTGAGACTCAGTGTGTGATGGACCAGTCTCACGGTCCAGTGATCCAGACCCAGCTGAAGTGTATGTGAATGTGAGGCTCAGTGTGTGAGGGACCAGTCTCAGTTTCCAGTGATCCAGACCCAGCTGAAGTGTGTGTGAATGTGAGGATCAGTGTGTGAGGGACCAGTCTCAGGGTCCATTGATCTAGACACAGCTGAAGTGTGTGTGAATGTGAGGCTCAGTGTGTGAGGGACCAGTCTCAGGGTCCAGTGATCCAGACCCAGCTGAAGTGTGCGTGAATGTGAGGCTCAGTGTGTGAGGGACCACTCTCAGGGTCCAGTGATCCAGACCCAGCTGAAGTTTGTGTGAATGTGAGGCTCAGTTTGTGAGGAACCAGATTCAGGGTCCAGTGATCCAGACCCAGCTGAAGTGTGTGTGAATGTGAGGCTCAGTGTGTGAGGGACCAGTCTCAAGGTCCAGTGATCCAGACCCAGCTGAAGTGTGTGTGAATGTGAGGCTCAGTGAGTCAGGGACCGGTCTCAGTGTCCAGTGATCCAGACGCAGCTGAAGTGTGTGTGAATGTGAGGCTCAGTGTGTGAGGGACCAGTCTCAGGGTCCAGTGATCCAGACCCAGCTGAAGTGTGTGTGAATGTGAGGCTCAGTGTGTGAGGGACAAGTCTCAGGGTCCAGTGATCCAGACCCAGCTGAAGAGTGTGTGTGAATGTGAGGCTCAATGTTTGAGGGACCAGTCTCAGGGTCCAGTGATCCAGACCCAGCTGAAGTTTGTGTGAATGTGAGGCGCACTGTGTGGTGGACCAGTCTCACGGTCCAGTGATCCAGACCCAGCTGAAGTGTGTGTGAATGTGAGGCTCAGTGTGTGAGGGACCAGTCTCAGTGTCCAGTGATCCAGACCCAGCTGAAGTGTGTGTGAATGTGAGGCTCAGTGTGTGAGGAACCAGATTCAGGGTCTAGTGATCCAGACCCAGCTGAAGTGTGTGTGAATGTGGAGGCTCAGTGTGTGAGGGACCAGTCTCAGGGTCCAGTGATCCAGACCCAGCTGAAGTGTGTGTGAATGTGATGCTCAGTGTGTGAGGGACCAGTCTCAGAGTCCAGTGATCCAGACCCAGCTGAAGACTGTGTGTGAATGTGAGGCTCAATGTTTGAGGGACCAGTCTCAGGGTCCAGTGATCCAGACCCAGCTGAAGTGTGTGTGAATGTGAGGCTCAGTGTGTGACGGACCAGTCTCAGGGTCCAGTGATCCAGACCCAGCTGAAGTGTGTGTGAATGTGAGGCTCAGTGTGTGAGGGACCAGTCTCTGAATCCAGTGATCCAGACCCAGCTGAAGTGTGTGTGAATGTGAGGCTCAGTGTGTGAGGGACCAGTCTCAGGGTCCAGTGATCCAGACCCAGCTGAAGTGTGTGTGAATGTGAGGCTCAGTGTGTGAGGGACCAGTCTCAGGGTCCAGTGATCCAGACCCAGCTGAAGTGTGTGTGAATGTGAGGCTCAGTGTGTGAGGAACCAGTCTCAGGGTCCAGTGATCCAGACCCAGCTGAAGTGTGTGTGAATGTGAGGCTCAGTGTGTGAGTGACCATCCTCAGGGTCCAGTGATCCAGACCCAGCTGAAGTGTGTGTGAATGTGAGGCTCAGTGTGTGAGGGACCAGTCTCAAGGTCCAGTGATCCAGACCCAGCTGAAGTGTGTGTGAATGTGAGGCTCAGTGTGTGAGGGACCAGTCTCAGTGTCCAGTGATCCAGACCCAGCTGAACTGTGTGTGAATGTAAGGCTCAGTATGTGAGGGACCAGTCTCAGGGTCCAGTGATCCAGACCCAGCTGAAGTGTGTGTGAATGTGAGTCTCAGTGTATGAGGGACCAGTCTCAGGGTCCAGTGATCCAGACCCAGCTGAAGTGTGTGTGAATGTGAGGCTCAGTGTGTGAGGAACCAGTCTCAGGTTCCAGTGATCCAGACCCAGCTGAAGTGTGTGTGAATGTGAGGCTCAGTGTGTGAGGGACCAGCCTCAGGGTCCAGTGATCCAGACCCAGCTGAAATGTGTGTGAATGTGAGGCTCAGTGTGTGAGGGACAAGTCTCAGGGTCCAGTGATCCAGACCCAGCTGAAGTGTGTGAATGTGAGGCTTAGTGTGTGAGGGACCAGTCTCAGCGTCCAGTGAACCAGACCCAGCTGAAGTGTGTGTGAATGTGAGGCTCAGTGTGTGAGAGACCAGTCTCAGGGTCCAGTGATCCAGACCCAGCTGAAGTGTATGTGAATGTGAGGCTCAGTGTTTGAGGGACCAGTCTCATGGTCTAGTGATCCAGACCCAGCTGAAGTGTGTGTGAATGTGAGGCTCAGTGTGTGAGGGACCAGTCTCAGGGTCCAGTGATCCAGACCCAGCTGAAGTGTGTGTGAATGTGAGGCTCAGTGTGTGAGGGACCAGTCTCAGGGTCTAGTGATCCAGACCCAGCTGAAGTGTGTGTGAATGTGAGGCTCAGTGTGTGAGGGACCAGTCTCAGGGTCCAGTGATCCAGACCCAGCTGAAGTGTGTGTGAATGTGAGGCTCAGTGTGTGAGGGACCAGTCTCAGGGTCCAGTGATCCAGACCCAGCTGAAGAGTGTGTGAATGTGAGGCTCAGTGTGTGATGGACCAGTCTCAGGGTCCAGTGATCCAGAACCAGCTGAAGTGTGTGTGAATGTGAGGCTCAGTGTGTGAGGGACCAGTCTCAGGGTCCAGTGATCCAGACCCAGCTGAAGTGTATGTGAATGTGAGGCTCAGTGTGTGAGGGACCAGTCTCATGGTCTAGTGATCCAGACCCAGCTGAAGTGTGTGTGAATGTGAGGCTCAGTGTGTGAGGGACCAGTCTCAGGGTCCAGTGATCCAGACCCAGCTGAAGTGTGTGTGAATGTGAGGCTCAGTTTGTGAGGGACCAGTCTCAGGGTCCAGTGATCCAGACCCAGCTGAAGTGTGTGTGAATGTGAGGCTCAGTGTGTGAGGGACCAGCCTCAGGGTCCAGTGATCCAGACCCAGCTGAAGTGTGTGTGAATGTGAGGCTCAGTGTGTGAGGGACCAGTCTCAGGGCCCAGTGATCCAGACCCAGCTGAAGAGTGTGTGAATGTGAGGCTCAGTGTGTGATGGACCAGTCTCACGGTCCAGTGATCCAGACCCAGCTGAAGTGTGTGTGAATGTGAGGCTCAGTGTGTGAGGGACCAGTCTCAGTGTCCAGATATCCAGACCCAGCTGAAGTGTGTGTGAATGTGAGGATCAGTGTGTGAGGAACCAGTCTCAGGGTCCAGTGATCGAGACCCAGCTGAAGTGTGTGTGAATGTGAGGCTCAGTGTGTGAGGGACCAGCCTCAGGGTCCAGTGATCCAGACCCAGCTGAAGTGTGTGTGAATGTGAGGCTCAGTGTGTGAGGGACCAGTCTCAGGGTCCAGTGATCCAGACCCAGCTGAAGTGTGTGTGAATGTGATGCTCAGTGTGTGAGGGACCAGTCTCAGGGTCCAGTGATCCAGGCCCAGCTGAAGAGTGTGTGTGAATGTGAGGCTCAATGTTTGAGGGACCAGTCTCAGGGTCCAGTGATACAGACCCAGCTGAAGTGTGTGTGAATGTGAGGCTCAGTGTGTGAGGGACCAGTCTCAGGGTCCAGTGATCCAGACCCAGCTGCAGTGTGTGTGAATGTGAGGCTCAGTGTGTGAGGGACCAGTCTCAGGGTCCAGTGATCCAGACCCAGCTGAAGAGTGTGTGAATCTGAGGCTCAGTGTGTGATGGACCAGTCTCACAGTCCAGTGATCCAGACCCAGCTGAAGTGTATGTGAATGTGAGGCTCAGTGTGTGAGGGACCAGTCTCAGTGTCCAGTGATCCAGACCCAGCTGAAGTGTGTGTGAATGTGAGGATCAGTGTGTGAGGGACCAGTCTCAGGGTCCAGTGATCTAGACACAGCTGAAGTGTGTGTGAATGTGAGGCTCAGTGTGTGAGGGACCAGTCTCTGAATCCAGTGATCCAGACCCAGCTGAAGTGTGTGTGAATGTGAGGCTCAGTGTGTGAGGGACCAGTCTCAGGGTCCAGTGATCCAGACCCAGCTGAAGTGTGTGTGAATGTGAGGCTCAGTGTGTGAGGGACCAGTCTCAGGGTCCAGTGATCCAGACCCAGCTGAAGTGTGTGTGAATGTGAGGCTCAGTGTGTGAGGAACCAGTCTCAGGGTCCAGTGATCCAGACCCAGCTGAAGTGTGTGTGAATGTGAGGCTCAGTGTGTGAGTGACCATCCTCAGGGTCCAGTGATCCAGACCCAGCTGAAGTGTGTGTGAATGTGAGGCTCAGTGTGTGAGGGACCAGTCTCAAGGTCCAGTGATCCAGACCCAGCTGAAGTGTGTGTGAATGTGAGGCTCAGTGTGTGAGGGACCAGTCTCAGTGTCCAGTGATCCAGACCCAGCTGAACTGTGTGTGAATGTAAGGCTCAGTATGTGAGGGACCAGTCTCAGGGTCCAGTGATCCAGACCCAGCTGAAGTGTGTGTGAATGTGAGTCTCAGTGTATGAGGGACCAGTCTCAGGGTCCAGTGATCCAGACCCAGCTGAAGTGTGTGTGAATGTGAGGCTCAGTGTGTGAGGAACCAGTCTCAGGTTCCAGTGATCCAGACCCAGCTGAAGTGTGTGTGAATGTGAGGCTCAGTGTGTGAGGGACCAGCCTCAGGGTCCAGTGATCCAGACCCAGCTGAAATGTGTGTGAATGTGAGGCTCAGTGTGTGAGGGACAAGTCTCAGGGTCCAGTGATCCAGACCCAGCTGAAGTGTGTGAATGTGAGGCTTAGTGTGTGAGGGACCAGTCTCAGCGTCCAGTGAACCAGACCCAGCTGAAGTGTGTGTGAATGTGAGGCTCAGTGTGTGAGAGACCAGTCTCAGGGTCCAGTGATCCAGACCCAGCTGAAGTGTATGTGAATGTGAGGCTCAGTGTTTGAGGGACCAGTCTCATGGTCTAGTGATCCAGACCCAGCTGAAGTGTGTGTGAATGTGAGGCTCAGTGTGTGAGGGACCAGTCTCAGGGTCCAGTGATCCAGACCCAGCTGAAGTGTGTGTGAATGTGAGGCTCAGTGTGTGAGGGACCAGTCTCAGGGTCTAGTGATCCAGACCCAGCTGAAGTGTGTGTGAATGTGAGGCTCAGTGTGTGAGGGACCAGTCTCAGGGTCCAGTGATCCAGACCCAGCTGAAGTGTGTGTGAATGTGAGGCTCAGTGTGTGAGGGACCAGTCTCAGGGTCCAGTGATCCAGACCCAGCTGAAGAGTGTGTGAATGTGAGGCTCAGTGTGTGATGGACCAGTCTCAGGGTCCAGTGATCCAGAACCAGCTGAAGTGTGTGTGAATGTGAGGCTCAGTGTGTGAGGGACCAGTCTCAGGGTCCAGTGATCCAGACCCAGCTGAAGTGTATGTGAATGTGAGGCTCAGTGTGTGAGGGACCAGTCTCATGGTCTAGTGATCCAGACCCAGCTGAAGTGTGTGTGAATGTGAGGCTCAGTGTGTGAGGGACCAGTCTCAGGGTCCAGTGATCCAGACCCAGCTGAAGTGTGTGTGAATGTGAGGCTCAGTTTGTGAGGGACCAGTCTCAGGGTCCAGTGATCCAGACCCAGCTGAAGTGTGTGTGAATGTGAGGCTCAGTGTGTGAGGGACCAGCCTCAGGGTCCAGTGATCCAGACCCAGCTGAAGTGTGTGTGAATGTGAGGCTCAGTGTGTGAGGGACCAGTCTCAGGGCCCAGTGATCCAGACCCAGCTGAAGAGTGTGTGAATGTGAGGCTCAGTGTGTGATGGACCAGTCTCACGGTCCAGTGATCCAGACCCAGCTGAAGTGTGTGTGAATGTGAGGCTCAGTGTGTGAGGGACCAGTCTCAGTGTCCAGATATCCAGACCCAGCTGAAGTGTGTGTGAATGTGAGGATCAGTGTGTGAGGAACCAGTCTCAGGGTCCAGTGATCGAGACCCAGCTGAAGTGTGTGTGAATGTGAGGCTCAGTGTGTGAGGGACCAGCCTCAGGGTCCAGTGATCCAGACCCAGCTGAAGTGTGTGTGAATGTGAGGCTCAGTGTGTGAGGGACCAGTCTCAGGGTCCAGTGATCCAGACCCAGCTGAAGTGTGTGTGAATGTGATGCTCAGTGTGTGAGGGACCAGTCTCAGGGTCCAGTGATCCAGGCCCAGCTGAAGAGTGTGTGTGAATGTGAGGCTCAATGTTTGAGGGACCAGTCTCAGGGTCCAGTGATACAGACCCAGCTGAAGTGTGTGTGAATGTGAGGCTCAGTGTGTGAGGGACCAGTCTCAGGGTCCAGTGATCCAGACCCAGCTGCAGTGTGTGTGAATGTGAGGCTCAGTGTGTGAGGGACCAGTCTCAGGGTCCAGTGATCCAGACCCAGCTGAAGAGTGTGTGAATCTGAGGCTCAGTGTGTGATGGACCAGTCTCACAGTCCAGTGATCCAGACCCAGCTGAAGTGTATGTGAATGTGAGGCTCAGTGTGTGAGGGACCAGTCTCAGTGTCCAGTGATCCAGACCCAGCTGAAGTGTGTGTGAATGTGAGGATCAGTGTGTGAGGGACCAGTCTCAGGGTCCAGTGATCTAGACACAGCTGAAGTGTGTGTGAATGTGAGGCTCAGTGTGTGAGGGAACAGTCTCAGGGTCCAGTGATCCAGACCCAGCTGAAGTGTGCGTGAATGTGAGGCTCAGTGTGTGAGGGACCACTCTCAGGGTCCAGTGATCCAGACCCAGCTGAAGTTTGTGTGAATGTGAGGCTCAGTGTGTGAGGAACCAGATTCAGGGTCTAGTGATCCAGACCCAGCTGAAGTGTGTGTGAATGTGAGGCTCAGTGTGTGAGGAACTAGTCTCAGGGTCCAGTGATCCAGACCCAGCTGAAGTGTGTGTGAATGTGAGGCTCAGTGTGTGAGTGACCAGCCTCAGGGTCCAGTGATCCAGACCCAGCTGAAGTGTGTGTGAATGTGAGGCTCAGTGTGTGAGGGACCAGTCTCAAGGTCCAGTGATCCAGACCCAGCTGAAGTGTGTGTGAATGTGAGGCTCAGTGTGTCAGGGACCAGTCTCAGTGTCCAGTGATCCAGACGCAGCTGAAGTGTGTGTGAATGTGAGGCTCAGTGTGTGAGGGACAAGTCTCAGGGTCCAGTGATCCAGACCCAGCTGAAGTGTGTGTGAATGTGAGGCTCAGTGTGTGAGGGACCAGTCTCAGGGTCCAGTGATACAGACCCAGCTGAAGTGTGTGTGAATGTGAGGCTCAGTGTGTGCGGGACCAGTCTCAGGATCCAGTGATTATGACCCAGCTGAAGTGTGTGTGAATGTAAGGCTCAGTATGTGAGGGACCAGTCTCAGGGTCCAGTGATCCAGACCCAGCTGAAATGTGTGTGAATGTGAGGCTCACTGTGTGAGGGACCAGTCTCAGGGTCCAGTGATCCAGTCCCAGCTGAAGTGTGTGTGAATGTGAGGCTCAGTGTGTGAGGGACCAGTCTCAGGGTCCAGTGATCCAGACCCAGCTGAAGTGTGTGTGAATGTGAGGCTCAGTGTGTGATGGACCAGTCTCAGGGTCCAGTGATCCAGACCTAGCTGAAGTGTGTGTGAATGTGAGGGTCAGTGTGTGAGGGACCAGTCTCAGGGTCCAGTGATCGAGACCCAGCTGAAGTGTGTGTGAATGTGAGGCTCAGTGTATGAGGGACCAGCCTCAGGGTCCAGTGATCCAGACCCAGCTGAAGTGTGTGTGAATGTGAGGCTCAGTGTGTGAGGGACCAGTCTCAGGGTCCAGTGATCCAGACCCAGCTGAAGTGTGTGTGAATGTGATGCTCAGTGTGTGAGGGACCAGTCTCAGGGTCCAGTGATCCAGGCACAGCTGAAGAGTGTGTGTGAATGTGAGGCTCAATGTTTGAGGGACCAGTCTCAGGGTCCAGTGATCCAGACCCAGCTGAAGTGTGTGTGAATGTGAGGCTCAGTGTGTGAGGGACCAGTCTCAGTGTCCAGTGATCCAGACCCAGCTGAAGTGTGTGTGAATGTGAGGCTCAGTGTGTGAGGAACCAGATTCAGGGTCTAGTGATCCAGACCCAGCTGAAGTGTGTGTGAATGTGGAGGCTCAGTGTGTGAGGGACCAGTCTCAGGGTCCAGTGATCCAGACCCAGCTGAAGTGTGTGTGAATGTGATGCTCAGTGTGTGAGGGACCAGTCTCAGAGTCCAGTGATCCAGACCCAGCTGAAGAGTGTGTGTGAATGTGAGGCTCAATGTTTGAGGGACCAGTCTCAGGGTCCAGTGATCCAGACCCAGCTGAAGTGTGTGTGAATGTGAGGCTCAGTGTGTGACGGACCAGTCTCAGGGTCCAGTGATCCAGACCCAGCTGAAGTGTGTGTGAATGTGAGGCTCAGTGTGTGAGGGACCAGTCTCTGAATCCAGTGATCCAGACCCAGCTGAAGTGTGTGTGAATGTGAGGCTCAGTGTGTGAGGGACCAGTCTCAGGGTCCAGTGATCCAGACCCAGCTGAAGTGTGTGTGAATGTGAGGCTCAGTGTGTGAGGGACCAGTCTCAGGGTCCAGTGATCCAGACCCAGCTGAAGTGTGTGTGAATGTGAGGCTCAGTGTGTGAGGAACCAGTCTCAGGGTCCAGTGATCCAGACCCAGCTGAAGTGTGTGTGAATGTGAGGCTCAGTGTGTGAGTGACCATCCTCAGGGTCCAGTGATCCAGACACAGCTGAAGTGTGTGTGAATGTGAAGCTCAGTGTGTGAGGGACCAGTCTCAAGGTCCAGTGATCCAGACCCAGCTGAAGTGTGTGTGAATGTGAGGCTCAGTGTGTGAGGGACCAGTCTCAGTGTCCAGTGATCCAGACCCAGCTGAACTGTGTGTGAATGTAAGGCTCAGTATGTGAGGGACCAGTCTCAGGGTCCAGTGATCCAGACCCAGCTGAAGTGTGTGTGAATGTGAGTCTCAGTGTATGAGGGACCAGTCTCAGGGTCCAGTGATCCAGACCCAGCTGAAGTGTGTGTGAATGTGAGGCTCAGTGTGTGAGGAACCAGTCTCAGGTTCCAGTGATCCAGACCCAGCTGAAGTGTGTGTGAATGTGAGGCTCAGTGTGTGAGGGACCAGCCTCAGGGTCCAGTGATCCAGACCCAGCTGAAATGTGTGTGAATGTGAGGCTCAGTGTGTGAGGGACAAGTCTCAGGGTCCAGTGATCCAGACCCAGCTGAAGTGTGTGAATGTGAGGCTTAGTGTGTGAGGGATCAGTCTCAGCGTCCAGTGAACCAGACCCAGCTGAAGTGTGTGTGAATGTGAGGCTCAGAGTGTGAGAGACCAGTCTCAGGTTCCAGTGATCCAGACCCAGCTGAAGTGTATGTGAATGTGAGGCTCAGTGTTTGAGGGACCAGTCTCATGGTCTAGTGATCCAGACCCAGCTGAAGTGTGTGTGAATGTGAGGCTCAGTGTGTGAGGGACCAGTCTCAGGGTCCAGTGATCCAGACCCAGCTGAAGTGTGTGTGAATGTGAGGCTCAGTGTATGAGGGACCAGTCTCAGGGTCCAGTGATCCAGACCCAGCTGAAGTGTGTGTGAATGTGAGGCTCAGTGTGTGAGGGACCAGTCTCAGGGTCCAATGATCCAGACCCAGCTGAAGTGTGTGTGAATGTGAGGCTCAGTGTGTGAGGGACCAGTCTCAGGGTCCAGTGATCCAGACCCAGCTGAAGTGTGTGTGAATGTGAGGCTCAGTGTGTGAGGGACCAGTCTCAGGGTCCAGTGATCCAGACCCAGCTGAAGAGTGTGTGAATGTGAGGCTCAGTGTGTGATGGACCAGTCTCACGGTCCAGTGATCCAGACCCAGCTGAAGTGTGTGTGAATCTGAGGCTCAGTGTGTGAGGGACCAGTCTAAGGATCCAGTGATCCAGACCCAGCTGAAGTGTGTGTGAATGTGTGGCTCAGTGTGTGAGGGACCAGTCTCAGTGTCCAGTGATCCAGACCCAGCTGAAGTGTGTGTGAATGTGATGCTCAGTGTGTGAGGGACCAGCCTCATGTTCCAGTGATCCCGACCCAGCTGAAGTATGTGTGAATGTGAGGCTCAGTGTGTGAGGGACCAGCCTCAGGGTCCAGTGATCCAGAACCAGCTGAAGTGTGTGTGAATGTGAGGCTCAGTGTGTGAGGGACCAGTCTCAGGTTCCAGTGATCCAGACCCAGCTGAAGTGTGTGTGAATGTGAGGCTCAGTGTGTGAGGGACCAGTCTCAGGGTCCAGTGATCCAGACCCAGCTGAAGTGTGTGTGAATGTGAGGATGAGTGTGTGAGGGACCAGTCTCAGGGTCCAGTGATCCAGACCCAGCTGAAGTGTGTGTGAATGTGAGGCTCAGTGTGTGAGAGACCAGTCTCAGGGTCCAGTGATCCAGACCCAGCTGAAGTGTATGTGAATCTGAGGCTCAGTGTGTGAGGGACCAGTCTCATGGTCTAGTGATCCAGACCCAGCTGAAGTGTGTGTGAATGTGAGGCTCAGTGTGTGAGGGACCAGTCTCAGGGTCCAGTGATCCAGACCCAGCTGAAGTGTGTGTGAATGTGAGGCTCAGTTTGTGAGGGACCAGTCTCAGGGTCCAGTGATCCAGACCCAGCTGAAGTGTGTGTGAATGTGAGGCTCAGTGTGTGAGGGACCAGCCTCAGGGTCCAGTGATCCAGACCCAGCTGAAGTGTGTGTGAATGTGAGGCTCAGTGTGTGAGGGACCAGTCTCAGGGCCCAGTGATCCAGACCCAGCTGAAGAGTGTGTGAATGTGAGGCTCAGTGTGTGATGGACCAGTCTCACGGTCCAGTGATCCAGACCCAGCTGAAGTGTGTGTGAATGTGAGGCTCAGTGTGTGAGGGACCAGTCTCAGTGTCCAGATATCCAGACCCAGCTGAAGTGTGTGTGAATGTGAGGATCAGTGTGTGAGGAACCAGTCTCAGGGTCCAGTGATCGAGACCCAGCTGAAGTGTGTGTGAATGTGAGGCTCAGTGTGTGAGGGACCAGCCTCAGGGTCCAGTGATCCAGACCCTGCTGAAGTGTGTGTGAATGTGAGGCTCAGTGTGTGAGGGACCAGTCTCAGGGTCCAGTGATCCAGACCCAGCTGAAGTGTGTGTGAATGTGATGCTCAGTGTGTGAGGGACCAGTCTCAGGGTCCAGTGATCCAGGCCCAGCTGAAGAGTGTGTGTGAATGTGAGGCTCAATGTTTGAGGGACCAGTCTCAGGGTCCAGTGATACAGACCCAGCTGAAGTGTGTGTGAATGTGAGGCTCAGTGTGTGAGGGACCAGTCTCAGGGTCCAGTGATCCAGACCCAGCTGCAGTGTGTGTGAATGTGAGGCTCAGTGTGTGAGGGACCAGTCTCAGGGTCCAGTGATCCAGACCCAGCTGAAGAGTGTGTGAATGTGAGGCTCAGTGTGTGATGGACCAGTCTCACGGTCCAGTGATCCAGACCCAGCTGAAGTGTATGTGAATGTGAGGCTCAGTGTGTGAGGGACCAGTCTCAGTGTCCAGTGATCCAGACCCAGCTGAAGTGTGTGTGAATGTGAGGATCAGTGTGTGAGGGACCAGTCTCAGGGTCCAGTGATCTATACACAGCTGAAGTGTGTGTGAATGTGAGGCTCAGTGTGTGAGGGAACAGTCTCAGGGTCCAGTGATCCAGACCCAGCTGAAGTGTGCGTGAATGTGAGGCTCAGTGTGTGAGGGACCACTCTCAGGGTCCAGTGATCCAGACCCAGCTGAAGTTTGTGTGAATGTGAGGCTCAGTGTGTGAGGAACCAGATTCAGGGTCTAGTGATCCAGACCCAGCTGAAGTGTGTGTGAATGTGAGGCTCAGTGTGTGAGGAACTAGTCTCAGGGTCCAGTGATCCAGACCCAGCTGAAGTGTGTGTGAATGTGAGGCTCAGTGTGTGAGTGACCAGCCTCAGGGTCCAGTGATCCAGACCCAGCTGAAGTGTGTGTGAATGTGAGGCTCAGTGTGTGAGGGACCAGTCTCAAGGTCCAGTGATCCAGACCCAGCTGAAGTGTGTGTGAATGTGAGGCTCAGTGTGTCAGGGACCAGTCTCAGTGTCCAGTGATCCAGACGCAGCTGAAGTGTGTGTGAATGTGAGGCTCAGTGTGTGAGGGACAAGTCTCAGGGTCCAGTGATCCAGACCCAGCTGAAGTGTGTGTGAATGTAAGGCTCAGTGTGTGAGGGACCAGTCTCAGGGTCCAGTGATACAGACCCAGCTGAAGTGTGTGTGAATGTGAGGCTCAGTGTGTGAGAGACCAGTCTCAGGGTCCAGTGATCCAGACCCTGCTGAGGTGTGTGTGAATGTGAAGCACAGTGTGTGCGGGACCAGTCTCAGGATCCAGTGATTATGACCCAGCTGAAGTGTGTGTGAATGTAAGGCTCAGTATGTGAGGGACCAGTCTCAGGGTCCAGTGATCCAGACCCAGCTGAAATGTGTGTGAATGTGAGGCTCACTGTGTGAGGGACCAGTCTCAGGGTCCAGTGATCCAGTCCCAGCTGAAGTGTGTGTGAATGTGAGGCTCAGTGTGTGAGGGACCAGTCTCAGGGTCCAGTGATCCAGACCCAGCTGAAGTGTGTGTGAATGTGAGGCTCAGTGTGTGATGGACCAGTCTCAGGGTCCAGTGATCCAGACCTAGCTGAAGTGTGTGTGAATGTGAGGGTCGGTGTGTGAGGGACCAGTCTCAGGGTCCAGTGATCGAGACCCAGCTGAAGTGTGTGTGAATGTGAGGCTCAGTGTGTGAGGGACCAGCCTCAGGGTCCAGTGATCCAGACCCAGCTGAAGTGTGTGTGAATGTGAGGCTCAGTGTGTGAGGGACCAGTCTCAGGGTCCAGTGATCCAGACCCAGCTGAAGTGTGTGTGAATGTGATGCTCAGTGTGTGAGGGACCAGTCTCAGGGTCCAGTGATCCAGGCACAGCTGAAGAGTGTGTGTGAATGTGAGGCTCAATGTTTGAGGGACCAGTCTCAGGGTCCAGTGATCCAGACCCAGCTGAAGTGTGTGTGAATGTGAGGCTCAGTGTGTGAGGGACCAGTCTCAGGGTCCAGTGATCCAGACCCAGCTGCAGTGTGTGTGAATGTGAGGCTCAGTGTGTGAGGGACCAGTCTCAGGGTCCAGTGATCCAGACCCAGCTGAAGAGTGTGTGAATGTGAGGCTCAGTGTGTGATGGACCAGTCTCACGGTCCAGTGATCCAGACCCAGCTGAAGTGTATGTGAATGTGAGGCTCAGTGTGTGAGGGACCAGTCTCAGTGTCCAGTGATCCAGACCCAGCTGAAGTATGTGTGAATGTGAGGATCAGTGTGTGAGGGACCAGTCTCAGGGTCCAGTGATCTAGACACAGCTGAAGTGTGTGTGAATGTGAGGCTCAGTGTGTGAGGGAACAGTCTCAGGGTCCAGTGATCCAGACCCAGCTGAAGTGTGCGTGAATGTGAGGCTCAGTGTGTGAGGGACCACTCTCAGGGTCCAGTGATCCAGACCCAGCTGAAGTTTGTGTGAATGTGAGGCTCAGTGTGTGAGGAACCAGATTCAGGGTCTAGTGATCCAGACCCAGCTGAAGTGTGTGTGAATTTGAGGCTCAGTGTGTGAGGAACCAGTCTCAGGGTCCAGTGATCCAGACCCAGCTGAAGTGTGTGTGAATGTGAGGCTCAGTGTGTGAGTGACCAGCCTCAGGGTCCAGTGATCCAGACCCAGCTGAAGTGTGTGTGAATGTGAGGCTCAGTGTGTGAGGGACCAGTCTCAAGGTCCAGTGATCCAGACCCAGCTGAAGTGTGTGTGAATGTGAGGCTCAGTGTGTCAGGGACCAGTCTCAGTGTCCAGTGATCCAGACGCAGCTGAAGTGTGTGTGAATGTGAGGCTCAGTGTGTGAGGGACAAGTCTCAGGGTCCAGTGATCCAGACCCAGCTGAAGTGTGTGTGAATGTGAGGCTCAGTGTGTGAGGGACCAGTCTCAGGGTCCAGTGATACAGACCCAGCTGAAGTGTGTGTGAATGTGAGGCTCAGTGTGTGAGAGACCAGTCTCAGGGTCCAGTGATCCAGACCCTGCTGAGGTGTGTGTGAATGTGAAGCACAGTGTGTGCGGGACCAGTCTCAGGATCCAGTGATTATGACCCAGCTGAAGTGTGTGTGAATGTAAGGCTCAGTATGTGAGGGACCAGTCTCAGGGTCCAGTGATCCAGACCCAGCTGAAATGTGTGTGAATGTGAGGCTCACTGTGTGAGGGACCAGTCTCAGGGTCCAGTGATCCAGTCCCAGCTGAAGTGTGTGTGAATGTGAGGCTCAGTGTGTGAGGGACCAGTCTCAGGGTCCAGTGATCCAGACCCAGCTGAAGTGTGTGTGAATGTGAGGCTCAGTGTGTGATGGACCAGTCTCAGGGTCCAGTGATCCAGACCTAGCTGAAGTGTGTGTGAATGTGAGGGTCAGTGTGTGAGGGACCAGTCTCAGGGTCCAGTGATCCAGACCCAGCTGAAGTGTGTGTGAATGTGATGCTCAGTGTGTGAGGGACCAGTCTCAGGGTCCAGTGATCCAGACCCAGCTGAAGAGTGTGTGTGAATGTGAGGCTCAATGTTTGAGGGACCAGTCTCAGTGTCCAGTGATCCAGACCCAGCTGAAGTGTGTGTGAATGTGAGGCTCAGTGTGTGAGGGACCAGTCTCAGGGTCCAGTGATCCAGACCCAGCTGAAGTGTGTGTGAATGTGAGGCTCAGATGTGTGAGGGACCAGTCTCAGGGTCCAGTGATCCAGACCCAGCTGAAGAGTGTGTGAATGTGAGACTCAGTGTGTGATGGACCAGTCTCACGGTCCAGTGATCCAGACCCAGCTGAAGTGTATGTGAATGTGAGGCTCAGTGTGTGAGGGACCAGTCTCAGTTTCCAGTGATCCAGACCCAGCTGAAGTGTGTGTGAATGTGAGGATCAGTGTGTGAGGGACCAGTCTCAGGGTCCATTGATCTAGACACAGCTGAAGTGTGTGTGAATGTGAGGCTCAGTGTGTGAGGGACCAGTCTCAGGGTCCAGTGATCCAGACCCAGCTGAAGTGTGCGTGAATGTGAGGCTCAGTGTGTGAGGGACCACTCTCAGGGTCCAGTGATCCAGACCCAGCTGAAGTTTGTGTGAATGTGAGGCTCAGTTTGTGAGGAACCAGATTCAGGGTCCAGTGATCCAGACCCAGCTGAAGTGTGTGTGAATGTGAGGCTCAGTGTGTGAGGGACCAGTCTCAAGGTCCAGTGATCCAGACCCAGCTGAAGTGTGTGTGAATGTGAGGCTCAGTGTGTCAGGGACCGGTCTCAGTGTCCAGTGATCCAGACGCAGCTGAAGTGTGTGTGAATGTGAGGCTCAGTGTGTGAGGGACCAGTCTCAGGGTCCAGTGATCCAGACCCAGCTGAAGTGTGTGTGAATGTGAGGCTCAGTGTGTGAGGGACAAGTCTCAGGGTCCAGTGATCCAGACCCAGCTGAAGAGTGTGTGTGAATGTGAGGCTCAATGTTTGAGGGACCAGTCTCAGGGTCCAGTGATCCAGACCCAGCTGAAGTTTGTGTGAATGTGAGGCGCACTGTGTGGTGGACCAGTCTCACGGTCCAGTGATCCAGACCCAGCTGAAGTGTGTGTGAATGTGAGGCTCAGTGTGTGAGGGACCAGTCTCAGTGTCCAGTGATCCAGACCCAGCTGAAGTGTGTGTGAATGTGAGGCTCAGTGTGTGAGGAACCAGATTCAGGGTCTAGTGATCCAGACCCAGCTGAAGTGTGTGTGAATGTGGAGGCTCAGTGTGTGAGGGACCAGTCTCAGGGTCCAGTGATCCAGACCCAGCTGAAGTGTGTGTGAATGTGATGCTCAGTGTGTGAGGGACCAGTCTCAGAGTCCAGTGATCCAGACCCAGCTGAAGAGTGTGTGTGAATGTGAGGCTCAATGTTTGAGGGACCAGTCTCAGGGTCCAGTGATCCAGACCCAGCTGAAGTGTGTGTGAATGTGAGGCTCAGTGTGTGACGGACCAGTCTCAGGGTCCAGTGATCCAGACCCAGCTGAAGTGTGTGTGAATGTGAGGCTCAGTGTGTGAGGGACCAGTCTCTGAATCCAGTGATCCAGACCCAGCTGAAGTGTGTGTGAATGTGAGGCTCAGTGTGTGAGGGACCAGTCTCAGGGTCCAGTGATCCAGACCCAGCTGAAGTGTGTGTGAATGTGAGGCTCAGTGTGTGAGGGACCAGTCTCAGGGTCCAGTGATCCAGACCCAGCTGAAGTGTGTGTGAATGTGAGGCTCAGTGTGTGAGGAACCAGTCTCAGGGTCCAGTGATCCAGACCCAGCTGAAGTGTGTGTGAATGTGAGGCTCAGTGTGTGAGTGACCATCCTCAGGGTCCAGTGATCCAGACCCAGCTGAAGTGTGTGTGAATGTGAGGCTCAGTGTGTGAGGGACCAGTCTCAAGGTCCAGTAATCCAGACCCAGCTGAAGTGTGTGTGAATGTGAGGCTCAGTGTGTGAGGGACCAGTCTCAGTGTCCAGTGATCCAGACCCAGCTGAACTGTGTGTGAATGTAAGGCTCAGTATGTGAGGGACCAGTCTCAGGGTCCAGTGATCCAGACCCAGCTGAAGTGTGTGTGAATGTGAGTCTCAGTGTATGAGGGACCAGTCTCAGGGTCCAGTGATCCAGACCCAGTTGAAGTGTGTGTGAATGTAAGGCTCAGTGTGTGAGGAACCAGTCTCAGGTTCCAGTGATCCAGACCCAGCTGAAGTGTGTGTGAATGTGAGGCTCAGTGTGTGAGGGACCAGCCTCAGGGTCCAGTGATCCAGACCCAGCTGAAATGTGTGTGAATGTGAGGCTCAGTGTGTGAGGGACATGTCTCAGGGTCCAGTGATCCAGACCCAGCTGAAGTGTGTGAATGTGAGGCTTAGTGTGTGAGGGACCAGTCTCAGCGTCCAGTGAACCAGACCCAGCTGAAGTGTGTGTGAATGTGAGGTTCAGTGTGTGAGAGACCAGTCTCAGGGTCTAGTTATCCAGACCCAGCTGAAGTGTGTGTGAATGTGAGGCTCAGTGTGTGAGGGACCAGTCTCAGGGTCCAGTGATCCAGACCCAGCTGAAGTGCGTGTGAATGTGAGGCTCAGTGTGTGAGGGACCAGTCTCAGGGTCCAGTGATCCAGACCCAGCTGAAGTGTGTGTGAATGTGAGGCTCAGTGTGTGAGGGACCAGTCTTAGGGTCCAGTGATCCAGACCCAGCTGAAGTGTGTGCGAATGTGAGGCTCAGTGTGTGAGGGACCAGTCTCAGGGTCCAGTGATCGAGACACAGCTGAAGTGTATGTGAATGTGAGGCTCAGAGTGTGAGGGACCAGTCTCAGGGTCCAGTGATCCAGACCCAGCTGAAGTTTGCGTGAATGTGAGGCTCAGTGTGTGAGGGACCAGTCTCAGGGTCCAGTGATCCAGACCCAGTTGAAGTTTGTGTGAATGTGAGGCTCAGTGTGTGAGGAACCAGACTCAGGGTCTAGTGATCCAGACCCAGCTGAAGTGTGTGTGAATGTGAGGCTCAGTGTGTGAGGAACCAGTCTCAGGGTCCAGTGATCCAGACCCAGCTGAAGTGTGTGTGAATGTGAGGCTCAGTGTGTGAGGGACCAGTCTCAGGGTCCAGTGATCCAGACCCAGCTGAAGTGTGTGTGAATGTGAGGCTCAGTGTGTGAGGGACCAGTCTCAGGTTCCAGTGATCCAGACCCAGCTGAAGTGTGTGTGAATGTGAGGCTTAGTGTGTGAGGGACCAGTCTCAGGGTCCAGTGATCCAGACCCAGCTGAAGTGTATGTGAATGTGAGGCTCAGTGTGTGAGGGACCAGTCTCATGGTCTAGTGATCCAGACCCAGCTGAAGTGTGTGTGAATGTGAGGCTCAGTGTGTGAGGGACCAGTCTCAGGGTCCAGTGATCCAGACCCAGCTGAAGTGTGTGTGAATGTGAGGCTCACTGTGTGAGGGACCAGTCTCAGGGTCCAGTGATCCAGACCCAGCTGAAGTGTGTGTGAATGTTAGGCTCAGTGTGTGAGGGACCAGTCTCAGGGTCCAGTGATCCAGACCCAGCTGAAGTGTGTGTGAATGTGAGGCTCAGTGTGTGAGGGACCAGCCTCAGGGTCCAGTGATCCAGACCCAGCTGAAGTGTGTGTGAATGTGAGGCTCAGTGTGTGAGGGACCAGTCTCAGGGTCCAGTGATCCAGACCCAGCTGAAGAGTGTGTGAATGTGAGGCTCAGTGTGTGATGGACCAGTCTCACGGTCCAGTGATCCTGACCCAGCTGAAGTGTGTGTGAATGTGAGGCTCAGAGTGTGAGGGACCAGTCTCAGGGTCCAGTGATCCAGACCCAGCTGAAGTGTGTGTTAATGTGTGGCTCAGTCTGTGAGGGACCAGTCTCAGGGTCCAGTGATCCAGACCCAGCTGAAGTGTGTGTGAATGTGATGCTCAGTGTGTGAGGGACCAGCCTCAGGGTCCAGTGATCCAGAACCAGCTGAAGTGTGTGTGAATGTGAGGCTCAGTGTGTGAGGAACCAGTCTCAGGGTCCAGTGATATAGACCCAGCTGAAGTGTGTGTGAATGTGAGGCTCAGTTTGTGACGGACCATTCTCAGGGTCCAGTGATCCAGACCCAGCTGAAGTGTGTGTGACTGTGTGGCTCAGTGTGTGAGGGACCAGTCTCAGGGTCTGGTGATCCAGACCCAGATGAAGTGTGTGTGAATGTGAGGCTCAGTGTGTGAGGGACCAGTCTCAGGGTCCAGTGATCCAGACCCAGCTGAAGTGTGTGTGACTGTGTGGCTCAGTGTGTGAGGGACCAGTCTCAGGGTCTAGTGATCCAGACCCAGCTGAAGTGTGTGTGAATGTGTGGCTCAGTCTGTGAGGGACCAGTCTCAGGGTCCAGTGATCCAGACCCAGCTGAAGTGTGTGTGAATGTGATGCTCAGTGTGTGAGGGACCAGTCTCAGGGTCCAGTGATCCAGACCCAGCTGAAGTGTATGTGAATGTGAGGCTCAGTGTGTGAGGGACCAGTCTCATGGTCTAGTGATCCAGACCCAGATGAAGTGTGTGTGAATGTGAGGCTCAGTGTGTGAGGGACCAGTCTCAGGGTCCAGTGATCCAGACCCGGCTGAAGTGTGTGTGAATGTGAGGCTCAGTGTGTGAGGGAACAGTCTCAGGGTCCAGTGATCCAGACCCAGCTGAAGTGTGTGTGAATGTGAGGCTCAGTGTGTGAGGGACAAGTCTCAGGGTCCAGTGATCCAGACCCAGCTGAAGTGTGTGAATGTGAGGCTTAGTGTGTGAGGGACCAGTCTCAGCGTCCAGTGAACCAGACCCAGCTGAAGTATGTGTGAATGTGAGGTTCAGTGTGTGAGAGACCAGTCTCAGGGTCTAGTTATCCAGACCCAGCTGAAGTGTGTGTGAATGTGAGGCTCAGTGTGTGAGGGACCAGTCTCAGGGTCCAGTGATCCAGACCCAGCTGAAGTGCGTGTGAATGTGAGGCTCAGTGTGTGAGGGACCAGTCTCAGGGTCCAGTGATCCAGACCCAGCTGAAGTGTGTGTGAATGTGAGGCTCAGTGTGTGAGGGACCAGTCTTAGGGTCCAGTGATCCAGACCCAGCTGAAGTGTGTGTGAATGTGAGGCTCAGTGTGTGAGGGACAAGCCTCAGGGTCCAGTGATCCAGACCCAGCTGAGTGTGTGTGAATGTGAGGCTCAGTGTGTGAGGGACCAGTCTCAGGGTCCGGTGATCCAGACCCAGCTGAAGAGTGTGTGAATGTGAGGCTCAGTGTGTGATGGACCAGTCTCACGTTCCAGTGATCCAGACCCAGCTGAAGTGTGTGTGAATGTGAGGCTCAGTGTGTGAGGGAGCAGTCTCAGTGTCCAGTGATCCAGACCCAGCTGAAGTGTGTGCGAATGTGAGGCTCAGTGTGTGAGGGACCAGTCTCAGGGTCCAGTGATCGAGACACAGCTGAAGTGTGTGTGAATGTGAGGCTCAGAGTGTGAGGGACCAGTCTCAGGGTCCAGTGATCCAGACCCAGCTGAAGTTTGCGTGAATGTGAGGCTCAGTGTGTGAGGGACCAGTCTCAGGGTCCAGTGATCCAGACCCAGTTGAAGTTTGTGTGAATGTGAGGCTCAGTGTGTGAGGAACCAGACTCAGGGTCTAGTGATCCAGACCCAGCTGAAGTGTGTGTGAATGTGAGGCTCAGTGTGTGAGGAACCAGTCTCAGGGTCCAGTGATCCAGACCCAGCTGAAGTGTGTGTGAATGTGAGGCTCAGTGTGTGAGGGACCAGTCTCAGGTTCCAGTGATCCAGACCCAGCTGAAGTGTGTGTGAATGTGAGGCTTAGTGTGTGAGGGACCAGTCTCAGGGTCCAGTGATCCAGACCCAGCTGAAGTGTATGTGAATGTGAGGCTCAGTGTGTGAGGGACCAGTCTCATGGTCTAGTGATCCAGACCCCGCTGAAGTGTGTGTGAATGTGAGGCTCAGTGTGTGAGGGACCAGTCTCAGGGTCCAGTGATCCAGACCCAGCTGAAGTGTGTGTGAATGTGAGGCTCACTGTGTGAGGGACCAGTCTCAGGGTCCAGTGATCCAGACCCAGCTGAAGTGTGTGTGAATGTTAGGCTCAGTGTGTGAGGGACCAGTCTCAGGGTCCAGTGATCCAGACCCAGCTGAAGTGTGTGTGAATGTGAGGCTCAGTGTGTGAGGGACCAGCCTCAGGGTCCAGTGATCCAGACCCAGCTGAAGTGTGTGTGAATGTGAGGCTCAGTGTGTGAGGGACCAGTCTCAGGGTCCAGTGATCCAGACCCAGCTGAAGAGTGTGTGAATGTGAGGCTCAGTGTGTGATGGACCAGTCTCACGGTCCAGTGATCCAGACCCAGCTGAAGTGTGTGTGAATGTGAGGCTCAGAGTGTGAGGGACCAGTCTCAGGGTCCAGTGATCCAGACCCAGCTGAAGTGTGTGTTAATGTGTGGCTCAGTCTGTGAGGGACCAGTCTCAGGGTCCAGTGATCCAGACCCAGCTGATGTGTGTGTGAATGTGATGCTCAGTGTGTGAGGGACCAGCCTCAGGGTCCAGTGATCCAGAACCAGCTAAAGTGTGTGTGAATGTGAGGCTCAGTGTGTGAGGAACCAGTCTCAGGGTCCAGTGATATAGACCCAGCTGAAGTGTGTGTGAATGTGAGGCTCAGTTTGTGACGGACCAGTCTCAGGGTCCAGTGATCCAGACCCAGCTGAAGTGTGTGTGACTGTGTGGCTCAGTGTGTGAGGGACCAGTCTCAGGGTCTAGTGATCCAGACCCAGCTGAAGTGTGTGTGAATGTGTGGCTCAGTCTGTGAGGGACCAGTCTCAGGGTCCAGTGATCCAGACCCAGCTGAAGTGTGTGTGAATGTGATGCTCAGTGTGTGAGGGACCAGCCTCATGGTCCAGTGATCCAGACCCAGCTGAGATGTGTGTGAATGTGAGGCTTAGTGTGTGAGGGACCAGTCTCAGGGTCCAGTGATCCAGACCCAGCTGAAGTGTGTGTGAATGTGAGGCTCAGTGTGTGAGAGACCAGTCTCAGGGTCCAGTGATCCAGACCCAGCTGAAGTGTATGTGAATGTGAGGCTCAGTGTGTGAGGGACCAGTCTCATGGTCTAGTGATCCAGACCCAGATGAAGTGTGTGTGAATGTGAGGCTCAGTGTGTGAGGGACCAGTTTCAGGGTCCAGTGATCCAGACCCGGCTGAAGTGTGTGTGAATGTGAGGCTCAGTGTGTGAGGGACCAGTCTCAGGGACCAGTGATCCAGACCCAGCTGAAGTGTGTGTGAATGTGAGGCTCAGTGTGTGAGGGACCAGTCTCAGGGTCCAGTGATCCTGACCCAGCTGAAGTGTGTGTGAATGTGAGGCTCACTGTGTGAGGGACGAGCCTCAGGGTCCAGTGATCCAGACCCAGCTGAAGTGTGTGTGAATGTGAGGCTCAGTGTGTGAGGGACCAGTCTCAGGGTCCAGTGATCCAGACCCAGCTGAAGAGTGTGTGAATGTGAGGCTCAGTGTGTGATGGACCAGTCTCACGGTCCAGTGATCCAGACCCAGCTGAAGTGTGTGTGAATGTGAGGCTCAGTGTGTGAGGGACCAGCCTCATGGTCCAGTGATCCAGACCCAGCTGAAGAGTGTGTGTGAATGTGAGGCTCAATGTTTGAGGGACCAGTCTCAGGGTCCAGTGATCCAGACCCAGCTGAAGTGTGTGTGAATGTGAGGCTCAGTGTGTGAGGGACCAGTCTCAGGGTCCAGTGATCCAGACCCAGCTGAAGTGTGTGTGAATGTGAGGCTCAGTGTGTGAGGGACCAGTCTCAGGGTCCAGTGATCCAGACCCAGCTGAAGAGTGTGTGAATGTGAGGCTCAGTGTGTGAGTGACCAGCCTCAGGGTCCAGTGATCCAGACCCAGCTGAAGTGTGTGTGAATGTGAGGCTCAGTGTGTGAGGGACCAGTCTCAAGGTCCAGTGATCCAGACCCAGCTGAAGTGTGTGTGAATGTGAGGCTCAGTGTGTCAGGGACCAGTCTCAGTCTCCAGTGATCCAGACGCAGCTGAACTGTGTGTGAATGTGAGGCTCAGTGTGTGAGGGACCAGACTCAGGGTCCAGTGATCCAGACCCAGCTGAAGTGTGTGTGAATGTGAGGCTCAGTGTGTGAGGGACAAGTCTCAGGGCCCAGTGATCCAGACCCAGCTGAAGTGTGTGTGAATGTGAGGCTCAGTGTGTGAGGGACCAGTCTCAGGGTCCAGTGATCCAGACCCAGCTGAAGTGTGTGTGAATGTGAGGCTCAGTGTGTGAGACAACAGTCTCAGGGTCCAGTGATCCAGACCCTGCTGAGGTGTGTGTGAATGTGAAGCACAGTGTGTGCGGGACCAGTCTGAGGATCCAGTGATTCTGACCCAGCTGAAGTGTGTGTGAATGTAAGGCTCAGTATGTGAGGGACCAGTCTCAGGGTCCAGTGATCCAGACCCAGCTGAAGTGTGTGTGAATGTAAGGCTCAGTGTATGAGGGACCAGTCTCAGGGTCCAGTGATCCAGACCCAGCTGAAGTGTGTGTGAATGTGAGGCTCAGTGTGTGAGGAACCAGTCTCAGGGTCCAGTGATCCAGACCCAGCTGAAGTGTGTGTGAATGTGAGGCTCAGTGTGTGAGGGACCAGCCTCAGGGTCCAGTGATCCAGACCCAGCTGAAATGTGTGTGAATGTGAGGCTCACTGTGTGAGGGACCAGTCTCAGGGTCCAGTGATCCAGACCCAGCTGAAGTGTGTGTGAATGTGAGGCTCAGTGTCTGAGGGACCAGTCTCAGGGTCCAGTGATCCAGACCCAACTGAAGTGTGTGTGAATGTGAGGCTCAGTGTGTGATGGACCAGTCTCAGGGTCCAGTGATCCAGACACAGCTGAAGTGTGTGTGACTGTGAGGCTCAGTGTGTGAGGGACCAGTCTCAGGGTTCAGTGATCCAGACCCAGCTGAAGTGTGTGTGAAAGTGAGGTTCAGTTTTTGAGGCACCTGTCTCAGGGTCCAGTGATCCAGACCCAGCTGAAGTGTGTGTGAATGTGAGGCTCAGTGTGTGAGGGACCAGTCTCAGGGTCCAGTGATCCAGATCCAGCTGAAGTGCGTGTGAATGTGAGGCTCAGTGCGTGAGGGACCAGTCTCAGGGTCCAGTGATCCAGACCCAGCTGAAGTGTGGATGAATGTGAGGCTCAGTGTGTGAGGGACCAGTCTCAGGGTCCAGTGTTCCAGATCCAGCTGAAGTGTGTGTGAATGTGAGGCTCAGTGTGTGAGAGACCAGTCTCAGGGTCCAATGATCCAGACCCAGCTGAATTGTGTGTGAATGTGAGGCTCAGTGTGTGAGGTACCAGCCTCATGGTCCAGTGATCCAGACCCAGCTGAAGTGTGTGTGAATGTGAGGCTCAGTGTGTGAGGGAACAGTCTCAGGGTCCAGTGATCCAGACCCAGCTGAAGTGTGCGTGAATGTGAAGCTCAGTGTGTGAGGGACCACTCTCAGGGTCCAGTGATCCAGACCCAGCTGAAGTTTGTGTGAATGTGAGGCTCAGTGTGTGAGGAACCAGATTCAGGGTCTAGTGATCCAGACCCAGCTGAAGTGTGTGTGAATGTGAGGCTCAGTGTGTGAGTGACCAGCCTCAGGGTCCAGTGATCCAGACCCAGCTGAAGTATGTGTGAATGTGAGGCTCAGTGTGTGAGGGACCAGTCTCAAGGTCCAGTGATCCAGACCCAGCTGAAGTGTGTGTGAATGTGAGGCTCAGTGTGTCAGGGACCAGTCTCAGTGTCCAGTGATCCAGACGCAGCTGAATTGTGTGTGAATGTGAGGCTCAGTGTGTGAGGGACCAGTCTCAGGGTCCAGTGATCCAGACCCAGCTGAAGTGTGTGTGAATGTGAGGCTCAGTGTGTGAGGGACAAGTCTCAGGGCCCAGTGATCCAGAGCCAGCTGAAGTGTGTGTGAATGTGAGGCTCAGTGTGTGAGGGACCAGTCTCATGGTCTAGTGATCCAGACCCAGCTGAAGTGTGTGTGAATGTGAGGCTCAGTGTGTGAGGGACCAGTCTCAGGGTCCAGTGATCCAGACCCAGCTGAAGTGTGTGTGAATGCGAGGCTCAGTGTGTGAGACAACAGTCTCAGGGTCCAGTGATCCAGACCCTGCTGAGGTGTGTGTGAATGTGAAGCACAGTGTGTGCGGGACCAGTCTCAGGATACAGTGATTCTGACCCAGCTGAAGTGTGTGTGAATGTAAGGCTCAGTATGTGAGGGACTAGTCTCAGGGTCCAGTGATCCAGACCCAGCTGAAGTGTGTGTGAATGTGAGGCTCAGTGTATGAGGGACCAGTCTCAGGGTCCAGTGATCCAGACCCAGCTGAAGTGTGTGTGAATGTGAGGCTCAGTGTGTGAGGAACTAGTCTCAGGGTCCAGTGATCCAGACCCAGCTGAAGTGTGTGTGAATGTGAGGCTCAGTGTGTGAGGGACCAGCCTCAGGGTCCAGTGATCCAGACCCAGCTGAAATGTGTGTGAATGTGAGGCTCACTGTGTGAGGGACCAGTCTCAGGGTCCAGTGATCCAGACCCAGCTGAAGTGTGTGTGAATGTGAGGCTCAGTGTGTGAGGGACCAGTCTCAGTGTCCAGTGATCCAGACCCAGCTGAAGTGTGTGTGAATGTGAGGCTCAGTGTGTGATAGACCAGTCTCAGGGTCCAGTGATCCAGACACAGCTGAAGAGTGTGTGTGAATGTGAGGCTCAATGTTTGAGGGACCAGTCTCAGGGTCCAGTGTTCCAGATCCAGCTGAAGTGTCTGTGAATGTGAGTCTCAGTGTGTGAGAGACCAGTCTCAGGGTCCAATGATCCAGACCCAGCTGAATTGTGTGTGAATGTGAGGCTCAGTGTGTGAGGTACCAGCCTCAGGGTCCAGTGATCCAGACCCAGCTGAAGTGTGTGTGAATGTGAGGCTCAGTGTGTGAGGGACCAGTCTCAGGGTCCAGTGATCCAGACCCTGCTGAAGTGTGTGTGAATGTGAGGCTCAGTGTATGAGGGACCAGTCTCAGGGTCCAGTGATCCAGACCCAACTGAAGTGTGTGTGACTGTGAGGCTCAGTGTGTGAGGGACCAGTCTCAGGGTCCACTGATCCAGACCCAGCTGAAGTGTGTGTGACTGTGAGGCTCAGTGTGTGAGGGACCAGTCTCAGGGTCCAGTGATCCAGACCCAGCTGAAGTGTGTGTGAATGTGAGGCTTAGTGTATGAGGGACCAGACTAAGCGTCCAGTGATCCAGACCCAGCTGAAGTGTGTGTGAATGTGTGGCTCAGTGTGTGAGAGACCAGTCTCAGTGTCCAGTGATCCAGACCCAGCTGAAGTGTATGTGAATGTGAGGCTCAGTGTGTGAGGGACCAGTCTCATGGTCTAGTGATCCAGACCCAGCTGAAGTGTGTGTGAATGTGAGGCTCAGTGTGTGATGGACCAGTCTCAGGGTCCAGTGATCCAGACACAGCTGAAGTGTGTGTGACTGTGAGGCTCAGTGTGTGAGGGACCAGTCTCAGGGTTCAGTGATCCAGACCCAGCTGAAGTGTGTGTGAAAGTGAGGTTCAGTTTTTGAGGCACCTGTCTCAGGGTCCAGTGATCCAGACCCAGCTGAAGTGTGTGTGAATGTGAGGCTCAGTGTGTGAGGGACCAGTCTCAGGGTCCAGTGATCCAGATCCAGCTGAAGTGCGTGTGAATGTGAGGCTCAGTGCGTGAGGGACCAGTCTCAGGGTCCAGTGATCCAGACCCAGCTGAAGTGTGTGTGAATGTGAGGCTCAGTGTGTGAGGGACCAGTCTCAGGGTCCAGTGTTCCAGATCCAGCTGAAGTGTGTGTGAATGTGAGGCTCAGTGTGTGAGAGACCAGTCTCAGGGTCCAATGATCCAGACCCAGCTGAATTGTGTGTGAATGTGAGGCTCAGTGTGTGAGGTACCAGCCTCAGGGTCCAGTGATCCAGACCCAGCTGAAGTGTGTGTGAATGTGAGGCTCAGTGTGTGAGGGACCAGTCTCAGGGTCCAGTGATCCAGACCCTGCTGAAGTGTGTGTGAATGTGAGGCTCAGTGTGTGAGGGAACAGTCTCAGGGTCCAGTGATCCAGACCCAGCTGAAGTGTGCGTGAATGTGAGGCTCAGTGTGTGAGGGACCACTCTCAGGGTCCAGTGATCCAGACCCAGCTGAAGTTTGTGTGAATGTGAGGCTCAGTGTGTGAGGAAGCAGATTCAGGGTCTAGTGATCCAGACCCAGCTGAAGTGTGTGTGAATGTGAGGCTCAGTGTGTGAGGAACCAGTCTCAGGGTCCAGTGATCCAGACCCAGCTGAAGTGTGTGAGAATGTGAGGCTCAGTGTGTGAGTGACCAGCCACAGGGTCCAGTGATCCAGAGCCAGCTGAAGTGTGTGCGAATGTGAGGCTCAGTGTGTGAGGGACCAGTCTCAAGGTCCAGTGATCCAGACCCAGCTGAAGTGTGTGTGAATGTGAGGCTCAGTGTGTCAGGGACCAGTCTCAGTGTCCAGTGATCCAGACGCAGCTGAACTGTGTGTGAATGTGAGGCTCAGTATGTGAGGGACCAGTCTCAGGGTCCAGTGATCCAGACCCAGCTGAAGTGTGTGTGAATGTGAGGCTCAGTGTGTGAGGGACAAGTCTCAGGGCCCAGTGATCCAGACCCAGCTGAAGTGTGTGTGAATGTGAGGCTCAGTGTGTGAGGGACCAGTCTCAGGGTCCAGTGATCCAGACCCAGCTGAAGTGTGTGTGAATGTGAGGCTCAGTGTGTGAGGGACCAGTCTCAGGGTCCAGTGATCCAGACCCAGCTGAAGTGTGTGTGAATGTGAGGCTCAGTGTGTGAGACAACAGTCTCAGGGTCCAGTGATCCAGAAGCTGCTGAGGTGTGTGTCAATGTGAAGCACAGTGTGTGCGGGACCAGTCTCAGGATCCAGTGATTCTGACCCAGCTGAAGTGTGTGTGAATGTAAGGCTCAGTATGTGAGGGACCAGTCTCAGGGTCCAGTGATCCAGACCCAGCTGAAGTGTGTGTGAATGTGAGGCTCAGTGTGTGATGGACCAGTCTCAGGGTCCAGTGATCCAGACACAGCTGAAGTGTGTGTGACTGTGAGGCTCAGTGTGTGAGGGACCAGTCTCAGGGTTCAGTGATCCAGACCCAGCTGAAGTGTGTGTGAAAGTGAGGTTCAGTTTTTGAGGCACCTGTCTCAGGGTCCAGTGATCCAGACCCAGCTGAAGTGTGTGTGAATGTGAGGCTCAGTGTGTGAGGGACCAGTCTCAGGGTCCAGTGATCCAGATCCAGCTGAAGTGCGTGTGAATGTGAGGCTCAGTGCGTGAGGGACCAGTCTCAGGGTCCAGTGATCCAGACCCAGCTGAAGTGTGTGTGAATGTGAGGCTCAGTGTGTGAGGGACCAGTCTCAGGGTCCAGTGTTCCAGATCCAGCTGAAGTGTGTGTGAATGTGAGGCTCAGTGTGTGAGAGACCAGTCTCAGGGTCCAATGATCCAGATCCAGCTGAATTGTGTGTGAATGTGAGGCTCAGTGTGTGAGGTACCAGCCTCAGGGTCCAGTGATCCAGACCCAGCTGAAGTATGTGTGAATGTGAGGCTCAGTGTGTGAGGGACCAGTCTCAGGGTCCAGTGATCCAGACCCTGCTGAAGTGTGTGTGAATGTGAGGCTCAGTGTGTGAGGGAACAGTCTCAGGGTCCAGTGATCCAGACCCAGCTGAAGTGTGCGTGAATGTGAGGCTCAGTGTGTGAGGGACCACTCGCAGGGTCCAGTGATCCAGACCCAGCTGAAGTTTGTGTGAATGTGAGGCTCAGTGTGTGAGGAAGCAGATTCAGGGTCTAGTGATCCAGACCCAGCTGAAGTGTCTGAGAATGTGAGGCTCAGTGTGTGAGTGACCAGCCACAGGGTCCAGTGATCCAGAGCCAGCTGAAGTGTGTGCGAATGTGAGGCTCAGTGTGTGAGGGACCAGTCTCAAGGTCCAGTGATCCAGACCCAGCTGAAGTGTGTGTGAATGTGAGGCTCAGTGTGTCAGGGACCAGTCTCAGTGTCCAGTGATCCAGACGCAGCTGAACTGTGTGTGAATGTGAGGCTCAGTGTGTGAGGGACCAGTCTCAGCGTCCAGTGATCCAGACCCAGCTGAAGTGTGTGTGAATGTGAGGCTCAGTGTGTGAGGGACAAGTCTCAGGGCCCAGTGATCCAGACCCAGCTGAAGTGTGTGTGAATGTGAGGCTCAGTGTGTGAGGGACCAGTCTCAGGGTCCAGTGATCCAGACCCAGCTGAAGTGTGTGTGAATGTGAGGCTCAGTGTGTGAGACAACAGTCTCAGGGTCCAGTGATCCAGAAGCTGCTGAGGTGTGTGTCAATGTGAAGCACAGTGTGTGCGGGACCAGTCTCAGGATCCAGTGATTCTGACCCAGCTGAAGTGTGTGTGAATGTAAGGCTCAGTATGTGAGGGACCAGTCTCAGGGTCCAGTGATCCAGACCCAGCTGAAGTGTGTGTGAATGTGAGGCTCAGTGTATGAGGGACCAGTCTCAGGGTCCAGTGATCCAGACCCAGCTGAAGTGTGTGTGAATGTGAGGCTCAGTGTGTGAGGGACCAGTCTCAGGGTCCAGTGATCCAGATCCAGCTGAAGTGCGTGTGAATGTGAGGCTCAGTGCGTGAGGGACCAGTCTCAGGGTCCAGTGATCCAGACCCAGCTGAAGTGTGGATGAATGTGAGGCTCAGTGTGTGAGGGACCAGTCTCAGGGTCCAGTGTTCCAGATCCAGCTGAAGTGTGTGTGAATGTGAGGCTCAGTGTGTGAGAGACCAGTCTCAGGGTCCAATGATCCAGACCCAGCTGAATTGTGTGTGAATGTGAGGCTCAGTGTGTGAGGTACCAGCCTCATGGTCCAGTGATCCAGACCCAGCTGAAGTGTGTGTGAATGTGAGGCTCAGTGTGTGAGGGAACAGTCTCAGGGTCCAGTGATCCAGACCCAGCTGAAGTGTGCGTGAATGTGAAGCTCAGTGTGTGAGGGACCACTCTCAGGGTCCAGTGATCCAGACCCAGCTGAAGTTTGTGTGAATGTGAGGCTCAGTGTGTGAGGAACCAGATTCAGGGTCTAGTGATCCAGACCCAGCTGAAGTGTGTGTGAATGTGAGGCTCAGTGTGTGAGGAACCAGTCTCAGGGTCCAGTGATCCAGACCCAGCTGAAGTGTGTGTGAATGTGAGGCTCAGTGTGTGAGTGACCAGCCTCAGGGTCCAGTGATCCAGACCCAGCTGAAGTGTGTGTGAATGTGAGGCTCAGTGTGTGAGGGACCAGTCTCAGTGTCCAGTGATCCAGACGCAGCTGAATTGTGTGTGAATGTGAGGCTCAGTGTGTGAGGGACCAGTCTCAGGGTCCAGTGATCCAGACCCAGCTGAAGTGTGTGTGAATGTGAGGCTCAGTGTGTGAGGGACAAGTCTCAGGGCCCAGTGATCCAGAGCCAGCTGAAGTGTGTGTGAATGTGAGGCTCAGTGTGTGAGGGACCAGTCTCATGGTCTAGTGATCCAGACCCAGCTGAAGTGTGTGTGAATGTGAGGCTCAGTGTGTGAGGGACCAGTCTCAGGGTCCAGTGATCCAGACCCAGCTGAAGTGTGTGTGAATGCGAGGCTCAGTGTGTGAGACAACAGTCTCAGGGTCCAGTGATCCAGACCCTGCTGAGGTGTGTGTGAATGTGAAGCACAGTGTGTGCGGGACCAGTCTCAGGATACAGTGATTCTGACCCAGCTGAAGTGTGTGTGAATGTAAGGCTCAGTATGTGAGGGACTAGTCTCAGGGTCCAGTGATCCAGACCCAGCTGAAGTGTGTGTGAATGTGAGGCTCAGTGTATGAGGGACCAGTCTCAGGGTCCAGTGATCCAGACCCAGCTGAAGTGTGTGTGAATGTGAGGCTCAGTGTGTGAGGAACTAGTCTCAGGGTCCAGTGATCCAGACCCAGCTGAAGTGTGTGTGAATGTGAGGCTCAGTGTGTGAGGGACCAGCCTCAGGGTCCAGTGATCCAGACCCAGCTGAAATGTGTGTGAATGTGAGGCTCACTGTGTGAGGGACCAGTCTCAGGGTCCAGTGATCCAGACCCAGCTGAAGTGTGTGTGAATGTGAGGCTCAGTGTGTGAGGGACCAGTCTCAGTGTCCAGTGATCCAGACCCAGCTGAAGTGTGTGTGAATGTGAGGCTCAGTGTGTGATAGACCAGTCTCAGGGTCCAGTGATCCAGACACAGCTGAAGAGTGTGTGTGAATGTGAGGCTCAATGTTTGAGGGACCAGTCTCAGGGTCCAGTGTTCCAGATCCAGCTGAAGTGTCTGTGAATGTGAGTCTCAGTGTGTGAGAGACCAGTCTCAGGGTCCAATGATCCAGACCCAGCTGAATTGTGTGTGAATGTGAGGCTCAGTGTGTGAGGTACCAGCCTCAGGGTCCAGTGATCCAGACCCAGCTGAAGTGTGTGTGAATGTGAGGCTCAGTGTGTGAGGGACCAGTCTCAGGGTCCAGTGATCCAGACCCTGCTGAAGTGTGTGTGAATGTGAGGCTCAGTGTATGAGGGACCAGTCTCAGGGTCCAGTGATCCAGACCCAACTGAAGTGTGTGTGACTGTGAGGCTCAGTGTGTGAGGGACCAGTCTCAGGGTCCACTGATCCAGACCCAGCTGAAGTGTGTGTGACTGTGAGGCTCAGTGTGTGAGGGACCAGTCTCAGGGTCCAGTGATCCAGACCCAGCTGAAGTGTGTGTGAATGTGAGGCTTAGTGTATGAGGGACCAGACTAAGCGTCCAGTGATCCAGACCCAGCTGAAGTGTGTGTGAATGTGTGGCTCAGTGTGTGAGAGACCAGTCTCAGGGTCCAGTGATCCAGACCCAGCTGAAGTGTATGTGAATGTGAGGCTCAGTGTGTGAGGGACCAGTCTCATGGTCTAGTGATCCAGACCCAGCTGAAGTGTGTGTGAATGTGAGGCTCAGTGTGTGATGGACCAGTCTCAGGGTCCAGTGATCCAGACACAGCTGAAGTGTGTGTGACTGTGAGGCTCAGTGTGTGAGGGACCAGTCTCAGGGTTCAGTGATCCAGACCCAGCTGAAGTGTGTGTGAAAGTGAGGTTCAGTTTTTGAGGCACCTGTCTCAGGGTCCAGTGATCCAGACCCAGCTGAAGTGTGTGTGAATGTGAGGCTCAGTGTGTGAGGGACCAGTCTCAGGGTCCAGTGATCCAGATCCAGCTGAAGTGCGTGTGAATGTGAGGCTCAGTGCGTGAGGGACCAGTCTCAGGGTCCAGTGATCCAGACCCAGCTGAAGTGTGTGTGAATGTGAGGCTCAGTGTGTGAGGGACCAGTCTCAGGGTCCAGTGTTCCAGATCCAGCTGAAGTGTGTGTGAATGTGAGGCTCAGTGTGTGAGAGACCAGTCTCAGGGTCCAATGATCCAGACCCAGCTGAATTGTGTGTGAATGTGAGGCTCAGTGTGTGAGGTACCAGCCTCAGGGTCCAGTGATCCAGACCCAGCTGAAGTGTGTGTGAATGTGAGGCTCAGTGTGTGAGGGACCAGTCTCAGGGTCCAGTGATCCAGACCCTGCTGAAGTGTGTGTGAATGTGAGGCTCAGTGTGTGAGGGAACAGTCTCAGGGTCCAGTGATCCAGACCCAGCTGAAGTGTGCGTGAATGTGAGGCTCAGTGTGTGAGGGACCACTCTCAGGGTCCAGTGATCCAGACCCAGCTGAAGTTTGTGTGAATGTGAGGCTCAGTGTGTGAGGAAGCAGATTCAGGGTCTAGTGATCCAGACCCAGCTGAAGTGTGTGTGAATGTGAGGCTCAGTGTGTGAGGAACCAGTCTCAGGGTCCAGTGATCCAGACCCAGCTGAAGTGTGTGAGAATGTGAGGCTCAGTGTGTGAGTGACCAGCCACAGGGTCCAGTGATCCAGAGCCAGCTGAAGTGTGTGCGAATGTGAGGCTCAGTGTGTGAGGGACCAGTCTCAAGGTCCAGTGATCCAGACCCAGCTGAAGTGTGTGTGAATGTGAGGCTCAGTGTGTCAGGGACCAGTCTCAGTGTCCAGTGATCCAGACGCAGCTGAACTGTGTGTGAATGTGAGGCTCAGTATGTGAGGGACCAGTCTCAGGGTCCAGTGATCCAGACCCAGCTGAAGTGTGTGTGAATGTGAGGCTCAGTGTGTGAGGGACAAGTCTCAGGGCCCAGTGATCCAGACCCAGCTGAAGTGTGTGTGAATGTGAGGCTCAGTGTGTGAGGGACCAGTCTCAGGGTCCAGTGATCCAGACCCAGCTGAAGTGTGTGTGAATGTGAGGCTCAGTGTGTGAGGGACCAGTCTCAGGGTCCAGTGATCCAGACCCAGCTGAAGTGTGTGTGAATGTGAGGCTCAGTGTGTGAGACAACAGTCTCAGGGTCCAGTGATCCAGAAGCTGCTGAGGTGTGTGTCAATGTGAAGCACAGTGTGTGCGGGACCAGTCTCAGGATCCAGTGATTCTGACCCAGCTGAAGTGTGTGTGAATGTAAGGCTCAGTATGTGAGGGACCAGTCTCAGGGTCCAGTGATCCAGACCCAGCTGAAGTGTGTGTGAATGTGAGGCTCAGTGTGTGATGGACCAGTCTCAGGGTCCAGTGATCCAGACACAGCTGAAGTGTGTGTGACTGTGAGGCTCAGTGTGTGAGGGACCAGTCTCAGGGTTCAGTGATCCAGACCCAGCTGAAGTGTGTGTGAAAGTGAGGTTCAGTTTTTGAGGCACCTGTCTCAGGGTCCAGTGATCCAGACCCAGCTGAAGTGTGTGTGAATGTGAGGCTCAGTGTGTGAGGGACCAGTCTCAGGGTCCAGTGATCCAGATCCAGCTGAAGTGCGTGTGAATCTGAGGCTCAGTGCGTGAGGGACCAGTCTCAGGGTCCAGTGATCCAGACCCAGCTGAAGTGTGTGTGAATGTGAGGCTCAGTGTGTGAGGGACCAGTCTCAGGGTCCAGTGTTCCAGATCCAGCTGAAGTGTGTGTGAATGTGAGGCTCAGTGTGTGAGAGACCAGTCTCAGGGTCCAATGATCCAGACCCAGCTGAATTGTGTGTGAATGTGAGGCTCAGTGTGTGAGGTACCAGCCTCAGGGTCCAGTGATCCAGACCCAGCTGAAGTATGTGTGAATGTGAGGCTCAGTGTGTGAGGGACCAGTCTCAGGGTCCAGTGATCCAGACCCTGCTGAAGTGTGTGTGAATGTGAGGCTCAGTGTGTGAGGGAACAGTCTCAGGGTCCAGTGATCCAGACCCAGCTGAAGTGTGCGTGAATGTGAGGCTCAGTGTGTGAGGGACCACTCTCAGGGTCCAGTGATCCAGACCCAGCTGAAGTTTGTGTGAATGTGAGGCTCAGTGTGTGAGGAAGCAGATTCAGGGTCTAGTGATCCAGACCCAGCTGAAGTGTGTGTGAATGTGAGGCTCAGTGTGTGAGGAACCAGTCTCAGGGTCCAGTGATCCAGACCCAGCTGAAGTGTGTGAGAATGTGAGGCTCAGTGTGTGAGTGACCAGCCACAGGGTCCAGTGATCCAGAGCCAGCTGAAGTGTGTGCGAATGTGAGGCTCAGTGTGTGAGGGACCAGTCTCAAGGTCCAGTGATCCAGACCCAGCTGAAGTGTGTGTGAATGTGAGGCTCAGTGTGTCAGGGACCAGTCTCAGTGTCCAGTGATCCAGACGCAGCTGAACTGTGTGTGAATGTGAGGCTCAGTGTGTGAGGGACCAGTCTCAGCGTCCAGTGATCCAGACCCAGCTGAAGTGTGTGTGAATGTGAGGCTCAGTGTGTGAGGGACAAGTCTCAGGGCCCAGTGATCCAGACCCAGCTGAAGTGTGTGTGAATGTGAGGCTCAGTGTGTGAGGGACCAGTCTCAGGGTCCAGTGATCCAGACCCAGCTGAAGTGTGTGTGAATGTGAGGCTCAGTGTGTGAGACAACAGTCTCAGGGTCCAGTGATCCAGAAGCTGCTGAGGTGTGTGTCAATGTGAAGCACAGTGTGTGCGGGACCAGTCTCAGGATCCAGTGATTCTGACCCAGCTGAAGTGTGTGTGAATGTAAGGCTCAGTATGTGAGGGACCAGTCTCAGGGTCCAGTGATCCAGACCCAGCTGAAGTTTGTGTGAATGTGAGGCTCAGTGTATGAGGGACCAGTCTCAGGGTCCAGTGATCCAGACCCAGCTGAAGTGTGTTTGAATGTGAGGCTCAGTGTGTGAGGAACCAGCCTCAGGGTCCAGTGATCCAGACCCAGCTGAAATGTGTGTGAATGTGAGGCTCACTGTGTGAGGGACCAGTCTCAGGGTCCAGTGATCCAGACCCAGCTGAAGTGTGTGTGAATGTGAGGCTCAGTGTGTGAGGGACCAGTCTCAGGGTCCAGTGATCCAGACCCAGCTGAAGTGTGTGTGAATGTGAGGCTCAGTGTGTGATGGACCAGTCTCAGGGTCCAGTGATCCAGACACAGCTGAAGTGTGTGTGACTGTGAGGCTCAGTGTGTGAGGGACCAGTCTCAGGGTTCAGTGATCCAGACCCAGCTGAAGTGTGTGTGAAAGTGAGGTTCAGTTTTTGAGGCACCTGTCTCAGGGTCCAGTGATCCAGACCCAGCTGAAGTGTGTGTGAATGTGAGGCTCAGTGTGTGAGAGACCAGTCTCAGGGTCCAATTATCCAGACCCAGCTGAATTGTGTGTGAATGTGAGGCTCAGTGTGTGAGGTACCAGCCTCATGGTCCAGTGGTCCAGACCCAGCTGAAGTGTGTGTGAATGTGAGGCTCAGTGTGTGAGGGACCAGTCTCAGGGTCCAGTGCTCCAGACCCTGCTGAAGTGTGTGTGAATGTGAGGCTCAGTGTGTGAGGGACCAGTCTCAGGGTCCAGTGATCCAGACCCAACTGAAGTGTGTGTGACTGTGAGGCTCAGTGTGTGAGGGACCAGTCTCAGGGTCCACTGATCCAGACCCAGCTGAAGTGTGTGTGACTGTGAGGCTCAGTGTGTGAGGGACCAGTCTCAGGGTCCAGTGATCCAGACCCAGCTGAAGTGTGTGTGAATGTGAGGCTCAGTGTGTGAGGGACCAGTCTCAGGGTCCAGTGATCCAGACCCAGCTGAAGTGTGTGTGAATGTGAGGCTCAGTGTGTGAGGGACCAGTCTCAGGGTCCAGTGATCCAGACCCAGCTGAAGTGTGTGTGAATGTGAGGCTTAGTGTATGAGGGACCAGTCTAAGCGTCCAGTGATCCAGACCCAGCTGAAGTGTGTGTGAATGTGTGGCTCAGTGTGTGAGAGACCAGTCTCAGGGTCCAGTGATCCAGACCCAGCTGAAGTGTATGTGAATGTGAGGCTCAGTGTGTGAGGGACCAGTCTCATGGTCTAGTGATCCAGACCCAGCTGAAGTGTGTGTGAATGTGAGGCTCAGTGTGTGAGGGACCAGTCTCAGGGTCCAGTGATCCAGACCCAGCTGAAGTGTGTGTGAATGTGAGGCTCAGTGTGTGAGGGACCAGTCTCAGGGTCCAGTGATCCAGACCCAGCTGAAGTGTGTGTGAATGTGAGGCTCAGTGTGTGAGGGACCAGCCTCAGGGTCCAGTGATCCAGACCCAGCTGAAGAGTGTGTGAATGTGAGGCTCAGTGTGTGATGGACCAGTCTCACGGTCCAGTGATCCAGACCCAGCTGAAGTGTGTGTGAATGTGAGGCTCAGTGTGTGAGGGACCAGTCTCAGTGTCCAGTGATCCAGACCCAGCTGAAGTGTGTGTGAATGTGAGGCTCAGTGTGTGAGGAACCAGATTCAGGGTCTAGTGATCCAGAACCAGCTGAAGTGTGTGTGAATGTGAGGCTCAGTGTGTGAGGCACCTGTCTCAGGGTCCAGTGATCCAGACCCAGCTGAAGTGTGTGTGAATGTGAGGCTCAGTGTGTGAGAGACCAGTCTCAGGGTCCAATGATCCAGACCCAGCTGAATTGTGTGTGAATGTGAGGCTCAGTGTGTGAGGTACCAGCCTCAGGGTCCAGTGGTCCAGACCCAGCTGAAGTTTGTGTGAATGTGAGGCTCAGTGTGTGAGGGACCAGTCTCAGGGTCCAGTGCTCCAGACCCTGCTGAAGTGTGTGTGAATGTGAGGCTCAGTGTGTGAGGGACCAGCCTCAGGGTCCAGTGATCCAGACCAGCTGAAGTGTGTGTGAATGTGAGGCTCAGTGTGTGAGGGACCAGTCTCAGGGTCCAGTGATCCAGACCCAGCTGAAGAGTGTGTGAATGTGAGGCTCAGTGTGTGATGGACCAGTCTCACGGTCCAGTGATCCAGACCCAGCTGAAGTGTGTGTGAATGTGAGGCTCAGTGTGTGAGGGACCAGTCTCAGGGTCCAGTGATCCAGACCCAGCTGAAGTGTGTGTGAATGTGAGGCTCAGTGTTTGAGGGACCAGTCTCTGAATCCAGTGATCCAGACCCAGCTGAAATATGTGTGAATGTGAGGCTCAGTGTGTGAGGGACCAGTCTCAGGTCCAGTGATCCAGACCCAGCTGAAGTGTGTGTGAATGTGAGGCTCAGTGTGTGAGGGACCAGTCTCAGGGTCCAGTGATCCAGACCCAGCTGAAGTGTGTGTGAATGTGAGGCTCAGTGTGTGAGGAACCAGTCTCAGGTTCCAGTGATCCAGACCCAGCTGAAGTGTGTGTGAATGTGAGGCTCAGTGTGTGAGGGACCAGCCTCAGGGTCCAGTGTTCCAGACCCAGCTGAAATGTGTGTGAATGTGAGGCTCAGTGTGTGAGGGACAAGTCTCAGGGTCCAGTGATCCAGACCCAGCTGAAGTGTGTGTGAATGTGAGGCTTAGTGTGTGAGGGACCAGTCTCAGCGTCCAGTGAACCAGACCCAGCTGAAGTGTGTGTGAATGTGAGGCTCAGTGTGTGAGGGACCAGTCTCAGGGTCCAGTGATCCAGACCCAGCTGAAGTGTGTGTGAATGTGAGGCTCAGTGTGTGAGGAACCAGTCTCAGGGTCCAGTGATCCAGACCCAGTTGAAGTGTGTGTGAATGTGAGGCTCAGTGTGTGAGTGACCAGCCTCAGGGTCCAGTGATCCAGACCCAGCTGAAGTGTGTGTGAATGTGAGGCTCAGTGTGTGAGTGACCAGTCTCAGGGTCTAGTGATCCAGACCCAGCTGAAGTGTGTGTGAATGTGAGGCTCAGTGTGTCAGGGACCAGTCTCAGTGTCCAGTGATCCAGACGCAGCTGAACTGTGTGTGAATGTGAGGCTCAGTGTGTGAGGGACCAGTCTCAGGGTCCAGTGATCCAGACCCAGCTGAAGTGTGTGTGAATGTGAGGCTCAGTGTGTGAGGGACAAGTCTCAGGGTCCAGTGATCCAGACACAGCTGAAGTGTGTGTGACTGTGAGGCTCAGTGTGTGAGGGACCAGTCTCAGGGTTCAGTGATCCAGACCCAGCTGAAGTGTGTGTGAAAGTGAGGTTCAGTTTTTGAGGCACCTGTCTCAGGGTCCAGTGATCCAGACCCAGCTGAAGTGTGTGTGAATGTGAGGCTCAGTGTGTGAGGGACCAGTCTCAGGGTCCAGTGATCCAGATCCAGCTGAAGTGCGTGTGAATGTGAGGCTCAGTGCGTGAGGGACCAGTCTCAGGGTCCAGTGATCCAGACCCAGCTGAAGTGTGTGTGAATGTGAGGCTCAGTGTTTGAGGGACCAGTCTCAGGGTCCAGTGTTCCAGATCCAGCTGAAGTGTGTGTGAATGTGAGGCTCAGTGTGTGAGAGACCAGTCTCAGGGTCCAATGATCCAGACCCAGCTGAATTGTGTGTGAATGTGAGGCTCAGTGTGTGAGGTACCAGCCTCAGGGTCCAGTGATCCAGACCCAGCTGAAGTGTGTGTGAATGTGAGGCTCAGTGTGTGAGGGACCAGTCTCAGGGTCCAGTGATCCAGACCCTGCTGAAGTGTGTGTGAATGTGAGGCTCAGTGTGTGAGGGACCAGTCTCAGGGTCCAGTGATCCAGACCCAACTGAAGTGTGTGTGACTGTGAGGCTCAGTGTGTTGGGACCAGTCTCAGGGTCCACTGATCCAGACCCAGCTGAAGTGTGTGTGACTGTGAGGCTCAGTGTGTGAGGGACCAGTCTCAGGGTCCAGTGATCCAGACCCAGCTGAAGTGTGTGTGAATGTGAGGCTCAGTGTGTGAGGGACCAGTCTCAGGATCCAGTGATCCAGACCCAGCTGAAGTGTGTGTTCATGTGAGGCTCAGTGTGTGAGGGACCAGTCTCAGGGTCCAGTGATCCAGACCCAGCTGAAGTGTGTGTGAATGTGAGGCTCAGTGTGTGAGGGACCAGTCTCAGGGTCCAGTGATCCAGACCCAGCTGAAGTGTGTGTGAATGTGAGGCTTAGTGTATGAGGGACCAGTCTAAGCGTCCAGTGATCCAGACCCAGCTGAAGTGTGTGTGAATGTGTGGCTCAGTGTGTGAGAGACCAGTCTCAGGGTCCAGTGATCCAGATCCAGCTGAAGTGTGTGTGAATGTGAGGCTCAGTGTGTGAGAGACCAGTCTCAGGGTCCAATGATCCAGACCCAGCTGAATTGTGTGTGAATGTGAGGCTCAGTGTGTGAGGTACCAGCCTCAGGGTCCAGTGATCCAGACCCAGCTGAAGTGTGTGTGAATATGAGGCTCAGTGTGTGAGGGACAAGTCTCAGGGTCCAGTGATCCAGACCCTGCTGAAGTGTGTGTGAATGTGAGGCTCAGTGTGTGAGGGAACAGTCTCAGGGTCCAGTGATCCAGACCCAGCTGAAGTGTGCGTGAATGTGAGGCTCAGTGTGTGAGGGACCACTCTCAGGGTCCAGTGATCCAGACCCAGCTGAAGAGTGTGTGAATGTGAGGCTCAGTGTGTGATGGACCAGTCTCACGGTCCAGTGATCCAGACCCAGCTGAAGTGTGTGTGAATGTGAGGCTCAGTGTGTGAGGGACCAGTCTCAGTGTCCAGTGATCCAGACCCAGCTGAAGTGTGTGTGAATGTGAGGCTCAGTGTGTGAGGAACCAGATTCAGGGTCTAGTGATCCAGACCCAGCTGAAGTGTGTGTGAATGTGAGGCTCAGTGTGTGAGGGACCAGTCTCAGGTTCCAGTGATCCAGACGCAGCTGAAGTGTGTGTGAATGTGATGCTCAGTGTGTGAGGGACCAGTCTCAGGGTCCAGTGATCCAGACCCAGCTGAAGAGTGTGTGTGAATGTGAGGCTCAATGTTTGAGGGACCAGTCTCAGGGTCCAGTGATCCAGACCCAGCTGAAGTGTGTGTGAATGTGAGGCTCAGTGTGTGAGGGACCAGTCTCAGGGTCCAGTGATCCAGACCCAGCTGAAGTGTGTGTGAATGTGAGGCTCAGTGTGTGAGGGACCAGTCTCTGAATCCAGTGATCCAGACCCAGCTGAAATATGTGTGAATGTGAGGCTCAGTGTGTGAGGGACCAGTCTCAGGTCCAGTGATCCAGACCCAGCTGAAGTGTGTGTGAATGTGAGGCTCAGTGTGTGAGGGACCAGTCTCAGGGTCCAGTGATCCAGACCCAGCTGAAGTGTGTGTGAATGTGAGGCTCAGTGTGTGAGGAACCAGTCTCAGGTTCCAGTTATCCAGACCCAGCTGAAGTGTGTGTGAATGTGAGGCTCAGCGTGTGAGGGACCAGCCTCAGGGTCCAGTGATCCAGACCCAGCTGAAATGTGTGTGAATGTGAGGCTCAGTGTGTGAGGGACAAGTCTCAGGTTCCAGTGATCCAGACCCAGCTGAAGTGTGTGTGAATGTGAGGCTTAGTGTGTGAGGGACCAGTCTCAGCGTCCAGTGAACCAGACCCAGCTGAAGTGTGTGTGAATGTGAGGCTCAGTGTGTGAGGAACCAGTCTCAGGGTCCAGTGATCCAGACCCAGCTGAAGTGTGTGTGAATGTGAGGCTCAGTGTGTGAGTGACCAGCCTCAGGGTCCAGTGATCCAGACCCAGCTGAAGTGTGTGTGAATGTGAGGCTCAGTGTGTGAGGGACCAGTCTCAAGTTCCAGTGATCCAGACCCAGCTGAAGTGTGTGTGAATGTGAGGCTCAGTGTGTCAGGGACCAGTCTCAGTGTCCAGTGATCCAGACGCAGCTGAACTGTGTGTGAATGTGAGGCTCAGTGTGTGAGGGACCAGTCTCAGGGTCCAGTGATCCAGACCCAGCTGAAGTGTGCGTGAATGTGAGGCTCAGTGTGTGAGGGACCAGCCTCAGGGTCCAGTGATCCAGACCCAGCTGAAATGTGTGTGAATGTGAGGCTCAGTGTGTGAGGGACAAGTCTCAGGGTCCAGTGATCCAGACCCAGCTGAAGTGTGTGTGAATGTGAGGCTCAGTGTGTGAGACAACAGTCTCAGGGTCCAGTGATCCAGACCCTGCTGAGGTGTGTGTGAATGTGAAGCACAGTGTGTGCGGGACCAGTCTCAGGATCCAGTGGTAGTGACCCAGCTGAAGTGTGTGTGAATGTAAGGCTCAGTATGTGAGGGACCAGTCTCAGCGTCCAGTGATCCAGACCCAGCTGAAGTGTGTGTGAATGTGAGGCTCAGTGTATGAGGGACCAGTCTCAGGGTCCAGTGATCCAGACCCAACTGAAGTGTGTGTGACTGTGAGGCTCAGTGTGTGAGGGACCAGTCTCAGGGTCCACTGATCCAGACCCAGCTGAAGTGTGTGTGACTGTGAGGCTCAGTGTGTGAGGGACCAGTCTCAGGGTCCAGTGATCCAGACCCAGCTGAAGTGTGTGTGAATGTGAGGCTTAGTGTATGAGGGACCAGACTAAGCGTCCAGTGATCCAGACCCAGCTGAAGTGTGTGTGAATGTGTGGCTCAGTGTGTGAGAGACCAGTCTCAGGGTCCAGTGATCCAGACCCAGCTGAAGTGTATGTGAATGTGAGGCTCAGTGTGTGAGGGACCAGTCTCATGGTCTAGTGATCCAGACCCAGCTGAAGTGTGTGTGAATGTGAGGCTCAGTGTGTGATGGACCAGTCTCAGGGTCCAGTGATCCAGACACAGCTGAAGTGTGTGTGACTGTGAGGCTCAGTGTGTGAGGGACCAGTCTCAGGGTTCAGTGATCCAGACCCAGCTGAAGTGTGTGTGAAAGTGAGGTTCAGTTTTTGAGGCACCTGTCTCAGGGTCCAGTGATCCAGACCCAGCTGAAGTGTGTGTGAATGTGAGGCTCAGTGTGTGAGGGACCAGTCTCAGGGTCCAGTGATCCAGATCCAGCTGAAGTGCGTGTGAATGTGAGGCTCAGTGCGTGAGGGACCAGTCTCAGGGTCCAGTGATCCAGACCCAGCTGAAGTGTGTGTGAATGTGAGGCTCAGTGTGTGAGGGACCAGTCTCAGGGTCCAGTGTTCCAGATCCAGCTGAAGTGTGTGTGAATGTGAGGCTCAGTGTGTGAGAGACCAGTCTCAGGGTCCAATGATCCAGACCCAGCTGAATTGTGTGTGAATGTGAGGCTCAGTGTGTGAGGTACCAGCCTCAGGGTCCAGTGATCCAGACCCAGCTGAAGTATGTGTGAATGTGAGGCTCAGTGTGTGAGGGACCAGTCTCAGGGTCCAGTGATCCAGACCCTGCTGAAGTGTGTGTGAATGTGAGGCTCAGTGTGTGAGGGAACAGTCTCAGGGTCCAGTGATCCAGACCCAGCTGAAGTGTGCGTGAATGTGAGGCTCAGTGTGTGAGGGACCACTCTCAGGGTCCAGTGATCCAGACCCAGCTGAAGTTTGTGTGAATGTGAGGCTCAGTGTGTGAGGAAGCAGATTCAGGGTCTAGTGATCCAGACCCAGCTGAAGTGTGTGTGAATGTGAGGCTCAGTGTGTGAGGAACCAGTCTCAGGGTCCAGTGATCCAGACCCAGCTGAAGTGTGTGAGAATGTGAGGCTCAGTGTGTGAGTGACCAGCCACAGGGTCCAGTGATCCAGAGCCAGCTGAAGTGTGTGTGAATGTGAGGCTCAGCGTGTGAGGGACCAGCCTCAGGGTCCAGTGATCCAGACCCAGCTGAAATGTGTGTGAATGTGAGGCTCAGTGTGTGAGGGACAAGTCTCAGGGTCCAGTGATCCAGACCCAGCTGAAGTGTGTGTGAATGTGAGGCTTAGTGTGTGAGGGACCAGTCTCAGCGTCCAGTGAACCAGACCCAGCTGAAGTGTGTGTGAATGTGAGGCTCAGTGTGTGAGGAACCAGTCTCAGGGTCCAGTGATCCAGACCCAGCTGAAGTGTGTGTGAATGTGAGGCTCAGTGTGTGAGTGACCAGCCTCAGGGTCCAGTGATCCAGACCCAGCTGAAGTGTGTGTGAATGTGAGGCTCAGTGTGTGAGGGACCAGTCTCAAGTTCCAGTGATCCAGACCCAGCTGAAGTGTGTGTGAATGTGAGGCTCAGTGTGTCAGGGACCAGTCTCAGTGTCCAGTGATCCAGACGCAGCTGAACTGTGTGTGAATGTGAGGCTCAGTGTGTGAGGGACCAGTCTCAGGGTCCAGTGATCCAGACCCAGCTGAAGTGTGCGTGAATGTGAGGCTCAGTGTGTGAGGGACCAGCCTCAGGGTCCAGTGATCCAGACCCAGCTGAAATGTGTGTGAATGTGAGGCTCAGTGTGTGAGGGACAAGTCTCAGGGTCCAGTGATCCAGACCCAGCTGAAGTGTGTGTGAATGTGAGGCTCAGTGTGTGAGACAACAGTCTCAGGGTCCAGTGATCCAGACCCTGCTGAGGTGTGTGTGAATGTGAAGCACAGTGTGTGCGGGACCAGTCTCAGGATCCAGTGGTAGTGACCCAGCTGAAGTGTGTGTGAATGTAAGGCTCAGTATGTGAGGGACCAGTCTCAGCGTCCAGTGATCCAGACCCAGCTGAAGTGTGTGTGAATGTGAGGCTCAGTGTATGAGGGACCAGTCTCAGGGTCCAGTGATCCAGACCCAACTGAAGTGTGTGTGACTGTGAGGCTCAGTGTGTGAGGGACCAGTCTCAGGGTCCACTGATCCAGACCCAGCTGAAGTGTGTGTGACTGTGAGGCTCAGTGTGTGAGGGACCAGTCTCAGGGTCCAGTGATCCAGACCCAGCTGAAGTGTGTGTGAATGTGAGGCTTAGTGTATGAGGGACCAGACTAAGCGTCCAGTGATCCAGACCCAGCTGAAGTGTGTGTGAATGTGTGGCTCAGTGTGTGAGAGACCAGTCTCAGGGTCCAGTGATCCAGACCCAGCTGAAGTGTATGTGAATGTGAGGCTCAGTGTGTGAGGGACCAGTCTCATGGTCTAGTGATCCAGACCCAGCTGAAGTGTGTGTGAATGTGAGGCTCAGTGTGTGATGGACCAGTCTCAGGGTCCAGTGATCCAGACACAGCTGAAGTGTGTGTGACTGTGAGGCTCAGTGTGTGAGGGACCAGTCTCAGGGTTCAGTGATCCAGACCCAGCTGAAGTGTGTGTGAAAGTGAGGTTCAGTTTTTGAGGCACCTGTCTCAGGGTCCAGTGATCCAGACCCAGCTGAAGTGTGTGTGAATGTGAGGCTCAGTGTGTGAGGGACCAGTCTCAGGGTCCAGTGATCCAGATCCAGCTGAAGTGCGTGTGAATGTGAGGCTCAGTGCGTGAGGGACCAGTCTCAGGGTCCAGTGATCCAGACCCAGCTGAAGTGTGTGTGAATGTGAGGCTCAGTGTGTGAGGGACCAGTCTCAGGGTCCAGTGTTCCAGATCCAGCTGAAGTGTGTGTGAATGTGAGGCTCAGTGTGTGAGAGACCAGTCTCAGGGTCCAATGATCCAGACCCAGCTGAATTGTGTGTGAATGTGAGGCTCAGTGTGTGAGGTACCAGCCTCAGGGTCCAGTGATCCAGACCCAGCTGAAGTATGTGTGAATGTGAGGCTCAGTGTGTGAGGGACCAGTCTCAGGGTCCAGTGATCCAGACCCTGCTGAAGTGTGTGTGAATGTGAGGCTCAGTGTGTGAGGGAACAGTCTCAGGGTCCAGTGATCCAGACCCAGCTGAAGTGTGCGTGAATGTGAGGCTCAGTGTGTGAGGGACCACTCTCAGGGTCCAGTGATCCAGACCCAGCTGAAGTTTGTGTGAATGTGAGGCTCAGTGTGTGAGGAAGCAGATTCAGGGTCTAGTGATCCAGACCCAGCTGAAGTGTGTGTGAATGTGAGGCTCAGTGTGTGAGGAACCAGTCTCAGGGTCCAGTGATCCAGACCCAGCTGAAGTGTGTGAGAATGTGAGGCTCAGTGTGTGAGTGACCAGCCACAGGGTCCAGTGATCCAGAGCCAGCTGAAGTGTGTGCGAATGTGAGGCTCAGTGTGTGAGGGACCAGTCTCAAGGTCCAGTGATCCAGACCCAGCTGAAGTGTGTGTGAATGTGAGGCTCAGTGTGTCAGGGACCAGTCTCAGTGTCCAGTGATCCAGACGCAGCTGAACTGTGTGTGAATGTGAGGCTCAGTGTGTGAGGGACCAGTCTCAGCGTCCAGTGATCCAGACCCAGCTGAAGTGTGTGTGAATGTCAGGCTCAGTGTGTGAGGGACAAGTCTCAGGGCCCAGTGATCCAGACCCAGCTGAAGTGTGTGTGAATGTGAGGCTCAGTGTGTGAGGGACCAGTCTCAGGGTCCAGTGATCCAGACCCAGCTGAAGTGTGTGTGAATGTGAGGCTCAGTGTGTGAGACAACAGTCTCAGGGTCCAGTGATCCAGAAGCTGCTGAGGTGTGTGTCAATGTGAAGCACAGTGTGTGCGGGACCAGTCTCAGGATCCAGTGATTCTGACCCAGCTGAAGTGTGTGTGAATGTAAGGCTCAGTATGTGAGGGACCAGTCTCAGGGTCCAGTGATCCAGACCCAGCTGAAGTGTGTGTGAATGTGAGGCTCAGTGTATGAGGGACCAGTCTCAGGGTCCAGTGATCCAGACCCAGCTGAAGTGTGTTTGAATGTGAGGCTCAGTGTGTGAGGAACCAGCCTCAGGGTCCAGTGATCCAGACCCAGCTGAAATGTGTGTGAATGTGAGGCTCACTGTGTGAGGGACCAGTCTCAGGGTCCAGTGATCCAGACCCAGCTGAAGTGTGTGTGAATGTGAGGCTCAGTGTGTGAGGGACCAGTCTCAGGGTCCAGTGATCCAGACCCAGCTGAAGTGTGTGTGAATGTGAGGCTCAGTGTGTGATGGACCAGTCTCAGGGTCCAGTGATCCAGACACAGCTGAAGTGTGTGTGACTGTGAGGCTCAGTGTGTGAGGGACCAGTCTCAGGGTTCAGTGATCCAGACCCAGCTGAAGTGTGTGTGAAAGTGAGGTTCAGTTTTTGAGGCACCTGTCTCAGGGTCCAGTGATCCAGACCCAGCTGAAGTGTGTGTGAATGTGAGGCTCAGTGTGTGAGAGACCAGTCTCAGGGTCCAATTATCCAGACCCAGCTGAATTGTGTGTGAATGTGAGGCTCAGTGTGTGAGGTACCAGCCTCATGGTCCAGTGGTCCAGACCCAGCTGAAGTGTGTGTGAATGTGAGGCTCAGTGTGTGAGGGACCAGTCTCAGGGTCCAGTGCTCCAGACCCTGCTGAAGTGTGTGTGAATGTGAGGCTCAGTGTGTGAGGGACCAGTCTCAGGGTCCAGTGATCCAGACCCAACTGAAGTGTGTGTGACTGTGAGGCTCAGTGTGTGAGGGACCAGTCTCAGGGTCCACTGATCCAGACCCAGCTGAAGTGTGTGTGACTGTGAGGCTCAGTGTGTGAGGGACCAGTCTCAGGGTCCAGTGATCCAGACCCAGCTGAAGTGTGTGTGAATGTGAGGCTCAGTGTGTGAGGGACCAGTCTCAGGGTCCAGTGATCCAGACCCAGCTGAAGTGTGTGTGAATGTGAGGCTCAGTGTGTGAGGGACCAGTCTCAGGGTCCAGTGATCCAGACCCAGCTGAAGTGTGTGTGAATGTGAGGCTTAGTGTATGAGGGACCAGTCTAAGCGTCCAGTGATCCAGACCCAGCTGAAGTGTGTGTGAATGTGTGGCTCAGTGTGTGAGAGACCAGTCTCAGGGTCCAGTGATCCAGACCCAGCTGAAGTGTATGTGAATGTGAGGCTCAGTGTGTGAGGGACCAGTCTCATGGTCTAGTGATCCAGACCCAGCTGAAGTGTGTGTGAATGTGAGGCTCAGTGTGTGAGGGACCAGTCTCAGGGTCCAGTGATCCAGACCCAGCTGAAGTGTGTGTGAATGTGAGGCTCAGTGTGTGAGGGACCAGTCTCAGGGTCCAGTGATCCAGACCCAGCTGAAGTGTGTGTGAATGTGAGGCTCAGTGTGTGAGGGACCAGCCTCAGGGTCCAGTGATCCAGACCCAGCTGAAAAGTGTGTGAATGTGAGGCTCAGTGTGTGATGGACCAGTCTCACGGTCCAGTGATCCAGACCCAGCTGAAGTGTGTGTGAATGTGAGGCTCAGTGTGTGAGGGACCAGTCTCAGTGTCCAGTGATCCAGACCCAGCTGAAGTGCGTGTGAATGTGAGGCTCAGTGTGTGAGGAACCAGATTCAGGGTCTAGTGATCCAGAACCAGCTGAAGTGTGTGTGAATGTGAGGCTCAGTGTGTGAGGCACCTGTCTCAGTGTCCAGTGATCCAGACCCAGCTGAAGTGTGTGTGAATGTGAGGCTCAGTGTGTGAGAGACCAGTCTCAGGGTCCAATGATCCAGACCCAGCTGAATTGTGTGTGAATGTGAGGCTCAGTGTGTGAGGTACCAGCCTCAGGGTCCAGTGGTCCAGACCCAGCTGAAGTGGTTGTGAATGTGAGGCTCAGTGTGTGAGGGACCAGTCTCAGGGTCCAGTGCTCCAGACCCTGCTGAAGTGTGTGTGAATGTGAGGCTCAGTGTGTGAGGGACCAGTCTCAGGGTCCAGTGATCCAGACCCAGCTGAAGTGTGTGTGAATGTGAGGCTTAGTGTATGAGGGACCAGTCTAAGCGTCCAGTGATCCAGACCCAGCTGAAGTGTGTGTGAATGTGTGGCTCAGTGTGTGAGAGACCAGTCTCAGGGTCCAGTGATCCAGACCCAGCTGAAGTGTATGTGAATGTGAGGCTCAGTGTGTGAGGGACCAGTCTCATGGTCTAGTGATCCAGACCCTGCTGAAGTGTGTGTGAATGTGAGGCTCAGTGTGTGAGGGACCAGTCTCAGGGTCCAGTGATCCAGACCCAGCTGAAGTGTGTGTGAATGTGAGGCTCAGTGTGTGAGGGACCAGTCTCAGGGTCCAGTGATCCAGACCCAGCTGAAGTGTGTGTGAATGTGAGGCTCAGTGTGTGAGGGACCAGTCTCAGGGTCCAGTGATCCAGACCCAGCTGAAGTGTGTGTGAATGTGAGGCTCAGTGTGTGAGGGACCAGCCTCAGGGTCCAGTGATCCAGACCAGCTGAAGTGTGTGTGAATGTGAGGCTCAGTGTGTGAGGGACCAGTCTCAGGGTCCAGTGATCCAGACCCAGCTGAAGAGTGTGTGAATGTGAGGCTCAGTGTGTGATGGACCAGTCTCACGGTCCAGTGATCCAGACCCAGCTGAAGTGTGTGTGAATGTGAGGCTCAGTGTGTGAGGGACCAGTCTCAGGGTCCAGTGATCCAGACCCAGCTGAAGTGTGTGTGAATGTGAGGCTCAGTGTGTGAGGGACCAGTCTCTGAATCCAGTGATCCAGACCCAGCTGAAATATGTGTGAATGTGAGGCTCAGTGTGTGAGGGACCAGTCTCAGGTCCAGTGATCCAGACCCAGCTGAAGTGTGTGTGAATGTGAGGCTCAGTGTGTGAGGGACCAGTCTCAGGGTCCAGTGATCCAGACCTTGCTGAAGTGTGTGTGAATGTGAGGCTCAGTGTGTGAGGAACCAGTCTCAGGTTCCAGTGATCCAGACCCAGCTGAAGTGTGTGTGAATGTGAGGCTCAGTGTGTGAGGGACCAGCCTCAGGGTCCAGTGATCCAGACCCAGCTGAAATGTGTGTGAATGTGAGGCTCAGTGTGTGAGGGACAAGTCTCAGGGTCCAGTGATCCAGACCCAGCTGAAGTGTGTGTGAATGTGAGGCTTAGTGTGTGAGGGACCAGTCTCAGCGTCCAGTGAACCAGACCCAGCTGAAGTGTGTGTGAATGTGAGGCTCAGTGTGTGAGGAACCAGTCTCAGGGTCCAGTGATCCAGACCCAGTTGAAGTGTGTGTGAATGTGAGGCTCAGTGTGTGAGTGACCAGCCTCAGGGTCCAGTGATCCAGACCCAGCTGAAGTGTGTGTGAATGTGAGGCTCAGTGTGTGAGGGACCAGTCTCAAGGTCCAGTGATCCAGACCCAGCTGAAGTGTGTGTGAATGTGAGGCTCAGTGTGTCAGGGACCAGTCTCAGTGTCCAGTGATCCAGACGCAGCTGAACTGTGTGTGAATGTGAGGCTCAGTGTGTGAGGGACCAGTCTCAGGGTCCAGTGATCCAGACCCAGCTGAAGTGTGTGTGAATGTGAGGCTCAGTGTGTGAGGGACAAGTCTCAGGGTCCAGTGATCCAGACACAGCTGAAGTGTGTGTGACTGTGAGGCTCAGTGTGTGAGGGACCAGTCTCAGGGTTCAGTGATCCAGACCCAGCTGAAGTGTGTGTGAAAGTGAGGTTCAGTTTTTGAGGCACCTGTCTCAGGGTCCAGTGATCCAGACCCAGCTGAAGTGTGTGTGAATGTGAGGCTCAGTGTGTGAGGGACCAGTCTCAGGGTCCAGTGATCCAGATCCAGCTGAAGTGCGTGTGAATGTGAGGCTCAGTGCGTGAGGGACCAGTCTCAGGGTCCAGTGATCCAGACCCAGCTGAAGTGTGTGTGAATGTGAGGCTCAGTGTTTGAGGGACCAGTCTCAGGGTCCAGTGTTCCAGATCCAGCTGAAGTGTGTGTGAATGTGAGGCTCAGTGTGTGAGAGACCAGTCTCAGGGTCCAATGATCCAGACCCAGCTTAATTGTGTGTGAATGTGAGGCTCAGTGTGTGAGGTACCAGCCTCAGGGTCCAGTGATCCAGACCCAGCTGAAGTGTGTGTGAATGTGAGGCTCAGTGTGTGAGGGACCAGTCTCAGGGTCCAGTGATCCAGACCCTGCTGAAGTGTGTGTGAATGTGAGGCTCAGTGTGTGAGGGACCAGTCTCAGGGTCCAGTGATCCAGACCCAACTGAAGTGTGTGTGACTGTGAGGCTCAGTGTGTTGGGACCAGTCTCAGGGTCCACTGATCCAGACCCAGCTGAAGTGTGTGTGACTGTGAGGCTCAGTGTGTGAGGGACCAGTCTCAGGGTCCAGTGATCCAGACCCAGCTGAAGTGTGTGTGAATGTGAGGCTCAGTGTGTGAGGGACCAGTCTCAGGATCCAGTGATCCAGACCCAGCTGAAGTGTGTGTTCATGTGAGGCTCAGTGTGTGAGGGACCAGTCTCAGGGTCCAGTGATCCAGACCCAGCTGAAGTGTGTGTGAATGTGAGGCTCAGTGTGTGAGGGACCAGTCTCAGGGTCCAGTGATCCAGACCCAGCTGAAGTGTGTGTGAATGTGAGGCTTAGTGTATGAGGGACCAGTCTAAGCGTCCAGTGATCCAGACCCAGCTGAAGTGTGTGTGAATGTGTGGCTCAGTGTGTGAGAGACCAGTCTCAGGGTCCAGTGATCCAAATCCAGCTGAAGTGTGTGTGAATGTGAGGCTCAGTGTGTGAGAGACCAGTCTCAGGGTCCAATGATCCAGACCCAGCTGAATTGTGTGTGAATGTGAGGCTCAGTGTGTGAGGTACCAGCCTCAGGGTCCAGTGATCCAGACCCAGCTGAAGTGTGTGTGAATATGAGGCTCAGTGTGTGAGGGACAAGTCTCAGGGTCCAGTGATCCAGACCCTGCTGAAGTGTGTGTGAATGTGAGGCTCAGTGTGTGAGGGAACAGTCTCAGGGTCCAGTGATCCAGACCCAGCTGAAGTGTGCGTGAATGTGAGGCTCAGTGTGTGAGGGACCACTCTCAGGGTCCAGTGATCCAGACCCAGCTGAAGAGTGTGTGAATGTGAGGCTCAGTGTGTGATGGACCAGTCTCACGGTCCAGTGATCCAGACCCAGCTGAAGTGTGTGTGAATGTGAGGCTCAGTGTGTGAGGGACCAGTCTCAGTGTCCAGTGATCCAGACCCAGCTGAAGTGTGTGTGAATGTGAGGCTCAGTGTGTGAGGAACCAGATTCAGGGTCTAGTGATCCAGACCCAGCTGAAGTGTGTGTGAATGTGAGGCTCAGTGTGTGAGGGACCAGTCTCAGGTTCCAGTGATCCAGACCCAGCTGAAGTGTGTGTGAATGTGATGCTCAGTGTGTGAGGGACCAGTCTCAGGGTCCAGTGATCCAGACCCAGCTGAAGAGTGTGTGTGAATGTGAGGCTCAATGTTTGAGGGACCAGTCTCAGGGTCCAGTGATCCAGACCCAGCTGAAGTGTGTGTGAATGTGAGGCTCAGTGTGTGAGGGACCAGTCTCAGGGTCCAGTGATCCAGACCCAGCTGAAGTGTGTGTGAATGTGAGGCTCAGTGTGTGAGGGACCAGTCTCTGAATCCAGTGATCCAGACCCAGCTGAAATATGTGTGAATGTGAGGCTCAGTGTGTGAGGGACCAGTCTCAGGTCCAGTGATCCAGACCCAGCTGAAGTGTGTGTGAATGTGAGGCTCAGTGTGTGAGGGACCAGTCTCAGGGTCCAGTGATCCAGACCCAGCTGAAGTGTGTGTGAATGTGAGGCTCAGTGTGTGAGGAACCAGTCTCAGGTTCCAGTTATCCAGACCCAGCTGAAGTGTGTGTGAATGTGAGGCTCAGTGTGTGAGGGACCAGCCTCAGGGTCCAGTGATCCAGACCCAGCTGAAATGTGTGTGAATGTGAGGCTCAGTGTGTGAGGGACAAGTCTCAGGGTCCAGTGATCCAGACCCAGCTGAAGTGTGTGTGAATGTGAGGCTTAGTGTGTGAGGGACCAGTCTCAGCGTCCAGTGAACCAGACCCAGCTGAAGTGTGTGTGAATGTGAGGCTCAGTGTGTGAGGAACCAGTCTCAGGGTCCAGTGATCCAGACCCAGCTGAAGTGTGTGTGAATGTGAGGCTCAGTGTGTGAGTGACCAGCCTCAGGGTCCAGTGATCCAGACCCAGCTGAAGTGTGTGTGAATGTGAGGCTCAGTGTGTGAGGGACCAGTCTCAAGTTCCAGTGATCCAGACCCAGCTGAAGTGTGTGTGAATGTGAGGCTCAGTGTGTCAGGGACCAGTCTCAGTGTCCAGTGATCCAGACGCAGCTGAACTGTGTGTGAATGTGAGGCTCAGTGTGTGAGGGACCAGTCTCAGGGTCCAGTGATCCAGACCCAGCTGAAGTGTGCGTGAATGTGAGGCTCAGTGTGTGAGGGACCAGCCTCAGGGTCCAGTGATCCAGACCCAGCTGAAATGTGTGTGAATGTGAGGCTCAGTGTGTGAGGGACAAGTCTCAGGGTCCAGTGATCCAGACCCAGCTGAAGTGTGTGTGAATGTGAGGCTCAGTGTGTGAGGGACCAGTCTCAGGGTCCAGTGATCCAGACCCAGCTGAAGTGTGTGTGAATGTGAGGCTCAGTGTGTGAGACAACAGTCTCAGGGTCCAGTGATCCAGACCCTGCTGAAGTGTGTGTGAATGTGAGGCTCAGTGTGTGCGGGACCAGTCTCAGGATCCAGTGGTTCTGACCCAGCTGAAGTGTGTGTGAATGTAAGGCTCAGTATGTGAGGGACCAGTCTCAGCGTCCAGTGATCCAGACCCAGCTGAAGTGTGTGTGAATGTGAGGCTCAGTGTATGAGGGACCAGTCTCAGGGTCCAGTGATCCAGACCCAGCTGAAGTGTGTGTGAATGTGAGGCTCAGTGTGTGAGGAACCAGTCTCAGGGTCCAGTGATCCAGACCCAGCTGAAGTGTGTGTGAATGTGTGGCTCAATGTGTGAGGGACCAGCCTCAGGGTCCAGTGATCCAGACCCAGCTGAAATGTGTGTGAATGTGAGGCTCACTGTGTGAGGGACCAGTCTCAGGGTCCAGTGATCCAGACCCAGCTGAATTGTGTGTGAATGTGAGGCTCAGTGTGTGAGGGACCAGCCTCAGGGTCCAGTGATCCAGACCCAGCTGAAGTGTGTGTGAATGTGAGGCTCAGTGTGTGAGGGACCAGTCTCAGGGTCCAGTGATCCAGACCCTGCTGAAGTGTGTGTGAATGTGAGGCTCAGTGTGTGAGGGACCAGTCTCAGGGTCCAGTGATCCAGACCCAACTGAAGTGTGTGTGACTGTGAGGCTCAGTGTGTGAGGGACCAGTCTCAGGGTCCACTGATCCAGAACCAGCTGAAGTGTGTGTGACTGTGAGGCTCAGTGTGTGAGGGACCAGTCTCAGGGTCCAGTGATCCAGACCCAGCTGAAGTGTGTGTGAATGTGAGGCTCAGTGTGTGAGGGACCAGTCTCAGGGTCCAGTGATCCAGACCCAGCTGAAGTGTGTGTGAATGTGAGGCTCAGTGTGTGAGGGACCAGTCTCAGGGTCCAGTGATCCAGACCCAGCTGAAGTGTGTGTGAATGTGAGGCTCAGTGTGTGAGGGACCAGTCTCAGGGTCCAGTGATCCAGACCCAGCTGAAGTGTGTGTGAATGTGAGGCTTAGTGTATGAGGGACCAGTCTAAGCGTCCAGTGATCCAGACCCAGCTGAAGTGTGTGTGAATGTGTGGCTCAGTGTGTGAGAGACCAGGCTCAGGGTCCAGTGATCCAGACCCAGCTGAAGTGTTTGTGAATGTGAGGCTCAGTGTGTGAGGGACCAGTCTCATGGTCTAGTGATCCAGACCCAGCTGAAGTGTGTGTGAATGTGAGGCTCAGTGTGTGATGGACCAGTCTCAGGGTCCAGTGATCCAGACACAGCTGAAGTGTGTGTGACTGTGAGGCTCAGTGTGTGAGGGACCAGTCTCAGGGTTCAGTGATCCAGACCCAGCTGAAGTGTGTGTGAAAGTGAGGTTCAGATTTTGAGGCACCTGTCTCAGGGTCCAGTGATCCAGACCCAGCTGAAGTGTGTGTGAATGTGAGGCTCAGTGTGTGAGGGACCAGTCTCAGGGTTCAGTGATCCAGACCCAGCTGAAGTGTGTGTGAAAGTGAGGTTCAGTTTTTGAGGCACCTGTCTCAGGGTCCAGTGATCCAGACCCAGCTGAAGTGTGTGTGAATGTGAGGCTCAGTGTGTGAGGGACCAGTCTCAGGGTCCAGTGATCCAGATCCAGCTGAAGTGCGTGTGAATGTGAGGCTCAGTGCGTGAGGGACCAGTCTCAGGGTCCAGTGATCCAGACCCAGCTGAAGTATGTGTGAATGTGAGGCTCAGTGTGTGAGGGACCAGTCTCAGGGTCCAGTGTTCCAGATCCAGCTGAAGTGTGTGTGAATGTGAGCCTCAGTGTGTGAGAGACCAGTCTCAGGGTCCAATGATCCAGACCCAGCTGAATTGTGTGTGAATGTGAGGCTCAGTGTGTGAGGTACCAGCCTCAGGGTCCAGTGATCCAGACCCAGCTGAAGTGTGTGTGAATGTGAGGCTCAGTGTGAGAGGGACCAGTCTCAGGGTCCAGTGATCCAGACCCTGCTGAAGTGTGTGTGAATGTGAGGCTCAGTGTGTGAGGGAACAGTCTCAGGTTCCAGTGATCCAGACCCAGCTGAAGTGTGCGTGAATGTGAGGCTCAGTGTGTGAGGGACCACTCTCAGGGTCCAGTGATCCAGACCCAGCTGAAGTTTGTGTGAATGTGAGGCTCAGTGTGTGAGGAACCAGATTCAGGGTCTAGTGATCCAGACCCAGCTGAAGTGTGTGTGAATGTGAGGCTCAGTGTGTGAGGAACCAGATTCAGGGTCTAGTGATCCAGACCCAGCTGAAGTGTGTGTGAATGTGAGGCTCAGTGTGTCAGGGACCACTCTCAGTGTCCAGTGATCCAGACGCAGCTGAACTGTGTGTGAATATGAGGCTCAGTGTGTGAGGGACCAGTCTCAGGGTCCAGTGATCCAGACCCAGCTGATGTGTGTGTGAATGTGAGGCTCAGTGTGTGAGGGACAAGTCTCAGGGCCCAGTGATCCAGACCCAGCTGAAGTGTGTGTGAATGTGAGGCTCAGTGTGTGAGGGACCAGTCTCAGGGTCCAGTGATCCAGACCCAGCTGAAGTGTGTGTGAATGTGAGGCTCAGTGTGTGAGACAACAGTCTCAGGGTCCAGTGATCCAGACCCTGCTGAGGTGTGTGTGAATGTGAAGCACAGTGTTTGCGGGACCAGTCTCAGGATCCAGTGATTCTGACCCAGCTGAAGTGTGTGTGAATGTGAGGCTCAATGTGTGAGGGACCAGCCTCAGTGTCCAGTGATCCAGACCCAGCTGAAATGTGTGTGAATGTGAGGCTCACTGTGTGAGGGACCAGTCTCAGGGTCCAGTGATCCAGACCCAGCTGAATTGTGTGTGAATGTGAGGCTCAGTGTGTGAGGGACCAGCCTCAGGGTCCAGTGATCCAGACCCAGCTGAAGTGTGTGTGAATGTGAGGCTCAGTGTGTGAGGGACCAGTCTCAGGGTCCAGTGATCCAGACCCTGCTGAAGTGTGTGTGAATGTGAGGCTCAGTGTGTGAGGGACCAGTCTCAGGGTCCAGTGATCCAGACCCAACTGAAGTGTGTGTGACTGTGAGGCTCAGTGTGTGAGGGACCAGTCTCAGGGTCCACTGATCCAGAACCAGCTGAAGTGTGTGTGACTGTGAGGCTCAGTGTGTGAGGGACCAGTCTCAGGGTCCAGTGATCCAGACCCAGCTGAAGTGTGTGTGAATGTGAGGCTCAGTGTGTGAGGGACCAGTCTCAGGGTCCAGTGATCCAGACCCAGCTGAAGTGTGTGTGAATGTGAGGCTCAGTGTGTGAGGGACCAGTCTCAGGGTCCAGTGATCCAGACCCAGCTGAAGTGTGTGTGAATGTGAGGCTCAGTGTGTGAGGGACCAGTCTCAGGGTCCAGTGATCCAGACCCAGCTTAAGTGTGTGTGAATGTGAGGCATAGTGTATGAGGGACCAGTCTAAGCGTCCAGTGATCCAGACCCAGCTGAAGTGTGTGTGAATGTGTGGCTCAGTGTGTGAGAGACCAGTCTCAGGGTCCAGTGATCCAGACCCAGCTGAAGTGTTTGTGAATGTGAGGCTCAGTGTGTGAGGGACCAGTCTCATGGTCTAGTGATCCAGACCCAGCTGAAGTGTGTGTGAATGTGAGGCTCAGTGTGTGATGGACCAGTCTCAGGGTCCAGTGATCCAGACACAGCTGAAGTGTGTGTGACTGTGAGGCTCAGTGTGTGAGGGACCAGTCTCAGGGTTCAGTGATCCAGACCCAGCTGAAGTGTGTGTGAAAGTGAGGTTCAGATTTTGAGGCACCTGTCTCAGGGTCCAGTGATCCAGACCCAGCTGAAGTGTGTGTGAATGTGAGGCTCAGTGTGTGAGGGACCAGTCTCAGGGTTCAGTGATCCAGACCCAGCTGAAGTGTGTGTGAATGTGTGGCTCAGTGTGTGAGAGACCAGGCTCAGGGTCCAGTGATCCAGACCCAGCTGAAGTGTTTGTGAATGTGAGGCTCAGTGTGTGAGGGACCAGTCTCATGGTCTAGTGATCCAGACCCAGCTGAAGTGTGTGTGAATGTGAGGCTCAGTGTGTGATGGACCAGTCTCAGGGTCCAGTGATCCAGACACAGCTGAAGTGTGTGTGACTGTGAGGCTCAGTGTGTGAGGGACCAGTCTCAGGGTTCAGTGATCCAGACCCAGCTGAAGTGTGTGTGAAAGTGAGGTTCAGATTTTGAGGCACCTGTCTCAGGGTCCAGTGATCCAGACCCAGCTGAAGTGTGTGTGAATGTGAGGCTCAGTGTGTGAGGGACCAGTCTCAGGGTTCAGTGATCCAGACCCAGCTGAAGTGTGTGTGAAAGTGAGGTTCAGTTTTTGAGGCACCTGTCTCAGGGTCCAGTGATCCAGACCCAGCTGAAGTGTGTGTGAATGTGAGGCTCAGTGTGTGAGGGACCAGTCTCAGGGTCCAGTGATCCAGATCCAGCTGAAGTGCGTGTGAATGTGAGGCTCAGTGCGTGAGGGACCAGTCTCAGGGTCCAGTGATCCAGACCCAGCTGAAGTATGTGTGAATGTGAGGCTCAGTGTGTGAGGGACCAGTCTCAGGGTCCAGTGTTCCAGATCCAGCTGAAGTGTGTGTGAATGTGAGCCTCAGTGTGTGAGAGACCAGTCTCAGGGTCCAATGATCCAGACCCAGCTGAATTGTGTGTGAATGTGAGGCTCAGTGTGTGAGGTACCAGCCTCAGGGTCCAGTGATCCAGACCCAGCTGAAGTGTGTGTGAATGTGAGGCTCAGTGTGAGAGGGACCAGTCTCAGGGTCCAGTGATCCAGACCCTGCTGAAGTGTGTGTGAATGTGAGGCTCAGTGTGTGAGGGAACAGTCTCAGGGTCCAGTGATCCAGACCCAGCTGAAGTGTGCGTGAATGTGAGGCTCAGTGTGTGAGGGACCACTCTCAGGGTCCAGTGATCCAGACCCAGCTGAAGTTTGTGTGAATGTGAGGCTCAGTGTGTGAGGAACCAGATTCAGGGTCTAGTGATCCAGACCCAGCTGAAGTGTGTGTGAATGTGAGGCTCAGTGTGTGAGGAACCAGATTCAGGGTCTAGTGATCCAGACCCAGCTGAAGTGTGTGTGAATGTGAGGCTCAGTGTGTCAGGGACCACTCTCAGTGTCCAGTGATCCAGACGCAGCTGAACTGTGTGTGAATATGAGGCTCAGTGTGTGAGGGACCAGTCTCAGGGTCCAGTGATCCAGACCCAGCTGATGTGTGTGTGAATGTGAGGCTCAGTGTGTGAGGGACAAGTCTCAGGGCCCAGTGATCCAGACCCAGCTGAAGTGTGTGTGAATGTGAGGCTCAGTGTGTGAGGGACCAGTCTCAGGGTCCAGTGATCCAGACCCAGCTGAAGTGTGTGTGAATGTGAGGCTCAGTGTGTGAGACAACAGTCTCAGGGTCCAGTGATCCAGACCCTGCTGAGGTGTGTGTGAATGTGAAGCACAGTGTTTGCGGGACCAGTCTCAGGATCCAGTGATTCTGACCCAGCTGAAGTGTGTGTGAATGTGAGGCTCAATGTGTGAGGGACCAGCCTCAGTGTCCAGTGATCCAGACCCAGCTGAAATGTGTGTGAATGTGAGGCTCACTGTGTGAGGGACCAGTCTCAGGGTCCAGTGATCCAGACCCAGCTGAATTGTGTGTGAATGTGAGGCTCAGTGTGTGAGGGACCAGCCTCAGGGTCCAGTGATCCAGACCCAGCTGAAGTGTGTGTGAATGTGAGGCTCAGTGTGTGAGGGACCAGTCTAAGGGTCCAGTGATCCAGACCCTGCTGAAGTGTGTGTGAATGTGAGGCTCAGTGTGTGAGGGACCAGTCTCAGGGTCCAGTGATCCAGACCCAACTGAAGTGTGTGTGACTGTGAGGCTCAGTGTGTGAGGGACCAGTCTCAGGGTCCACTGATCCAGAACCAGCTGAAGTGTGTGTGACTGTGAGGCTCAGTGTGTGAGGGACCAGTCTCAGGGTCCAGTGATCCAGACCCAGCTGAAGTGTGTGTGAATGTGAGGCTCAGTGTGTGAGGGACCAGTCTCAGGGTCCAGTGATCCAGACCCAGCTGAAGTGTGTGTGAATGTGAGGCTCAGTGTGTGAGGGACCAGTCTCAGGGTCCAGTGATCCAGACCCAGCTGAAGTGTGTGTGAATGTGAGGCTCAGTGTGTGAGGGACCAGTCTCAGGGTCCAGTGATCCAGACCCAGCTTAAGTGTGTGTGAATGTGAGGCATAGTGTATGAGGGACCAGTCTAAGCGTCCAGTGATCCAGACCCAGCTGAAGTGTGTGTGAATGTGTGGCTCAGTGTGTGAGAGACCAGTCTCAGGGTCCAGTGATCCAGACCCAGCTGAAGTGTTTGTGAATGTGAGGCTCAGTGTGTGAGGGACCAGTCTCATGGTCTAGTGATCCAGACCCAGCTGAAGTGTGTGTGAATGTGAGGCTCAGTGTGTGATGGACCAGTCTCAGGGTCCAGTGATCCAGACACAGCTGAAGTGTGTGTGACTGTGAGGCTCAGTGTGTGAGGGACCAGTCTCAGGGTTCAGTGATCCAGACCCAGCTGAAGTGTGTGTGAAAGTGAGGTTCAGATTTTGAGGCACCTGTCTCAGGGTCCAGTGATCCAGACCCAGCTGAAGTGTGTGTGAATGTGAGGCTCAGTGTGTGAGGGACCAGTCTCAGGGTTCAGTGATCCAGACCCAGCTGAAGTGTGTGTGAAAGTGAGGTTCAGTTTTTGAGGCACCTGTCTCAGGGTCCAGTGATCCAGACCCAGCTGAAGTGTGTGTGAATGTGAGGCTCAGTGTGTGAGGGACCAGTCTCAGGGTCCAGTGATCCAGATCCAGCTGAAGTGCGTGTGAATGTGAGGCTCAGTGCGTGAGGGACCAGTCTCAGGGTCCAGTGATCCAGACCCAGCTGAAGTATGTGTGAATGTGAGGCTCAGTGTGTGACGGACCAGTCTCAGGGTCCAGTGTTCCAGATCCAGCTGAAGTGTGTGTGAATGTGAGCCTCAGTGTGTGAGAGACCAGTCTCAGGGTCCAATGATCCAGACCCAGCTGAATTGTGTGTGAATGTGAGGCTCAGTGTGTGAGGTACCAGCCTCAGGGTCCAGTGATCCAGACCCAGCTGAAGTGTGTGTGAATGTGAGGCTCAGTGTGAGAGGGACCAGTCTCAGGGTCCAGTGATCCAGACCCTGCTGAAGTGTGTGTGAATGTGAGGCTCAGTGTGTGAGGGAACAGTCTCAGGGTCCAGTGATCCAGACCCAGCTGAAGTGTGCGTGAATGTGAGGCTCAGTGTGTGAGGGACCACTCTCAGGGTCCAGTGATCCAGACCCAGCTGAAGTTTGTGTGAATGTGAGGCTCAGTGTGTGAGGAACCAGATTCAGGGTCTAGTGATCCAGACCCAGCTGAAGTGTGTGTGAATGTGAGGCTCAGTGTGTGAGGAACCAGTCTCAGGGTCCAGTGATCCAGACCCAGCTGAAGTGTGTGTGAATGTGAGGCTCAGTGTGTGAGTGACCAGCCTCAGGGTCCAGTGATCCAGACCCAGCTGAAGTGTGTGTGAATGTGAGGCTCAGTGTGTGAGGGACCAGTCTCAAGGTCCAGTGATCCAGACCCAGCTGAAGTGTGTGTGAATGTGAGGCTCAGTGTGTCAGGGACCAGTCTCAGTGTCCAGTGATCCAGACGCAGCTGAACTGTGTGTGAATATGAAGCTCAGTGTGTGAGGGACCAGTCTCAGGGTCCAGTGATCCAGACCCAGCTGAAGTGTGTGTGAATGTGAGGCTCAGTGTGTGAGGGACAAGTCTCAGGGCCCAGTGATCCAGACCCAGCTGAAGTGTGTGTGAATGTGAGGCTCAGTGTGTGAGGGACCAGTCTCAGGGTCCAGTGATCCAGACCCAGCTGAAGTGTGTGTGAATGTGAGGCTCAGTGTGTGAGACAACAGTCTCAGGGTCCAGTGATCCAGACCCTGCTGAGGTGTGTGTGAATGTGAAGCACAGTGTGTGCGGGACCAGTCTCAGGATCCAGTGATTCTGACCCAGCTGAAGTGTGTGTGAATGTAAGGCTCAGTATGTGAGGGACCAGTCTCAGGGTCCAGTGATCCAGACCCAGCTGAAGTGTGTGTGAATGTGAGGCTCAGTGTATGAGGGACCAGTCTCAGGGTCCAGTGATCCAGACCCAGGTGAAGTGTGTGTGAATGTGAGGCTCAGTGTGTGAGGAACCAGTCTCAGGGTCCAGTGATCCAGACCCAGCTGAAGTGTGTGTGAATGTGAGGCTCAGTGTGTGAGGGACCAGCCTCAGGGTCCAGTGATCCAGACCCAGCTGAAATGTGTGTGAATGTGAGGCTCACTGTGTGAGGGACCAGTCTCAGGGTCCAGTGATCCAGACCCAGCTGAAGTGTGTGTGAATGTGAGGCTCAGTGTGTGAGGGACCAGTCTCAGGGTCCAGTGATCCAGACCCAGCTGAAGTGTGTGTGAATGTGAGGCTCAGTGTGTGATGGACCAGTCTCAGGGTCCAGTGATCCAGACACAGCTGAAGTGTGTGTGACTGTGAGGCTCACTGTGAGAGGGACCAGTCTCAGGGTTCAGTGATCCAGACCCAGCTGAAGTGTGTGTGAAAGTGAGGTTCAGTTTTTGAGGCACCTGTCTCAGGGTCCAGTGATCCAGACCAAGCTGAAGTGTGTGTGAATGAGAGGCTCAGTGTGTGAGGGACCAGTCTCAGGGTCCAGTGATCCAGATCCAGCTGAAGTGCGTGTGAATGTGAGGCTCAGTGCGTGAGGGACCAGTCTCAGGGTCCAGTGATCCAGACCCAGCTGAAGTGTGTGTGAATGTGAGGCTCAGTGTGTGAGGGACCAGTCTCAGGGTCCAGTGTTCCAGATCCAGCTGAAGTGTGTGTGAATGTGAGGCTCAGTGTGTGAGAGACCAGTCTCAGGGTCCAATGATCCAGACCCAGCTGAATTGTGTGTGAATGTGAGGCTCAGTGTGTGAGGTACCAGCCTCAGGGTCCAGTGATCCAGACCCAGCTGAAGTGTGTGTGAATGTGAGGCTCAGTGTGTGAGGGACCAGGCTCAGGGTCCAGTGATCCAGACCCTGCTGAAGTGTGTGTGAATGTGAGGCTCAGTGTGTGAGGGACCAGTCTCAGGGTCCAGTGATCCAGACCCAACTGAAGTGTGTGTGACTGTGAGGCTCAGTGTGTGAGGGACCAGTCTCAGGGTCCACTGATCCAGACCCAGCTGAAGTGTGTGTTCATGTGAGGCTCAGTGTGTGAGGGACCAGTCTCAGGGTCCAGTGATCCAGACCCAGCTGAAGTGTGTGTGAATGTGAGGCTCAGCGTGTGAGGGACCAGTCTCAGGGTCCAGTGATCCAGACCCAGCTGAAGTGTGTGTGAATGTGAGGCTTAGTGTATGAGGGACCAGTCTAAGCGTCCAGTGATCCAGACCCAGCTGAAGTGTGTGTGAATGTGAGGCTCAGTGTGTGAGGGACCAGTCTCAGGGTCCAGTGATCCAGACCCAGCTGAAGTGTGTGTGAATGTGAGGCTCAGTGTGTGATGGACCAGTCTCAGGGTCCAGTGATCCAGACCCAGCTGAAGTGTGTGTTCATATGAGGCTCAGTGTGTGAGGGACCAGTCTCAGGGTCCAGTGATCCAGACCCAGCTGAAGTGTGTGTGAATGTGAGGCTCAGTGTGTGAGGGACCAGTCTCAGGGTCCAGTGATCCAGACCCAGCTGAAGTGTGTGTGAATGTGAGGCTTAGTGTATGAGGGACCAGTCTAAGCGTCCAGTGATCCAGACCCAGCTGAATGTATGTGAATGTGAGGCTCAGTGTGTGAGGGACCAGTCTCATGGTCTAGTGATCCAGACCCAGCTGAAGTGTGTGTGAATGTGAGGCTCAGTGTGTGATGGACCAGTCTCAGGGTCCAGTGATCCAGACACAGCTGAAGTGTGTGTGACTGTGAGGCTCAGTGTGTGAGGTACCAGTCTCAGGGTTCAGTGATCCAGACCCAGCTGAAGTGTGTGTGAAAGTGAGGTTCAGTTTTTGAGGCACCTGTCTCAGGGTCCAGTGATCCAGACCCAGCTGAAGTGTGTGTGAATATGAGGCTCAGTGTGTGAGGGACCAGTCTCAGGGTCCAGTGATCCAGATCCAGCTGAAGTGCGTGTGAATGTGAGGCTCAGTGCGTGAGGGACCAGTCTCAGGGTCCAGTGATCCAGACCCAGCTGAAGTATGTGTGAATGTGAGGCTCAGTGTGTGAGGGACCAGTCTCAGGGTCCAGTGTTCCAGATCCAGCTGAAGTGTGTGTGAATGTGAGGCTCCGTGTGTGAGAGACCAGTCTCAGGGTCCAATGATCCAGACCCAGCTGAATTGTGTGTGAATGTGAGGCTCAGTGTGTGAGGTACCAGCCTCAGGGTCCAGTGATCCAGACCCAGCTGAAGTGTGTGTGAATGTGAGGCTCAGTGTGTGAGGGACCAGTCTCAGGGTCCAGTGATCCAGACCCTGCTGAAGTGTGTGTGAATGTGAGGCTCAGTGTGTGAGGGAACAGTCTCAGGGTCCAGTGATCCAGACCCAGCTGAAGTGTGCGTGAATGTGAGACTCAGTGTGTGAGGGAATACTCTCAGGGTCCAGTGATCCAGACCCAGCTGAAGTTTGTGTGAATGTGAGGCTCAGTGTGTGAGGAACCAGATTCAGGGTCTAGTGATCCAGACCCAGCTGAAGTGTGTGTGAATGTGAGGCTCAGTGTGTGAGGAACCAGTCTCAGGGTCCAGTGATCCAGACCCAGCTGAAGTGTGTGTGAATGTGAGGCTCAGTTTGTGAGTGACCAGCCTCAGGGTCCAGTGATCCAGACCCAGCTGAAGTGTGTGTGAATGTGAGGCTCAGTGTGTGAGGGACCAGTCTCAAGGTCCAGTGATCCAGACCCAGCTGAAGTGTGTGTGAATGTGAGTCTCAGTGTGTCAGGGACCAGTCTCAGTGTCCAGTGATCCAGACGCAGCTGAACTGTGTGTGAATGTGAGGCTCAGTGTGTGAGGGACCAGTCTCAGGGTCCAGTGATCCAGACCCAGCTGAAGTGTGTGTGAATGTGAGGCTCAGTGTGTGAGGGACAAGTCTCAGGGCCCAGTGATCCAGACCCAGCTGAAGTGTGTGTGAATGTGAGGCTCAGTGTGTGAGGGACCAGTCTCAGGGTCCAGTGATCCAGACCCAGCTGAAGTGTGTGTGAATGTGAGGCTCAGTGTGTGAGACAACAGTCTCAGGGTCCAGTGATCCAGACCCTGCTGAGGGGTGTGTGAATGTGAAGCACAGTGTGTGCGGGACCAGTCTCAGGATCCAGTGATTCTGACCCAGCTGAAGTGTGTGTGAATGTAAGGCTCAGTATGTGAGGGACCAGTCTCAGGGTCCAGTGATCCAGACCCAGCTGAAGTGTGTGTGAATGTGAGGCTCAGTGTGTGAGGGACAAGTCTCAGGGCCCAGTGATCCAGACCCAGCTGAAGTGTGTGTGAATGTGAGGCTCAGTGTGTGAGGGACCAGTCTCAGGGTCCAGTGATCCAGACCCAGCTGAAGTGTGTGTGAATGTGAGGCTCAGTGTGTGAGGGACCAGTCTCAGGGTCCAGTGATCCAGACCCAGCTGAAGTGTGTGTGAATGTGAGACTCAGTGTGTGAGGGACCAGTCTCAGGGTCCAGTGATCCAGACCCAGCTGAAGTGTGTGTGAATGTGAGACTCAGTGTTTGAGGGACCAGTCTCAGGGTCCAGTGATCCAGACCCTGCTGAGGGGTGAGTGAATGTGAAGCACAGTGTGTGCGGGACCAGTCTCAGGATCCAGTGATTCTGACCCAGCTGAAGTGTGTGTGAATGTAAGGCTCAGTGTATGAGGGACCAGTCTCAGGGTCCAGTGATCCAGACCCAGCTGAAGTGTGTGTGAATGTGAGGCTCAGTGTGTGAGGAACCAGTCTCAGGGTCCAGTGATCCAGACCCAGCTGAAGTGTGTGTGAATGTGAGGCTCAGTGTGTGAGGGACCAGCCTCAGGGTCCAGTGATCCAGACCCAGCTGAAATGTGTGTGAATGTGAGGCTCACTGTGTGAGTGACCAGTCTCAGGGTCCAGTGATCCAGACCCAGCTGAAGTGTGTGTGAATGTGAGGCTCAGTGTGTGAGGGACCAGTCTCAGGGTCCAGTGATCCAGACCCAGCTGAAGTGTGTGTGAATGTGAGGCTCAGTGTGTGATGGACCAGTCTCAGGGTCCAGTGATCCAGACACAGCTGAAGTGTGTGTGACTGTGAGGCTCAGTGTGTGAGGGACCAGTCTCAGGGTTCAGTGATCCAGACCCAGCTGAAGTGTGTGTGAAAGTGAGGTTCAGTTTTTGAGGCACCTGTCTCAGGGTCCAGTGATCCAGACCCAGCTGAAGTGTGTGTGAATGTGAGGCTCAGTGTGTGAGGGACCAGTCTCAGGGTCCAGTGATCCAGATCCAGCTGAAGTGCGTGTGAATGTGAGGCTCAGTGCGTGAGGGACCAGTCTCATGGTCCAGTGATCCAGACCCAGCTGAAGTATGTGTGAATGTGAGGCTCAGTGTGTGAGGGACCAGTCTCAGGGTCCAGTGTTCCAGATCCAGCTGAAGTGTGTGTGAATGTGAGGCTCAGTGTGTGAGAGACTCGTCTCAGGGTCCAATGATCCAGACCCAACTGAATTGTGTGTGAATGTGAGGCTCAGTGTGTGAGGTACCAGCCTCAGGGTCCAGTGATCCAGACCCAGCTGAAGTGTGTGTGAATGTGAGGCTCAGTGTGTGAGGGACCAGTCTCAGGGTCCAGTGATCCAGACCCTGCTGAAGTGTGTGTGAATGTGAGGCTCAGTGTGTGAGGGACCAGTCTCAGGGTCCAGTGATCCAGACCCAACTGAAGTGTGTGTGACTGTGAGGCTCAGTGTGTGAGGGACCAGTCTCAGGGTCCACTGATCCAGACCCAGCTGAAGTGTGTGTGACTGTGAGGCTCAGTGTGTGAGGGACCAGTCTCAGGGTCCAGTGATCCAGACCCAGCTGAAGTGTGTGTGAATGTGAGGCTCAGTGTGTGAGGGACCAGTCTCAGGGTCCAGTGATCCAGACCCAGCTGAAGTGTGTGTTCATGTGAGGCTCAATGTGTGAGGGACCAGTCTCAGGGTCCAGTGATACAGACCCAGCTGAAGTGTGTGTGAATGTGAGGCTCAGTGTGTGAGGGACCAGTCTCAGGGTCCAGTGATCCAGACCCAGCTGAAGTGTGTGTGAATGTGAGGCTCAGTGTATGAGGGACCATTCTAAGCGTCCAGTGATCCAGACCCAGCTGAAGTGTGTGTGAATGTGTGGCTCAGTGTGTGAGTGACCAGTCTCAGGGTCCAGTGATCCAGACCCAGCTGAAGTGTATGTGAATGTGAGGTTCAGTGTGTGAGGGACCAGTCTCATGGTCTAGTGATCCAGACCCAGCTGAAGTGTGTGTGAATTTGAGGCTCAGTGTGTGAGGGACCAGTCTCAGGGTCCAGTGATCCAGACCCAGCTGAAGTGTCTGTGAATGTGAGGCTCAGTGTGTGAGGGACCAGTCTCAGGGTCCAGTGATCCAGACCCAGCTGAAGTGTGTGTGAATGTGAGGCTCAGTGTGTGAGGGACCAGTCTCAGGGTCCAGTGATCCAGACCAGCTGAAGTGTGTGTGAATGTGAGGCTCAGTGTGTGAGGGACCAGTCTCAGGGTCCAGTGATCCAGACCCAGCTGAAGAGTGTGTGAATGTGAGGCTCAGTGTGTGATGGACCAGTCTCACGGTCCAGTGATCCAGACCCAGCTGAAGTGTGTGTGAATGTGAGGCTCAGTGTGTGAGGGACCAGTCTCAGTGTCCAGTGATCCAGACCCAGCTGAAGTGTGTGTGAATGTGAGGCTCAGTGTGTGAGGAACCAGATTCAGGGTCTAGTGATCCAGACCCAGCTGAAGTGTGTGTGAATGTGAGGCTCAGTGTGTGAGGGACCAGTCTCAGGTTCCAGTGATCCAGACCCAGCTGAAGTGTGTGTGAATGTGATGCTCAGTGTGTGAGGGACCAGTCTCAGGGTCCAGTGATCCAGACCCAGCTGAAGAGTGTGTGTGAATGTGAGGCTCAATGTTTGAGGGACCAGTCTCAGGGTCCAGTGATCCAGACCCAGCTGAAGTGTGTGTGAATGTGAGGCTCAGAGTGTGAGGGACCAGTCTCAGGGTCCAGTGATCCAGACCCAGCTGAAGTGTGTGTGAATGTGAGGCTCAGTGTGTGAGGGACCAGTCTCTGAATCCAGTGATCCAGACCCAGCTGAAATATGTGTGAATGTGAGGCTCAGTGTGTGAGGGACCAGTCTCAGGTCCAGTGATCCAGACCCAGCTGAAGTGTGTGTGAATGTGAGACTCAGTGTGTGAGGGACCAGTCTCAGGGTCCAGTGATCCAGACCCAGCTGAAGTGTGTGTGAATGTGAGGCTCCGTGTGTGAGGAACCAGTCTCAGGTTCCAGTGATCCAGACCCAGGTGAAGTGTGTGTGAATGTGAGGCTCAGTGTGTGAGGGACCAGCCTCAGGGTCCAGTGATCCAGACCCAGCTGAAATGTGTGTGAATGTGAGGCTCAGTGTGTGAGGGACAAGTCACAGGGTCCAGTGATCCAGACCCAGCTGAAGTGTGTGTGAATGTGAGGCTTAGTGTGTGAGGGACCAGTCTCAGCGTCCAGTGAACCAGACCCAGCTGAAGTGTGTGTGAATGTGAGGCTCAGTGCGTGAGAGACCAGTCTCAGGGTCCAGTGATCCAGACCCAGCTGAAGTGTATGTGAATGTGAGGCTCAGTGTGTGAGGGACCAGTCTCAGGGTCCAGTGATCCAGACCCAGCTGAAGTGTGTGTGAATGTGGGGCTCAGTGTGTGATGGACCAGCCTCAGGGTCCAGTGATCCAGACCCAGCTGAAGTGTGTGTGAATGTGAGGCTCAGTGTGTGAGGGACCAGTCTCAGGGTCCAGTGATCCAGACCCAGCTGAAGTGTGTGTGAATGTGAGGCTCAGTGTGTGAGGGACCAGTCTCAGTGTCCAGTGATCCAGACCCAGCTGAACGCTGTGTGAATGTAAGGCTCAATATGTGAGGGACCAGTCTCAGGGTCCAGTGATCCAGACCCAGCTGAAGTGTGTGTGAATGTGAGGCTCAGTGTATGAGGGACCAGACTCAGGGTCCAGTGATCCAGACCCAGCTGAAGTGTGTGTGAATGTGAGGCTCAGTGTGTGAGGAACCAGTCTCAGGTTCCAGTGATCCAGACCCAGCTGAAGTGTGTGTGAATGTGAGGCTCAGTGTGTGAGGGACCAGCCTCAGGGTCCAGTGATCCAGACCCAGCTGAAATGTGTGTGCATGTGAGGCTCAGTGTGTGAGGGACAAGTCTCAGGGTCCAGTGATCCAGACCCAGCTGAAGTGTGTGTGAATGTGAGGCTTAGTGTGTGAGGGACCAGTCTCAGCGTCCAGTGAACCAGACCCAGCTGAAGTGTGTGTGAATGTGAGGTTCAGTGTGTGAGAGACCAGTCTCAGGGTCCAGTGATCCAGACCGAGCTGAAGTGTATGTGAATGTGAGGCTCAGTGTGTGAGGGACCAGTCTCATGGTCGAGTGATCCAGACCCAGCTGAAGTGTATGTGAATGTGAGGCTCAGTGTGTGAGGGACCAGTCTCAGGGTCCAGTGATCCAGACCCAGCTGAAGTGTGTGTGAATGTGGGGCTCAGTGTGTGAGGGACCAGCCTCAGGGTCCAGTGATCCAGACCCAGCTGAAGTGTGTGTGAATGTGAGGCTCAGTGTGTGAGGGACCAGTCTCAGGGTCCAGTGATCCAGACCCAGCTGAAGTGTGTGTGAATGTGAGGCTCAGTGTGTGAGGGACCAGTCTCAGTGTCCAGTGATCCAGACCCAGCTGAACTATGTGTGAATGTAAGGCTCAGTATGTGAGGGACCAGTCTCAGGGTCCAGTGATCCAGACCCAGCTGAAGTGTGTGTGAATGTGAGGCTCAGTGTATGAGGGACCAGACTCAGGGTCCAGTGATCCAGACCCAGCTGAAGTGTGTGTGAATGTGAGGCTCAGTGTGTGAGGAACCAGTCTCAGGTTCCAGTGATCCAGACCCAGCTGAAGTGTGTGTGAATGTGAGGCTCAGTGTGTGAGGGACCAGCCTCAGGTTCCAGTGATCCAGACCCAGCTGAAATGTGTATGAATGTGAGGCTCAGTGTGTGAGGGACAAGTCTCAGGGTCCAGTGATCCAGACCCAGCTGAAGTGTGTGTGAATGTGAGGCTTAGTGTGTGAGGGACCAGTCTCAGCGTCCAGTGAACCAGACCGAGCTGAAGTGTATGTGAATGTGAGGCTCAGTGTGTGAGGGACCAGTCTCATGGTCCAGTGATCCAGACCCAGCTGAAGTGTGTGTGAATGTGAGGCTCAGTGTGTGAGGGACAAGCCTCAGGGTCCAGTGATCCAGACCCAGCTGAGTGTGTGTGAATGTGAGGCTCAGTGTGTGAGGGACCAGTCTCAGGGTCCAGTGATCCAGACCCAGCTGAAGAGTGTGTGAATGTGAGGCTCAGTGTGTGATGGACCAGTCTCACGTTCCAGTGATCCAGACCCAGCTGAAGTGTGTGTGAATGTGAGGCTCAGTGTGTGAGGGACCAGTCTCAGTGTCCAGTGATCCAGACCCAGCTGAACTGTGTGTGAATGTAAGGCTCAGTATGTGAGGGACCAGTCTCAGGGTCCAGTGATCCAGACCCAGCTGAAGTGTGTGTGAATGTGAGGCTCAGTGTATGAGGGACCAGACTCAGGGTCCAGTGATCCAGACCCAGCTGAAGTGTGTGTGAATGTGAGGCTCAGTGTGTGAGGAACCAATCTCAGGTTCCAGTGATCCAGACCCAGCTGAAGTGTGTGTGAATGTGAGGCTCAGTGTGTGAGGGACCAGCCTCAGGGTCCAGTGATCCAGACCCAGCTGAAATGTGTTTGAATGTGAGGCTCAGTGTGTGAGGGACAAGTCTCAGGGTCCAGTGATCCAGACCCAGCTGAAGTGTGTGTGAATGTGAGGCTTAGTGTGTGAGGGACCAGTCTCAGCGTCCAGTGAACCAGACCCAGCTGAAGTGTGTGTGAATGTGAGGTTCAGTGTGTGAGAGACCAGTCTCAGGGTCCAGTGATCCAGACCGAGCTGAAGTGTATGTGAATGTGAGGCTCAGTGTGTGAGGGACCAGTCTCATGGTCTAGTGATCCAGACCCAGCTGAAGTGTATGTGAATGTGAGGCTCAGTGTGTGAGGGACCAGTCTCAGGGTCCAGTGATCCAGACCCAGCTGAAGTGTGTGTGAATGTGGGGCTCAGTGTGTGAGGGACCAGCCTCAGGGTCCAGTGATCCAGACCCAGCTGAAGTGTGTGTGAATGTGAGGCTCAGTGTGTGAGGGACCAGTCTCAGGGTCCAGTGATCCAGACCCAGCTGAAGTGTGTGTGAATGTGAGGCTCAGTGTGTGAGGGACCAGTCTCAGTGTCCAGTGATCCAGACCCAGCTGAACTGTGTGTGAATGTAAGGCTCAGTATGTGAGGGACCAGTCTCAGGGTCCAGTGATCCAGACCCAGCTGAAGTGTGTGTGAATGTGAGGCTTAGTGTATGAGGGACCAGACTCAGGGTCCAGTGATCCAGACCCAGCTGAAGTGTGTGTGAATGTGAGGCTCAGTGTGTGAGGAACCAGTCTCAGGTTCCAGTGATCCAGACCCAGCTGAAGTGTGTGTGAATGTGAGGCTCAGTGTGTGAGGGACCAGCCTCAGGTTCCAGTGATCCAGACCCAGCTGAAATGTGTGTGAATGTGAGGCTCAGTGTGTGAGGGACAAGTCTCAGGGTCCAGTGATCCAGACCCAGCTGAAGTGTCTGTGAATGTGAGGCTTAGTGTGTGAGGGACCAGTCTCAGCGTCCAGTGAACCAGACCGAGCTGAAGTGTATGTGAATGTGAGGCTCAGTGTGTGAGGGACCAGTCTCATGGTCTAGTGATCCAGACCCAGCTGAAGTGTGTGTGAATGTGAGGCTCAGTGTGTGAGGGACCAGTCTCAGGGTCCAGTGATCCAGACCCAGCTGAAGTGCGTGTGAATGTGAGGCTCAGTGTGTGAGGGACCAGTCTCAGGGTCCAGTGATCCAGACCAAGCTGAAGTGTGTGTGAATGTGAGGCTCAGTGTGTGAGGGACCAGTCTCAGGGTCCAGTGATCCAGACCCAGCTGAAGTGTGTGTGAATGTGAGGCTCAGTGTGTGAGGGACAAGCCTCAGGGTCCAGTGATCCAGACCCAGCAGAGTGTGTGTGAATGTGAGGCTCAGTGTGTGAGGGACCAGTCTCAGGGTCCAGTGATCCAGACCCAGCTGAAGAGTGTGTGAATGTGAGGCTCAGTGTGTGATGGCCCAGTCTCACGTTCCAGTGATCCAGACCCAGCTGAAGTGTGTGTGAATGTGAGGCTCAGTGTGTGAGGGACCAGCCTCATGGTCCAGTGATCCAGACCCAGCTGAAGTGTGTGTGAATGTGAGGCTCAGTGTGTGAGGAACCAGTCTCAGGGTCCAGTGATCCAGACCCAGCTGAAGTGTGTGTGAATGTGAGGCTCAGTGTTTGAGGGACCAGTCTCAGGGTCCAGTGAACCAGACCCAGCTGAAGTGTGTGTGAATGTGAGGCTCAGTGTGTGAGGGACCAGTCTCAGGTTCCAGTGATCCAGACCCAGCTGAAGTGTGTGTGAATGTGAGGCTTAGTGTGTGAGGGACGAGTCTCAGGGTCCAGTGATCCAGACCCAGCTGAAGTGTATGTGAATGTGAGGCTCAGTGTGTGAGGGACCAGTCTCATGGTCTAGTGATCCAGACCCAGCTGAAGTGTGTGTGAATGTGAGGCTCAGTGTGTGAGGGACCAGTCTCAGGGTCCAGTGATCCAGACCCAGCTGAAGTGTGTGTGAATGTGAGGCTCACTGTGTGAGGGACCAGTCTCAGGGTCCAGTGATCCAGACCCAGCTGAAGTGTGTGTGAATGTGAGGCTCAGTGTGTGAGGGACCAGCCTCAGGGTCCAGTGATCCAGACCCAGCTGAAGTGTGTGTGAATGTGAGGCTCAGTGTGTGAGGGACCAGTCTCAGGGTCCAGTGATCCAGACCCAGCTGAAGAGTGTGTGAATGTGAGGCTCAGTGTGTGATGGACCAGTCTCACGGTCCAGTGATCCAGACCCAGCTGAAGTGTGTGTGAATGTGAGGCTCATTGTGTGAGGGACCAGTCTCAGGGTCCAGTGATCCAGACCCAGCTGAAGTGTGTGTGAATGTGTGGCTCAGTCTGTGAGGGACCAGTCTCAGGGTCCAGTGATCCAGACCCAGCTGAAGTGTGTGTGAATGTGATGCTCAGTGTGTGAGGGACCAGCCTCATGGTCCAGTGATCCAGACCCAGCTGAAGTGTGTGTGAACGTGAGGCTCAGTGTGTGAGGGACCAGCCTCAGGGTCCAGTGATCCAGAACCAGCTGAAGTGTGTGTGAATGTGAGGCTCAGTGTGTGAGGAACCAATCTCAGGGTCCAGTGATCCAGACTCAGCTGAAGTGTGTGTGAATGTGAGGCTCAGTGTATGAGGGACCAGTCTCAGGGTCCAGTGATCCAGACCCAGCTGAAGTGTGTGTGAATGTGAGGCTCAGTGTGTGAGGGACCAGTCTCAGGGTCCAGTGATCCAGACCCAGCTGAGATGTGTGTGAATGTGAGGCTCAGTGTGTGAGGGACCAGTCTCAGGGTCCAGTGATCCAGACCCAGCTGAAGTGTGTGTGAATGTGAGGCTCAGTGTGTGAGAGACCAGTCTCAGGGTCCAGTGATCCAGACCCAGCTGAAGTGTATGTGAATGTGAGGCTCAGTGTGTGAGGGACCAGTCTCATGGTCTAGTGATCCAGACCCAGATGAAGTGTGTGTGAATGTGAGGCTCAGTGTGTGAGGGACCAGTCTCAGGGTCCAGTGATCCAGACCCGGCTGAAGTGTGTGTGAATGTGAGGCTCAGTGTGTGAGGGACCAGTCTCAGGGTCCAGTGATCCAGACCCAGCTGAAGTGTGTGTGAATGTGAGGCTCAGTGTGTGAGGGACCAGTCTCAGGGTCCAGTGATCCAGACCCAGCTGAAGAGTGTGTGAATGTGAGGCTCAGTGTGTGATGGACCAGTCTCACGGTCCAGTGATCCAGACCCAGCTGAAGTGTGTGTGAATGTGAGGCTCAGTGTGTGAGGGACCAGCCTCATGGTCCAGTGATCCAGACCCAGCTGAAGAGTGTGTGTGAATGTGAGGCTCAATGTTTGAGGGACCAGTCTCAGGGTCCAGTGATCCAGACCCAGCTGAAGTGTGTGTGAATGTGAGGCTCAGTGTGTGAGAGACCAGTCTCAGGGTCCAGTGATCCAGACCCAGCTGAAGTGTATGTGAATGTGAGGCTCAGTGTGTGAGGGACCAGTCTCAGTGTCCAGTGATCCAGACCCAGCTGAAGTGTGTGTGAATGTGAGGATCAGTGCGTGAGGGACCAGTCTCAGGGTCCAGTGATCTAGACACAGCTGAAGTGTGTGTGAATGTGAGGCTCAGTGTGTGAGTGAACAGTCTCAGGGTCCAGTGATCCAGACCCAGCTGAAGTGTGCATGAATGTGAGGCTCAGTGTGTGAGGGACCACTCTCAGGGTCCAGTGATCCAGACCCAGCTGAAGTTTGTGTGAATGTGAGGCTCAGTGTGTGAGGAACCAGATTCAGGGTCTAGTGATCCACACCCAGCTGAAGTGTGTGTGAATGTGAGGCTCAGTGTGTGAGGAACCAGTCTCAGGGTCCAGTGATCCAGACCCAGCTGAAGTGTGTGTGAATGTGAGGCTCAGTGTGTGAGTGACCAGCCTCAGGGTCCAGTGATCCAGACCCAGCTGAAGTGTGTGTGAATGTGAGGCTCAGTGTGTGAGGGACCAGTCTCAAGGTCCAGTGATCCAGACCCAGCTGGACTGTGTGTGAATGTGAGGCTCAGTGTGTCAGGGACCAGTCTCAGTGTCCAGTGATCCAGACGCAGCTGAACTGTGTGTGAATGTGAGGCTCAGTGTGTGAGGGACCAGTCTCAGGGTGCAGTGATCCAGACCCAGCTGAAGTGTGTGTGAATGTGAGGCTCAGTGTGTGAGACAACAGTCTCAGGGTCCAGTGATCCAGACCCTGCTGAGGTGTGTGTGAATGTGAAGCACAGTGTGTGCGGGACCAGTCTCAGGATCCAGTGATTCTGACCCAGCTGAAGTGTGTGTGAATGTAAGGCTCAGTATGTGAGGGACCAGTCTCAGGGTCCAGTGATCCAGACCCAGCTGAAGTGTGTGTGAATGTGAGGCTTAGTGTATGAGGGACCAGTCTCAGGGTCCAGTGATCCAGACCCAGCTGAAGTGTGTGTGAATGTGAGGCTCAGTGTGTGAGGGACCAGTCTCAGGGTCCAGTGTTCCAGATCCAGCTGAAGTGTGTGTGAATGTGAGGCTCAGTGTGTGAGAGACCAGTCTCAGGGTCCAATGATCCAGACCCAGCTGAATTGTGTGTGAATGTGAGGCTCAGTGTGTGAGGTACCAGCCTCAGGGTCCAGTGATCCAGACCCAGCTGAAGTGTGTGTGAATGTGAGGCTCAGTGTGTGAGGGACCAGTCTCAGGGTCCAGTGATCCAGACCCTGCTGAAGTGTGTGTGAATGTGAGGCTCAGTGTGTGAGGGACCAGTCTCAGGTCCAGTGATCCAGACCCAACTGAAGTGTGTGTGACTGTGAGGCTCAGTGTTTGAGGGACCAGTCTCAGGGTCCACTGATCCAGACCCAGCTGAAGTGTGTGTGACTGTGAGGCTCAGTGTGTGAGGGACCAGTCTCAGGGTCCAGTGATCCAGACCCAGCTGAAGTGTGTGTGAATGTGAGGCTCAGTGTGTGAGGGACCAGTCTCAGGGTCCAGTGATCCAGACCCAGCTGAAGTGTGTGTGAATGTGAGGCTCAGTGTGTGAGGGACCAGTCTCAGGGTCCAGTGATCCAGACCCAGCTGAAGTGTGTGTGAATGTGAGGCTTAGTGTATGAGGGACCAGTCTAAGCGTCCAGTGATCCAGACCCAGCTGAAGTGTGTGTGAATGTGTGGCTCAGTGTGTGAGAGACCAGTCTCAGGTTCCAGTGATCCAGACCCAGCTGAAGTGTATGTGAATGTGAGGCTCAGTGTGTGAGCGACCAGTCTCATGGTCTAGTGATCCAGACCCAGCTGAAATGTGTGTGAATGTGAGGCTCAGTGTGTGAGGGACCAGTTTCAGGGTCCAGTGATCCAGACCCAGCTGAAGTGTGTGTGAATGTGAGGCTCAGTGTGTGAGGGACCAGTCTCAGGGTCCAGTGATCCAGACCCAGCTGAAGTGTGTGTTAATGTGAGGCTCAGTGTGTGAGGGACCAGTCTCAGGGTCCAGTGATCCAGACCCAGCTGAAGTGTGTGTGAATGTGAGGCTCAGTGTGTGAGGGACCAGCCTCAGGGTCCAGTGATCCAGACCAGCTGAAGTGTGTGTGAATGTGAGGCTCAGTGTGTGAGGGACCAGTCTCAGGGTCCAGTGATCCAGACCCAGCTGAAGAGTGTGTGAATGTGAGGCTCAGTGTGTGATGGACCAGTCTCACGGTCCAGTGATCCAGACCCAGCTGAAGTGTGTGTGAATGTGAGGCTCAGTGTGTGAGGGACCAGTCTCAGTGTCCAGTGATCCAGACCCAGCTGAAGTGTGTGTGAATGTGAGGCTCAGTGTGTGAGGAACCAGATTCAGGGTCTAGTGATCCAGACCCAGCTGAAGTGTGTGTGAATGTGAGGCTCAGTGTGTGAGGGACCAGTCTCAGGTTCCAGTGATCCAGACCCAGCTGAAGTGTGTGTGAATGTGATGCTCAGTGTGTGAGGGACCAGTCTCAGGGTCCAGTGATCCAGACCCAGCTGAAGAGTGTGTGTGAATGTGAGGCTCAATGTTTGAGGGACCAGTCTCAGGGTCCAGTGATCCAGACCCAGCTGAAGTGTGTGTGAATGTGAGGCTCAGTGTGTGAGGGACCAGTCTCAGGGTCCAGTGATCCAGACCCAGCTGAAGTGTGTGTTAATGTGAGGCTCAGTGTGTGAGGGACCAGTCTCTGAATCCAGTGATCCAGACCCAGCTGAAATATGTGTGAATGTGAGGCTCAGTGTGTGAGGGACCAGTCTCAGGTCCAGTGATCCAGACCCAGCTGAAGTGTGTGTGAATGTGAGGCTTAGTGTGTGAGGGACCAGTCTCAGCGTCCAGTGAACCAGACCCAGCTGAAGTGTGTGTGAATGTGAGGCTCAGTGTGTGAGAGACCAGTCTCAGTGTCCAGTGATCCAGACCCAGCTGAAGTGTATGTGAATGTGAGGCTCAGTGTGTGAGGGACCAGTCTCAGGTTCCAGTGATCCAGACCCAGCTGAAGTGTGTGTGAATGTGATGCTCAATGTGTGAGGGACCAGCCTCAGGGTCCAGTGATCCAGACCCAGCTGAATTGTGTGTGAATGTGAGGCTCAGTATGTGAGGGACTAGCCTCAGGGTCCAGTGATCGAGACACAGCTGAAGTGTGTGTGAATGTGAGGCTCAGAGTGTGAGGGACCAGTCTCAGGGTCCAGTGATCCAGACCCAGCTGAAGTGTGTGTGAATGTGAGGCTCAGTGTGTGAGGGACCAGCCTCAGGGTCCAGTGATCCAGACCCAGCTGAAGTGTGTGTGAATGTGAGGCTCAGTGTGTGAGGGACCAGTCTCAGGGTCCAGTGATCCAGACCCAGCTGAAGTGTGTGTGAATGTGAGGCTCAGTGTGTGAGGGACCAGTCTCAGTGTCCAGTGATCCAGACCCAGCTGAAGTGTGTGCGAATGTGAGGCTCAGTGTGTGAGGGACCAGTCTCAGGGTCCAGTGATCGAGACACAGCTGAAGCGTGTGTGAATGTGAGGCTCAGAGTGTGAGGGACCAGTCTCAGGGTCCAGTGATCCAGACCCAGCTGAAGTGTGCGTGAATGTGAGGCTCAGTGTGTGAGGGACCAGTCTCAGGGTCCAGTGATCCAGACCCAGCTGAAGTTTGTGTGAATGTGAGGCTCAGTGTGTGAGGAACCAGACTCAGGGTCTAGTGATCCACACCCAGCTGAAGTGTGTGTGAATGTGAGGCTCAGTGTGTGAGGGACCAGCCTCAGGGTCCAGTGATCCAGACCCAGCTGAAGTGTGTGTGAATGTGAGGCTCAGTGTATGAGGGACCAGCCTCAGGGTCCAGTGATACAGACCCAGCTGAAGTGTGTGTGAATGTGAGGCTCAGTGTGTGAGGGACCAGTCTCAGGGTCCAGTGATCCAGACCCAGCTGAAGTGTGTGTAAATGTGAGGCTCAGTGTGTGAGGGACCAGTCTCAGGGTCCAGTGATCCAGACCCAGCTGAAGTGTGTGTGAATGTGAGGCTCAGTGTGTGAGTGACCAGCCTCAGGGTCCAGTGATCCAGACCCAGCTGAAGTGTGTGTGAATGTGAGGCTCAGTGTGTGAGGGACCAGTCTCAAGGTCCAGTGATCCAGACCCAGCTGAAGTGTGTGTGAATGTGAGGCTCAGTGTGTGAGGGACCAGTCTCAGGGTCCAGTGATCCAGACCCAGCTGAAGTGTGTGTGAATGTGAGGCTCAGTGTGTGAGGAACCAGTCTCAGGGTCCAGTGATCCAGACCCAGCTGAAGTGTGTGTGAATGTGAGGCTCAGTGTGTGAGTGACCAGCCTCAGGGTCCAGTGATCCAGACCCAGCTGAAGTGTGTGTGAATGTGAGGCTCAGTGTGTGAGGGACCAGTCTCAAGGTCCAGTGATCCAGACCCAGCTGAAGTGTGTGTGAATGTGAGGCTCAGTGTTTGAGGGACCAGTCTCAGTGTCCAGTGATCCAGACCCAGCTGAAGTGTGTGTGAATGTGAGGTTCAGTGTGTGAGGGACCAGTCTCAGGGTCCAGTGATCCAGACCCAGCTGAAGTGTGTGTGAATGTGAGGCTCAGTGTGTGAGGGACAAGTCTCAGGTTCCAGTGATCCAGACCCAGCTGAAGTGTGTGTGAATGTGAGGCTCAGTGTGTGAGGGACCAGTCTCAGGATCCAGTGATCCAGACCCAGCTGAAGTGTGTGTGAATGTGAGGCTCAGTGTGTGAGGGACCAGTCTCAGGGTCCAGTGATCCAGACCCAGCTGAAGTGTGTGTGAATGTGAGGCTCATTGTGTGAGGGACCAGTCTCAGGATCCAGTGATCCAGACCCAGCTGAAGTGTGTGTGAATGTGAGGCTCAGTGTGTGAGGGACCAGTCTCAGGGTCCAGTGATCCAGACCCAGCTGAAGTGTGTGTAAATGTGAGGCTCAGTGTGTGAGGGACCAGTCTCAGGGTCCAGTGATCCAGACCCAGCTGAAGTGTGTGTGAATGTGAGGCTCAGTGTGTGAGGGACCAGCCTCAGGGTCCAGTGATCCAGACCCAGCTGAAGTGTGTGTGAATGTGAGGCTCAGTGTGTGAGGAACCAGTCTCAGGGTCCAGTGATCCAGACCCAGCTGAAGTGTGTGTGAATGTGAGGCTCAGTGTGTGAGTGACCAGCCTCAGGGTCCAGTGATCCAGACCCAGCTGAAGTGTGTGTGAATGTGAGGCTCAGTGTGTGAGGGACCAGTCTCAAGGTCCAGTGATCCAGACCCAGCTGAAGTGTGTGTGAATGTGAGGCTCAGTGTTTGAGGGACCAGTCTCAGTGTCCAGTGATCCAGACCCAGCTGAAGTGTGTGTGAATGTGAGGTTCAGTGTGTGAGGGACCAGTCTCAGGGTCCAGTGATCCAGACCCAGCTGAAGTGTGTGTGAATGTGAGGCTCAGTGTGTGAGGGACAAGTCTCAGGTTCCAGTGATCCAGACCCAGCTGAAGTGTGTGTGAATGTGAGGCTCAGTGTGTGAGGGACCAGTCTCAGGATCCAGTGATCCAGACCCAGCTGAAGTGTGTGTGAATGTGAGGCTCAGTGTGTGAGGGACCAGTCTCAGGGTCCAGTGATCCAGACCCAGCTGAAGTGTGTGTGAATGTGAGGCTCATTGTGTGAGGGACCAGTCTCAGGATCCAGTGATCCAGACCCAGCTGAAGTGTGTGTGAATGTGAGGCTCAGTATGTGAGGGACCAGTCTCAGGGTCCAGTGATCCAGACCGAGCTGAAGTGTGTGTGAATGTGAGGCTCAGTGTGTGAGGGACCAGTCTCCGGGTCCAGTGATCCAGACCCAGCTGAAGTGTGTGTGAATGTGTGGCTCAGTGTGTGAGGGACCAGTCTCAGTGTCCAGTGATCCAGACCCAGCTGAAGTGTGTGTGAATGTGATGCTCATTGTTTGAGGGACCAGCCTCAGGGTCCAGTGATCCAGACCCAGCTGAATTGCGTGTGAATGTGAGGCTCAGTGTGTGAGGGACTAGCCTCAGGGTCCAGTGATCCAGACCCAGCTGAAGGGTGTGTGAATGTGAGGCTCAGTGTGTGAGGGACCAGTCTCAGGGTCCAGTGATCCAGACCCAGCTGAAGTGTGTGTGAATGTGAGGCTCAGTGTGTGAGGGACCAGCCTCAGGGTCCAGTGATCCAGACCCAGCTGAAGTTTGTGTGAATGTGAGGCACAGTGTGTGAGGGACCAGTCTCAGGGTCCAGTGATCCAGACCCAGCTGAAGTTTGTGTGAATGTGAGGCTCAGTGTGTGAGGAACCAGACTCAGGGTCTAGTGATTCAGACCCAGCTGAAGTGTGTGTGAATGTGAGGCTCAGTGTGTGAGGAACCAGTCTCAGGGTCCAGTAATCCAGACCCAGCTGAAGTGTGTGTGAATGTGAGGCTCAGTGTATGAGGGACCAGCCTCAGGGTCCAGTGATCCAGACCCAGCTGAAGTTTGTGTGAATGTGAGGCTCAGTGTGTGAGGGACCAGTCTCAGGGTCCAGTGATCCAGACCCAGCTGAAGTGTGTGTAAATGTGAGGCTCAGTGTGTGAGGGACTAGTCTCTGAATCCAGTGATCCAGACCCAGCTGAAGTGTGTGTGAATGTGAGGCTCAGTGTGTGAGGGACCAGTCTCAGGATCCAGTGATCCAGACCCAGCTGAAGTGTGTGTGAATGTGAGGCTCAGTGTGTGAGGGACCAGTCTCAGGGTCCAGTGATTCAGACCCAGCTGAAGTGTGTGTGAATGTGAGGCTCAGTGTGTGAGGAACCAGTCTCAGGGTCCAGTGAACCAGACCCAGCTGAAGTGTGTGTGAATGTGAGGCTCAGTGTGTGAGTGACCAGCCTCAGGGTCCAGTGATCCAGACCCAGCTGAAGTGTGTGTGAATGTGAGGCTCAGTGTGTGAGGGACCAGTCTCAAGGTCCAGTGATCCAGACCCAGCTGAAGTGTGTGTGAATGTGAGGCTCAGTGTGTGAGGGACCAGTCTCAGTGTCCAGTGATCCAGACCCAGCTGAAGTGTGTGTGAATGTGAGGTTCAGTGTGTGAGGGACCAGTCTCAGGGTCCAGTGATCCAGACCCAGCTGAAGTGTGTGTGAATGTGAGGCTCAGTGTGTCAGGGACCAGTCTCAGGATCCAGTGATCCAGACCCAGCTGAAGTGTGTGTGAATGTGAGGCTCAGTGTGTCAGGGACCAGTCTCAGGATCCAGTGATCCAGACCCAGCTGAAGTGTGTGTGAATGTGAGGCTCAGTCTGTGAGGGACCAGTCTCAGGGTCCAGTGATCCAGACCCAGCTGAAGTGTGTGCGAATGTGAGGCTCATTGTGTGAGGGACCAGTCTCAGGATCCAGTGATCCAGACCCAGCTGAAGTGTGTGTGAATGTGAGGCTCAGTGTGTGAGGGACCAGTCTCAGGGTCTAGTGATCCAGACGCAGCTGAAGTGTGTGTGAATGTGAGGCTCAGTGTGTGAGGGACCAGTCTCAGGGTCCAGTGATCCAGACCCAGCTGAAGTGTGTGTGAATGTGATGCTCAGTGTGTGAGGGACCAGTCTCAGGATCCAGTGATCCAGACCCAGCTGAAGTGTGTGTGAATGTGAGGCTCAGTGTGTGAGGGACCAGTCTCAGGGTCCAGTGATCCAGACCCAGCTGAAGTGTGTGTGAATGTGATGCTCAATGTGTGAGGGACCAGCCTCAGGGTCCAGTGATCCAACCCAGCTGAATTGTGTGTGAATGTGAGGCTCAGTATGTGAGGGACTAGCCTCAGGGTCCAGTGATCCAGACCCAGCTGAAGGGTGTGTGAATGTGAGGCTCAGTGTGTGAGGGACCAGTCTCAGGGTCCAGTGATCCAGACCCAGCTGATGTGTGTGTGAATGTAAGGCTCAGTATGTGAAAGACCAGTCTCAGGTTCCAGTGATCCAGACCCAGCTGAAGTGTGTGTGAATGTGAGGCTCAGTGTGTGAGGAACCAGTCTCAGGGTCCAGTGATCCAGACCCAGCTGAAGTGTGTGTGAATGTGAGGCTCAGTGTGTGACGGACCAGTCTCAGGGTCCAGTGATCCAGACCCAACTGAAGTGTGTGTGACTGTGTGGCTCAGTGTGTGAGGGACCAGTCTCAGGGTCTAGTGATCCAGACCCAGCTGAAGTGTGTGTGAATGTGAGGCTCAGTGTGTGAGGGACCAGTCTCAGGGTCCAGTGATCCAGACCCAGCTGAAGTGTGTGTGAATGTGAGGCTCAGTGTGTGAGGGACCAGTCTCAAGGTCCAGTGATCCAGACCCAGCTGAAGTGTGTGTGAATGTGAGGCTCAGTGTTTGAGGGACCAGTCTCAGTGTCCAGTGATCCAGACCCAGCTGAAGTGTGTGTGAATGTGAGGTTCAGTGTGTGAGGGACCAGTCTCAGGGTCCAGTGATCCAGACCCAGCTGAAGTGTGTGTGAATGTGAGGCTCAGTGTGTGAGGGACAAGTCTCAGGGTCCAGTGATCCAGACCCAGCTGAAGTGTGTGTGAATGTGAGGCTCAGTGTGTGAGGGACCAGTCTCAGGATCCAGTGATCCAGACCCAGCTGAAGTGTGTGTGAATGTGAGGCTCAGTGTGTGAGGGACCAGTCTCAGGGTCCAGTGATCCAGACCCAGCTGAAGTGTGTGTGAATGTGAGGCTCATTGTGTGAGGGACCAGTCTCAGGCTCCAGTGATCCAGACCCAGCTGAAGTGTGTGTGAATGTGAGGCTCAGTGTGTGAGGGACCAGTCTCAGGGTCTAGTGATCCAGACCCAGCTGAAGTGTGTGTGAATGTGAGGCTCAGTGTGTGAGGGACCAGTCTCAGGGTCCAGTGATCCAGAACCAGCTGAAGTGTGTGTGAATGTGAGGCTCAGTGTGTGAGGGACCAGTCTCAGGATCCAGTGATCCAGACCCAGCTGAAGTGTGTGTGAATGTGAGGCTCAGTGTGTGAGGGACCAGTCTCAGGGTCCAGTGATCCAGACCGAGCTGAAGTGTGTGTGAATGTGAGGCTCAGTGTGTGAGGGACCAGTCTCAGGGTCCAGTGATCCAGACCCAGCCGAAGTGTGTGTGAATGTGTGGCTCAGTGTGTGAGGGACCAGTCTCAGGGTCCAGTGATCCAGACCCAGCTGAAGTGTGTGTGAATGTGATGCTCAGTGTGTGAGGGACCAGCCTCAGGGTCCAGTGATCCAGACCCAGCTGAATTGTGTGTGAATGTGAGGCTCAGTGTGTGAGGGACTAGCCTCAGGGTCCAGTGATCCAGACCCAGCTGAAGGGTGTGTGAATGTGAGGCTCAGTGTGTGAGGGACCAGTCTCAGGGTCCAGTGATCCAGACCCAGCTGAAGTGTGTGTGAATGTGAGGCTCAGTGTGTGAGGGACCAGCCTCAGGGTCCAGTGATCCAGACCCAGCTGAAGTGTGTGTGAATGTGAGGCTCAGTGTGTGAGGGACCAGTCTCAGGGTCCAGTGATCCAGACCCAGCTGAACTTTGTGTGAATGTGAGGCTCAGTGTGTGAGGAACCAGACTCAGGGTCTAGTGATCCAGACCCAGCTGAAGTGTGTGTGAATGTGAGGCTCAGTGTGTGAGGAACCAGTCTCAGGGTCCAGTAATCCAGACCCAGCTGAAGTGTGTGTGAATGTGAGGCTCAGTGTATGAGGGACCAGCCTCAGGGTCCAGTGATCCAGACCCAGCTGAAGTGTGTGTGAATGTGAGGCTCAGTGTGTGAGGGACCAGTCTCAGGGTCCAGTGATCCAGACCCAGCTGAAGTGTGTGTAAATGTGAGGCTCAGTGTGTGAGGGACCAGTCTCTGAATCCAGTGATCCAGACCCAGCTGAAGTGTGTGTGAATGTGAGGCTCAGTGTGTGAGGGACCAGTCTCAGGATCCAGTGATCCAGACCCAGCTGAAGTGTGTGTGAATGTGAGGCTCAGTGTGTGAGGGACCAGTCTCAGGGTCCAGTGATCCAGACCCAGCTGAAGTGTGTGTGAATGTGAGGCTCAGTGTGTGAGGGACCAGTCTCAGGGTCCAGTGATCCAGACCCAGCTGAAGTGTGTGTGAATTTGAGGCTCAGTGTGTGAGGGACAAGTCTCAGGGTCCAGTGATCCAGACCCAGCTGAAGTGTGTGTGAATGTGAGGCTTAGTGTGTGAGGGACCAGTCTCAGCGTCCAGTGATCCAGACCCAGCTGAAGTGTGTGTGAATGTGAGGCTCAGTGTGTGATAGACCAGTCTCAGGGTCCAGTGATCCAGACCCAGCTGAAGTGTATGTGAATGTGAGGCTCAGTGTGTGAGGGACCAGTCTCATGGTCTAGTGATCCAGACCCAGCTGAAGTTTGTGTGAATGTGAGGCTCAGTGTGTGAGGGACCAGTCTCAGGGTCCAGTGATCCAGATCCAGCTGAAGTGTGTGTGAATGTGAGACTCAGTGTGTGAGGGACCAGTCTCAGGGTCCAGTGATCCAGACCCAGCTGAAGTGTGTGTGAATGTGAGGCTCAGTGTGTGAGGGACCAGTCTCAGGGTCCAATGATCCAGACCCAGCTGAAGTGTGTGTGAATGTGAGGCTCAGTGTGTGAGGGACCAGCCTCAGGGTCCAGTGATCCAGACCCAGCTGAAGTGTGTGTGAATGTGAGGCTCAGTGTGTGAGGGACAAGTCTCAGGGTCCAGTGATCCAGACCCAGCTGAAGTGTGTGTGAATGTGAGGCTCAGTGTGTGAGGGACCAGTCTCAGGATCCAGTGATCCAGACCCAGCTGAAGTGTGTGTGAATGTGAGGCTCAGTCTGTGAGGGACCAGTCTCAGGGTCCAGTGATCCAGACCCAGCTGAAGTGTGTGTGAATGTGAGGCTCATTGTGTGAGGGACCAGTCTCAGGATCCAGTGATCCAGACCCAGCTGAAGTGTGTGTGAATGTGAGGCTCAGTGTGTGAGGGACCAGTCTCAGGGTCTAGTGATCCAGACCCAGCTGAAGTGTGTGTGAATGTGAGGCTCAGTGTGTGCGGGACCAGTCTCAGGGAGCAGTGATCCAGACCCAGCTGAAGTGTGTGTGAATGTGATGCTCAGTGTGTGAGGGACCAGTCTCAGGATCCAGTGATCCAGACCCAACTGAAGTGTGTGTGAATGTGAGGCTCAGTGTGTGAGGGACCAGTCTCAGGGTCCAGTGATCCAGACCCAGCTGAAGTGTGTCTGAATGTGAGGCACAGTGTGTGAGGGACCAGTCTCAGGGTCCAGTGATCCAGACCCTGCTGAAGTATGTGTGAATGTGTGGCTCAGTGTGTGAGGGACCAGTCTCAGGGTCCAGTGATCCAGACCCAGCTGAAGTGTGTGTGAATGTGATGCTCAATGTGTGAGGGACCAGCCTCAGGGTCCAGTGCTCCAGACCCAGCTGAATTGTGTGTGAATGTGAGGCTCAGTATGTGAGGGACTAGCCTCAGGGTCCAGTGATCCAGACCCAGCTGAAGTGTGTGTGACTGTGTGGCTCAGTGTGTGAGGGACCAGTCTCAGGGTCTAGTGATCCAGACCCAGCTGAAGTGTGTGTGAATGTGAGGCTCAGTGTGTGAGGGACCAGTCTCAGGGTCCAGTGATCCAGACCCAGCTGAAGTGTGTGTGAATTTGAGGCTCAGTGTGTGAGGGACAAGTCTCAGGGTCCAGTGATCCAGACCCAGCTGAAGTGTGTGTGAATGTGAGGCTTAGTGTGTGAGGGACCAGTCTCAGCGTCCAGTGATCCAGACCCAGCTGAAGTGTGTGTGAATGTGAGGCTCAGTGTGTGATAGACCAGTCTCAGGGTCCAGTGATCCAGACCCAGCTGAAGTGTATGTGAATGTGAGGCTCAGTGTGTGAGGGACCAGTCTCATGGTCTAGTGATCCAGACCCAGCTGAAGTTTGTGTGAATGTGAGGCTCAGTGTGTGAGGGACCAGTCTCAGGGTCCAGTGATCCAGATCCAGCTGAAGTGTGTGTGAATGTGAGACTCAGTGTGTGAGGGACCAGTCTCAGGGTCCAGTGATCCAGACCCAGCTGAAGTGTGTGTGAATGTGAGGCTCAGTGTGTGAGGGACCAGTCTCAGGGTCCAATGATCCAGACCCAGCTGAAGTGTGTGTGAATGTGAGGCTCAGTGTGTGAGGGACCAGCCTCAGGGTCCAGTGATCCAGACCCAGCTGAAGTGTGTGTGAATGTGAGGCTCATTGAGTGAGGGACCAGTCTCAGGGTCCAGTGATCCAGACCCAGCTGAAGAGTGTGTGAATGTGAGGCTCAGTGTGTGATGGACCAGTCTCACGGTCCAGTGATCCAGACCCAGCTGAAGTGTGTGTGAATGTGAGGCTCAGTGTGTGAGGGACCAGTCTCAGTGTCCAGTGATCCAGACCCAGCTGAAGTGTGTGTGAATGTGAGGCTCAGTGTGTGAGGGACCAGTCTCAGGGTCCAGTGTTCTAGACACAGCTGAAGTGTGTGTGAATGTGAGGCTCGATGTGTGAGGAACCCGTCTCAGGGTCCAGTGATCCAGACCCAGCTGAAGTGTGTGTGAATGTGAGGCTCAGTGTGTGAGGGACCAGCCTCAGGGTCCAGTGATCTAGACCTAGCTGAAGTGTGTGTGAATGTGATGCTCAGTGTGTGAGGGCCCAGTCTCAGGGTCCAGTGATCTAGACCCAGCTGAAGTGTGTGTGAATGTGATGCTCAGTGTGTGAGGGACCAGTCTCAGGGTCCAGTGATCCAGACCTAGCTGAAGAGTGTGTGTGAATATGAGGCTCAGTGTGTGAGGGACCAGTCTCAGGGTCCAGTGATCCAGACCCAGCTGAAGTGTGTGTGAATGTGAGGCTCAGTGTGTGAGGGACCAGCCTCAGGGTCCAGTGATCCAAACCCAGCTGAAGTGTGTGTATGTGAGGCTGTGTGTGTGAGGGACCAGTCTCTGAATCCAGTGATCCAGACCCAGCTGAAGTTTGTGTGAATGTGAGGCTCAGTGTGTGAGAGACCAGTCTCAGGGTCCAGTGATCCAGACCCAGCTGAAGTGTGTGTGAATGTGAGGCTCAGTGTGTGAGGGACCAGTCTCAGGGTCCAGTGATCCAGATCCAGCTGAAGTGTGTGTGAATGTGAGGCTCAGTGTGTGAGTGACCAGCCTCAGGGTCCAGTGATCCAGACCCAGCTGAAGTGTGTGTGAATGTGAGGCTCAGTGTGTGAGGGACCAGTCTCAAGGTCCAGTGATCCAGACCCAGCTAAAGTGTGTGTGAATGTGAGGCTCAGTGTGTGAGGGACCAGCCTCAGGGTCCAGTGATCCAGACCCAGCTGAAGTGTGTGTGAATGTGAGGCTCAGTGTGTGAGGAACCAGTCTCAGGGTCCAGTGATCCAGACCCAGCTGAAGTGTGTGTGAATGTGAGGCTCAGTGTGTGAGGGACCAGTCTCAGGGTCCAGTGATCCAGACCCAGCTGAAGTGTGTGTGAATGTGAGTCTCAGTGTGTGAGGGACCAGTCTCAGGATCCAGTGATCCAGACCCCGCTGAAGTGTGTGTGAATGTGAGGCTCAGTTTGTGAGGGACCAGTCTCAGGGTCCAGTGATCCAGACCCAGCTGAAGTGTGTGTGAATGTGAGGCTCAGTTTGTGAGGGACCAGTCTCAGGGTCCAGTGATCCAGACGCAGCTGAAGTGTGTGTGAATGTGAGGCTCAGTGTGTGAGGGACCAGCCTCAGGGTCCAGTGATCCAGACCCAGCTGAAGTGTGTGTGAATGTGAGGCTCAGTGTGTGAGGAACCAGTCTCAGGGTCCAGTGATCCAGACCCAGCTGAAGTGTGTGTGAATGTGAGGCTCAGTGTGTGAGGGACCAGTCTCAGGGTCCAGTGATCCAGACCCAGCTGAAGTGTGTGTGAATGTGAGGCTCATTGTGTGAGGGACCAGTCTCAGGCTCCAGTGATCCAGACCCAGCTGAAGTGTGTGTGAATGTGAGGCTCAGTGTGTGAGGGACCAGTCTCAGGGTCTAGTGATCCAGACCCAGCTGAAGTGTGTGTGAATGTGAGGCTCAGTGTGTGAGGGACCAGTCTCAGTGTCCAGTGATCCAGAACCAGCTGAAGTGTGTGTGAATGTGAGGCTCAGTGTGTGAGGGACCAGTCTCAGGATCCAGTGATCCAGACCCAGCTGAAGTGTGTGTGAATGTGAGGCTCAGTGTGTGAGGGACCAGTCTCAGGGTCCAGTGATCCAGACCGAGCTGAAGTGTGTGTGAATGTGAGGCTCAGTGTGTGAGGGACCAGTCTCAGGGTCCAGTGATCCAGACCCAGCCGAAGTGTGTGTGAATGTGTGGCTCAGTGTGTGAGGGACCAGTCTCAGGGTCCAGTGATCCAGACCCAGCTGAAGTGTGTGTGAATGTGATGCTCAGTGTGTGAGGGACCAGCCTCAGGGTCCAGTGATCCAGACCCAGCTGAATTGTGTGTGAATGTGAGGCTCAGTGTGTGAGGGACTAGCCTCAGGGTCCAGTGATCCAGACCCAGCTGAAGGGTGTGTGAATGTGAGGCTCAGTGTGTGAGGGACCAGTCTCAGGGTCCAGTGATCCAGACCCAGCTGAAGTGTGTGTGAATGTGAGGCTCAGTGTGTGAGGGACCAGCCTCAGGGTCCAGTGATCCAGACCCAGCTGAAGTGTGTGTGAATGTGAGGCTCAGTGTGTGAGGGACCAGTCTCAGGGTCCAGTGATCCAGACCCAGCTGAACTTTGTGTGAATGTGAGGCTCAGTGTGTGAGGAACCAGACTCAGGGTCTAGTGATCCAGACCCAGCTGAAGTGTGTGTGAATGTGAGGCTCAGTGTGTGAGGAACCAGTCTCAGGGTCCAGTAATCCAGACCCAGCTGAAGTGTGTGTGAATGTGAGGCTCAGTGTATGAGGGACCAGCCTCAGGGTCCAGTGATCCAGACCCAGCTGAAGTTTGTGTGAATGTGAGGCTCAGTGTGTGAGGGACCAGTCTCAGGGTCCAGTGATCCAGACCCAGCTGAAGTGTGTGTGAATGTGAGGCTCAGTCTGTGAGGGACCAGTCTCAGGGTCCAGTGATCCAGACCCAGCTGAAGTGTGTGTGACTGTGAGGCTCATTGTGTGAGGGACCAGTCTCAGGATCCAGTGATCCAGACCCAGCTGAAGTGTGTGTGAATGTGAGGCTCAGTGTGTGAGGGACCAGTCTCAGGGTCTAGTGATCCAGACCCAGCTGAAGTGTGTGTGAATGTGAGGCTCAGTGTGTGCGGGACCAGTCTCAGGGAGCAGTGATCCAGACCCAGCTGAAGTGTGTGTGAATGTGATGCTCAGTGTGTGAGGGACCAGTCTCAGGATCCAGTGATCCAGACCCAGCTGAAGTGTGTGTGAATGTGAGGCTCAGTGTGTGAGGGACCAGTCTCAGGGTCCAGTGATCCAGACCCAGCTGAAGTGTGTGTGAATGTGAGGCTCAGTGTGTGAGGGACCAGTCTCAGGGTCCAGTGATCCAGACCCTGCTGAAGTATGTGTGAATGTGTGGCTCAGTGTGTGAGGGACCAGTCTCAGGGTCCAGTGATCCAGACCCAGCTGAAGTGTGTGTGAATGTGATGCTCAATGTGTGAGGGACCAGCCTCAGGGTCCAGTGATCCAGACCCAGCTGAATTGTGTGTGAATGTGAGGCTCAGTATGTGAGGGACTAGCCTCAGGGTCCAGTGATCCAGACCCAGCTGAAGTGTGTGTGACTGTGTGGCTCAGTGTGTGAGGGACCAGTCTCAGGGTCTAGTGATCCAGACCCAGCTGAAGTGTGTGTGAATGTGAGGCTCAGTGTGTGAGGGACCAGTCTCAGGGTCCAGTGATCCAGACCCAGCTGAAGTGTGTGTGAATTTGAGGCTCAGTGTGTGAGGGACCAGTCTCAGGGTCCAGTGATCCAGACCCAGCTGAAGTGTGTGTGAATGTGAGGCTTAGTGTGTGAGGGACCAGTCTCAGCGTCCAGTGATCCAGACCCAGCTGAAGTGTGTGTGAATGTGAGGCTCAGTGTGTGATAGACCAGTCTCAGGGTCCAGTGATCCAGACCCAGCTGAAGTGTATGTGAATGTGAGGCTCAGTGTGTGAGGGACCAGTCTCATGGTCTAGTGATCCAGACCCAGCTGAAGTTTGTGTGAATGTGAGGCTCAGTGTGTGAGGGACCAGTCTCAGGGTCCAGTGATCCAGATCCAGCTGAAGTGTGTGTGAATGTGAGACTCAGTGTGTGAGGGACCAGTCTCAGGGTCCAGTGATCCAGACCCAGCTGAAGTGTGTGTGAATGTGAGGCGCAGTGTGTGAGGGACCAGTCTCAGGGTCCAATGATCCAGACCCAGCTGAAGTGTGTGTGAATGTGAGGCTCAATGTGTGAGGGACCAGCCTCAGGGTCCAGTGATCCAGACCCAGCTGAATTGTGTGTGAATGTGAGGCTCAGTATGTGAGGGACTAGCCTCAGGGTCCAGTGATCCAGACCCAGCTGAAGTGTGTGTGACTGTGTGGCTCAGTGTGTGAGGGACCAGTCTCAGGGTCTAGTGATCCAGACCCAGCTGAAGTGTGTGTGAATGTGAGGCTCAGTGTGTGAGGGACCAGTCTCAGGGTCCAGTGATCCAGACCCAGCTGAAGTGTGTGTGAATTTGAGGCTCAGTGTGTGAGGGACCAGTCTCAGGGTCCAGTGATCCAGACCCAGCTGAAGTGTGTGTGAATGTGAGGCTTAGTGTGTGAGGGACCAGTCTCAGCGTCCAGTGATCCAGACCCAGCTGAAGTGTGTGTGAATGTGAGGCTCAGTGTGTGATAGACCAGTCTCAGGGTCCAGTGATCCAGACCCAGCTGAAGTGTATGTGAATGTGAGGCTCAGTGTGTGAGGGACCAGTCTCATGGTCTAGTGATCCAGACCCAGCTGAAGTTTGTGTGAATGTGAGGCTCAGTGTGTGAGGGACCAGTCTCAGGGTCCAGTGATCCAGATCCAGCTGAAGTGTGTGTGAATGTGAGACTCAGTGTGTGAGGGACCAGTCTCAGGGTCCAGTGATCCAGACCCAGCTGAAGTGTGTGTGAATGTGAGGCTCAGTGTGTGAGGGACCAGTCTCAGGGTCCAATGATCCAGACCCAGCTGAAGTGTGTGTGAATGTGAGGCTCAGTGTGTGAGGGACCAGCCTCAGGGTCCAGTGATCCAGACCCAGCTGAAGTGTGTGTGAATGTGAGGCTCATTGAGTGAGGGACCAGTCTCAGGGTCCAGTGATCCAGACCCAGCTGAAGAGTGTGTGAATGTGAGGCTCAGTGTGTGATGGACCAGTCTCACGGTCCAGTGATCCAGACCCAGCTGAAGTGTGTGTGAATGTGAGGCTCAGTGTGTGAGGGACCAGTCTCAGTGTCCAGTGATCCAGACCCAGCTGAAGTGTGTGTGAATGTGAGGCTCAGTGTGTGAGGGACCAGTCTCAGGGTCCAGTGTTCTAGACACAGCTGAAGTGTGTGTGAATGTGAGGCTCGATGTGTGAGGAACCCGTCTCAGGGTCCAGTGATCCAGACCCAGCTGAAGTGTGTGTGAATGTGAGGCTCAGTGTGTGAGGGACCAGCCTCAGGGTCCAGTGATCCAGACCTAGCTGAAGTGTGTGTGAATGTGATGCTCCGTGTGTGAGGGCCCAGTCTCAGGGTCCAGTGATCTAGACCCAGCTGAAGTGTGTGTGAATGTGATGCTCAGTGTGTGAGGGACCAGTCTCAGGGTCCAGTGATCCAGACCCAGCTGAAGAGTGTGTGTGAATATGAGGCTCAGTGTGTGAGGGACCAGTCTCAGGGTCCAGTGATCCAGACCCAGCTGAAGTGTGTGTGAATGTGAGGCTCAGTGTGTGAGGGACCAGTCTCAGGGTCCAGTGATCCAGACCCAGCTGAAGTGTGTGTGAATGTGAGGCTCAGTGTGTGAGGGACCAGTCTCAGGGTCCAGTGATCCAAACCCAGCTGAAGTGTGTGTATGTGAGGCTGTGTGTGTGAGGGACCAGTCTCTGAATCCAGTGATCCAGACCCAGCTGAAGTGTGTGTGAATGTGAGGCTCAGTGTGTGAGAGACCAGTCTCAGGGTCCAGTGATCCAGACCCAGCTCAAGTGTGTGTGAATGTGAGGCTCAGTGTGTGAGGGACCAGTCTCAGGGTCCAGTGATCCAGATCCAGCTGAAGTGTGTGTGAATGTGAGGCTCAGTGTGTGAGTGACCAGCCTCAGGGTCCAGTGATCCAGACCCAGCTGAAGTGTGTGTGAATGTGAGGCTCAGTGTGTGAGGGACCAGTCTCAAGGTCCAGTGATCCAGACCCAGCTAAAGTGTGTGTGAATGTGAGGCTCAGTGTGTGAGGGACCAGCCTCAGGGTCCAGTGATCCAGACCCAGCTGAAGTGTGTGTGAATGTGAGGCTCAGTGTGTGAGGAACCAGTCTCAGGGTCCAGTGATCCAGACCCAGCTGAAGTGTGTGTGAATGTGAGGCTCAGTGTGTGAGGGACCAGTCTCAGGGTCCAGTGATCCAGACCCAGCTGAAGTGTGTGTGAATGTGAGGCTCAGTGTGTGAGGGACCAGTCTCAGGATCCAGTGATCCAGACCCCGCTGAAGTGTGTGTGAATGTGAGGCTCAGTTTGTGAGGGTCCAGCCTCAGGTTCCAGTGATCCAGACCCAGCTGAAGTGTGTGTGAATGTGAGGCTCAGTTTGTGAGGGACCAGTCTCAGGGTCCAGTGATCCAGACGCAGCTGAAGTGTGTGTGAATGTGAGGCTCAGTGTGTGAGGGACCAGCCTCAGGGTCCAGTGATCCAGACCCAGCTGAAGTGTGTGTGAATGTGAGGCTCAGTGTGTGAGGAACCAGTCTCAGGGTCCAGTGATCCAGACCCAGCTGAAGTGTGTGTGAATGTGAGGCTCAGTGTGTGAGGGACCAGCCTCAGGGTCCAGTGATCCAGACCCAGCTGAAGTTTGTGTGAATGTGAGGCTCAGTGTGTGAGGGACCAGTCTCAGTGTCCAGTGATCCAGACCCAGCTGAAGTGTGTGTGAATGTGATGCTCAGTGTGTGAGGGACCAGTCTCAGGGTCCAGTGATCCAGACCCAGCTGAAGAGTGTGTGTGAATGTGAGGCTCAGTGTGTGAGGGACCAGTCTCATGGTCCAGTGACCAGATCCAGCTGAAGTGTGTGTGAATGTGAGGCTCAGTGTGTGAGTGACCAGCCTCAGGGTCCAGTGATCCAGACCCAGCTGAAGTGTGTGTGAATGTGAGGCTCAGTGTGTGAGGGACCAGTCTCAAGGTCCAGTGATCCAGACCCAGCTAAAGTGTGTGTGAATGTGAGGCTCAGTGTGTGAGGGACCAGTCTCAGTGTCCAGTGATCCAGACCCAGCTGAAGTGTGTGTGAATGTGAGGCTCAGTGTGTGAGGGACCAGTCTCAGGGTACAGTGATCCAGACCCAGCTGAAGTGTGTGTGAATGTGAGGCTCAGTGTGTGAGGGACCAGTCTCAGGATCCAGTGATCCAGACCCAGCTGAAGTGTGTGTGAATGTGAGGCTCAGTGTGTGAGGGACCAGTCTCAGGGTCCAGTGATCCAGACCCAGCTGAAGTGTGTGTGAATGTGAGGCTCAGTGTGTGATGGACCAGTCTCAGGGTCCAGTGATCCAGACCCAGCTGAAGTGTGTGTGAATGTGAGGCTCAGTGTTTGAGGGACCAGTCTCAGGATCCAGTGATCCAGACCCAGCTGAAGTGTGTGTGAATGTGAGGCTCAGTGTGTGAGGGACCAGTCTCAGGGTCCAGTGATCCAGACCCAGCTGAAGTGTGTGTGAATGTGAGGCTCAGTGTGTGAGGGACCAGTCTCAGGGTCCAGTGATCCAGACCCAGCTGAGGTTTGTGTGAATGTGAGGCTTAGTGTGTGAGGGACCAGTCTCAGCGTCCAGTGATCCAGACCCAGCTGAAGTGTGTGTGAATGTGAGGCTCAGTGTGTGATAGACCAGTCTCAGGGTCCAGTGATCCAGACCCAGCTGAAGTGTGTGTGAATGTGAGGCTCAGTGTGTGAGGGACCAGTCTCAGGGTCCAGTGATCCAGACCCAGCTGAAGTGTGTGTGAATGTGAGGCTCAGTGTGTGAGGGACCAGTCTCAGGGTCCAGTGATCCAGACCCAGCTGAAGTGTGTGTGAATGTGAGGCTCAGTGTGTGAGGGACCAGTCTCAGGGTCCAATGATCCAGACCCAGCTGAAGTGTGTGTGAATGTGAGGCTCAGTGTGTGAGGGACCAGTCTCAGGATCCAGTGATCCAGGCCCAGCTGAAGTGTGTGTGAATGTGAGGCTCAGTGTGTGAGGGACCAGTCTCAGGGTCCAGTGATCCAGACCCAGCTGAAGTGTGTGTGAATGTGAGGCTCAGTGTGTGAGGGACCAGTCTCAGGGTCCAGTGATCCAGACCCAGCTGAAGTGTGTGTGAATGTGAGGCTCAGTGTGTGAGGGACCAGTCTCAGGATCCAGTGATCCAGACCCAGCTGAAGTGTGTGTGAATGTGAGGCTCAGTGTGTGAGGGACCAGTCTCAGGGTCCAGTGATCCAGACCCAGCTGAAGTGTGTGTGAATGTGAGGCTCAGTGTGTGAGGGACCAGTCTCAGGGTCCAGTGATGCAGACCCAGCTGAAGTGTGTGTGAATGTGAGGCTCAGTGTGTGAGGAACCAGACTCAGGGTCTAGTGATCCAGACCCAGCTGAAGTGTGTTTGAATGTGAGGTTCAGTGTGTGAGGGACCAGCCTCAGGGTCCAGTGATCCAGACCCAGCTGAAGTGTGTGTGAATGTGAGGCTCAGTGTGTGAGGCACCATTATCAGGGTCCAGTGATCCAGACCCAGCTGAAGTGTGTGTGAATGTGAGGCTCAGTGTGTGAGGGACCAGCCTCAGGGTCCAGTGATCCAGACCCAGCTGAAGTGTGTGTGAATGTGAGGCTCAGTGTGTGAGGGACCAGTCTCAGGGTCCAGTGATCCAGACCCAGCTGAAGTGTGTGTGAATGTGAGGCTCAGTGTGTGAGGGACCAGTCTCAGGGTCCAGTGATCCAGACCCAGCTGAAGTGTGTGTGAATGTGAGGCTCAGTGTGTGAGGAACCAGACTCAGGGTCTAGTGATCCAGACCCAGCTGAAGTGTGTTTGAATGTGAGGTTCAGTGTGTGAGGGACCAGCCTCAGGGTCCAGTGATCCAGACCCAGCTGAAGTGTGTGTGAATGTGAGGCTCAGTGTGTGAGGCACCATTATCAGGGTCCAGTGATCCAGACCCAGCTGAAGTGTGTGTGAATGTGAGGCTCAGTGTGTGAGGGACCAGTCTCAGGGTCCCGTGATCCAGACCCAGCTGAAGTGTGTGTGAATGTGAGGGTCAGTGTATGAAGGACCAGCCTCAGGGTCCAGTGATCCAGACCCAGCTGAAGTGTGTGTGAATGTGAGGCTCATTGTGTGAGGGACCAGTCTCAGGGTCCAGTGATCCAGACCCAGCTGAAGAGTGTGTGAATGTGAGGCTCAGTGTGTGATGGACCAGTCTCACGGTCTAGTGATCCAGACCCAGCTGAAGTGTGTGTGAATGTGAGGCTCAGTGCGTGAGGAACCAGTCTCAGGGTCCAGTGATCCAGACCCAGCTGAAGTGTGTGTGAATGTGAGGCTCAGTGTGTGAGGGACCAGCCTCAGGGTCCAGTGATCCAGACCCAGCTGAAGTTTGTGTGAATGTGAGGCTCAGTGTGTGAGGGACCAGTCTCAGGGTCCAGTGATCCAGACCCAGCTGAAGTGTGTGTGAATGTGAGGCTCATTGTGTGAGGGACCAGTCTCAGGATCCAGTGATCCAGACCCAGCTGAAGTGTGTGTGAATGTGAGGCTCAGTGTGTGAGGGACCAGTCTCAGGGTCTAGTGATCCAGACCCAGCTGAAGTGTGTGTGAATGTGAGGTTCAGTGTGTGAGGGACCAGTCTCAGGGTCCAGTGATCCAGACCCAGCTGAAGTGTGTGTGAATGTGAGGCTCAGTGTGTGAGGGACCAGTCTCAGGATCCAGTGATCCAGACCCAGCTGAAGTGTGTGTGAATGTGAGGCTCAGTGTGTGAGGGACCAGTCTCAGGGTCCAGTGATCCAGACCGAGCTGAAGTGTGTGTGAATGTGAGGCTCAGTGTGTGAGGGACCAGTCTCAGGGTCCAGTGATCCAGACCCAGCCGAAGTGTGTGTGAATGTGTGGCTCAGTGTGTGAGGGACCAGTCTCAGGGTCCAGTGATCCAGACCCAGCTGAAGTGTGTGTGAATGTGATGCTCAGTGTGTGTGGGACCGGCCTCAGGGTCCAGTGATCCAGACCCAGCTGAATTGTGTGTGAATGTGAGGCTCAGTGTGTGAGAGACTAGCCTCAGGGTCCAGTGATCCAGACCCAGCTGAAGGGTGTGTGAATGTGAGGCTCAGTGTGTGAGGGACCAGTCTCAGGGTCCAGTGATCCAGACCCAGCTGAAGTGTGTGTGAATGTGAGGCTCAGTGTGTGAGGGACCAGCCTCAGGGTCCAGTGATCCAGACCCAGCTGAAGTGTGTGTGAATGTGAGGCTCAGTGTGTGAGGGACCAGTCTCAGGGTCCAGTGATCCAGACCCAGCTGAAGTTTGTGTGAATGTGAGGCTCAGTGTGTGAGGAACCAGACTCAGGGTCTAGTGATCCAGACCCAGCTGAAGTGTGTGTGAATGTGAGGCTCAGTGTGTGAGGAACCAGTCTCAGGGTCCAGTAATCCAGACCCAGCTGAAGTGTGTGTGAATGTGAGGCTCAGTGTATGAGAGACCAGCCTCAGGGTCCAGTGATCCAGACCCAGCTGAAGTGTGTGTGAATGTGAGGCTCAGTGTGTGAGGGACCAGTCTCAGGGTCCAGTGATCCAGACCCAGCTGAAGTGTGTGTAAATGTGAGGCTCAGTGTGTGAGGGACCAGTCTCTGAATCCAGTGATCCAGACCCAGCTGAAGTTTGTGTGAATGTGAGGCTCAGTGTGTGAGGGACCAGTCTCAGGATCCAGTGATCCAGACCCAGCTGAAGTGTGTGTGAATGTGAGGCTCAGTGTGTGAGGGACCAGTCTCAGGGTCCAGTGATCCAGACCCAGCTGAAGTGTGTGTGAATGTGAGGCTCAGTGTGTGAGGAACCAGTCTCAGGGTCCAGTGATCCAGACCCAGCTGTAGTGTGTGTGAATGTGAGGCTCAGTGTGTGAGTGACCAGCCTCAGGGTCCAGTGATCCAGACCCAGCTGAAGTGTGTGTGAATGTGAGGCTCAGTGTGTGAGGGACCAGTCTCAAGGTCCAGTGATCCAGACCCAGCTGAAGTGTGTGTGAATGTGAGGCTCAGTGTGTGAGGGACCAGTCTCAGTTCCAGTGATCCAGACCCAGCTGAAGTTTGTGTGAATGTGAGGTTCAGTGTGTGAGGGACCAGTCTCAGGGTCCAGTGATCCAGACCCAGCTGAAGTGTGTGTGAATGTGAGGCTCAGTGTGTGAGGGACAAGTCTCAGGGTCCAGTGATCCAGACCCAGCTGAAGTGTGTGTGAATGTGAGGCTCAGTGTGTGAGGGACAAGTCTCAGGGTCCAGTGATCCAGACCCAGCTGAAGTGTGTGTGAATGTGAGGCTCAGTGTGTGAGGGACCAGTCTCAGGGTCCAGTGATCCAGACCCAGCTGAACTGTGTGTGAATGTGAGACTCAGTGTGTGAGGGACCAGTCTCAGGGTCCAATGATCCAGACCCAGCTGAAGTGTGTGTGAATGTGAGGCTCAGTGTGTGAGGGACCAGTCTCAGGATCCAGTGATCCAGGCCCAGCTGAAGTGTGTGTGAATGTGAGGCTCAGTGTGTGAGGGACCAGTTTCAGGGTCCAGTGATCCAGACCCAGCTGAAGTGTGTGTGAATGTGAGGCTCAGTGTGTGAGGGAGCAGTCTCAGGGTCCAGTGATCCAGACCCAGCTGAAGTGTGTGTGAATGTGAGGCTCAGTGTGTGAGGGACCAGTCTCAGGATCCAGTGATCCAGACCCAGCTGAAGTGTGTGTGAATGTGAGGCTCAGTGTGTGAGGGACCAGTCTCAGGGTCCAGTGATCCAGACCCAGCTGAAGTGTGTGTGAATGTGAGGCTCAGTGTGTGAGGGACCAGTCTCAGGGTCCAGTGATCCAGACCCAGCTGAAGTGTGTGTGAATGTGAGGCTCAGTGTGTGAGGAACCAGACTCAGGGTCTAGTGATCCAGACCCAGCTGAAGTGTGTTTGAATGTGAGGTTCAGTGTGTGAGGGACCAGCCTCAGGGTCCAGTGATCCAGACCCAGCTGAAGTGTGTGTGAATGTGAGGCTCAGTGTGTGAGGCACCATTATGAGGGTCCAGTGATCCAGACCCAGCTGAAGTGTGTGTGAATGTGAGGCTCAGTGTGTGAGGGACCAGTCTCAGGGTCCCGTGATCCAGACCCAGCTGAAGTGTGTGTGAATGTGAGGGTCAGTGTATGAAGGACCAGCCTCAGGGTCCAGTGATCCAGACCCAGCTGAAGTGTGTGTGAATGTGAGGCTCATTGTGTGAGGGACCAGTCTCAGGGTCCAGTGATCCAGACCCAGCTGAAGAGTGTGTGAATGTGAGGCTCAGTGTGTGATGGACCAGTCTCACGGTCTAGTGATCCAGACCCAGCTGAAGTGTGTGTGAATGTGAGGCTCAGTACGTGAGGAACCAGTCTCAGGGTCCAGTGATCCAGACCCAGCTGAAGTGTGTGTGAATGTGAGGCTCAGTGTGTGAGGGACCAGCCTCAGGGTCCAGTGATCCAGACCCAGCTGAAGTTTGTGTGAATGTGAGGCTCAGTGTGTGAGGGACCAGTCTCAGGGTCCAGTGATCCAGACCCAGCTGAAGTGTGTGTGAATGTGAGGCTCATTGTGTGATGGACCAGTCTCAGTATCCAGTGATTCAGACCCAGCTGAAGTGTGTGTGAATGTGAGGCTCAGTGTGTGAGGGACCAGTCTCAGGGTCTAGTGATCCAGACCCAGCTGAAGTGTGTGTGAATGTGAGGCTCAGTGTGTGAGGGACCAGTCTCAGGGTCCAGTGATCCAGACCCAGCTGAAGTGTGTGTGAATGTGAGGCTCAGTGTGTGAGGGACCAGTCTCAGGATCCAGTGATCCAGACCCAGCTGAAGTGTGTGTGAATGTGAGGCTCAGTGTGTGAGGGACCAGTCTCAGGGTCCAGTGATCCAGACCGAGCTGAAGTGTGTGTGAATGTGAGGCTCAGTGTGTGAGGGACCAGTCTCAGGGTCCAGTGATCCAGACCCAGCCGAAGTGTGTGTGAATGTGTGGCTCAGTGTGTGAGGGACTAGCCTCAGGGTCCAGTGATCCAGACCCAGCTGAAGGGTGTGTGAATGTGAGGCTCAGTGTGTGAGGGACCAGTCTCAGGGTCCAGTGATCCAGACCCAGCTGAAGTGTGTGTGAATGTGAGGCTCAGTGTGTGAGGGACCAGCCTCAGGGTCCAGTGATCCAGACCCAGCTGAAGTGTGTGTGAATGTGAGGCTCAGTGTGTGAGGGACCAGTCTCAGGGTCCAGTGATCCAGACCCAGCTGAAGTTTGTGTGAATGTGAGGCTCAGTGTGTGAGGAACCAGACTCAGGGTCTAGTGATCCAGACCCAGCTGAAGTGTGTGTGAATGTGAGGCTCAGTGTGTGAGGAACCAGTCTCAGGGTCCAGTAATCCAGACCCAGCTGAAGTGTGTGTGAATGTGAGGCTCAGTGTATGAGAGACCAGCCTCAGGGTCCAGTGATCCAGACCCAGCTGAAGTGTGAGTGAATGTGAGGCTCAGTGTGTGAGGGACCAGTCTCAGGGTCCAGTGATCCAGACCCAGCTGAAGTGTGTGCAAATGTGAGGCTCAGTGTGTGAGGGACCAGTCTCTGAATCCAGTGATCCAGACCCAGCTGAAGTGTGTGTGAATGTGAGGCTCAGTGTGTGAGGGACCAGTCTCAGGATCCAGTGATCCAGACCCAGCTGAAGTGTGTGTGAATGTGAGGCTCAGTGTGTGAGGGACCAGTCTCAGGGTCCAGTGATCCAGACCCAGCTGAAGTGTGTGTGAATGTGAGGCTCAGTGTGTGAGGAACCAGTCTCAGGGTCCAGTGATCCAGACCCAGCTGTAGTGTGTGTGAATGTGAGGCTCAGTGTGTGAGTGACCAGCCTCAGGGTCCAGTGATCCAGACCCAGCTGAAGTGTGTGTGAATGTGAGGCTCAGTGTGTGAGGGACCAGTCTCAGTTCCAGTGATCCAGAGCCAGCTGAAGTTTGTGTGAATGTGAGGTTCAGTGTGTGAGGGACCAGTCTCAGGGTCCAGTGATCCAGACCCAGCTGAAGTGTGTGTGAATGTGAGGCTCAGTGTGTGAGGGACAAGTCTCAGGGTCCAGTGATCCAGACCCAGCTGAAGTGTGTGTGAATGTGAGGCTCAGTGTGTGAGGGACCAGTCTCAGGGTCCAGTGATCCAGACCCAGCTGAAGTGTGTGTGAATGTGATGCTCAGTGTGTGAGGGACCAGTCTCAGGATCCAGTGATCCAGACCCAGCTGAAGTGTGTGTGAATGTGAGGCTCAGTGTGTGAGGGACCAGACTCAGGGTCCAGTGATCCAGACCCAGCTGAAGTGTGTGTGAATGTGAGGCTCAGTGTGTGAGGGACCAGTCTCAGGGTCCAGTGATCCAGACCCTGCTGAAGTGTGTGTGAATGTGTGGCTCAGTGTGTGAGGGACCAGTCTCAGGGTCCAGTGATCCAGACCCAGCTGAAGTGTGTGTGAATGTGATGCTCAATGTGTGAGGGACCAGCCTCAGGGTCCAGTGATCCAGACCCAGCTGAATTGTGTGTGAATGTGAGGCTGAGTATGTGAGGGACTAGCCTCAGGGTCCAGTGATCCAGACCCAGCTGAAGTGTGTGTGACTGTGTGGCTCAGTGTGTGAGGGACCAGTCTCAGGGTCTAGTGATCCAGACCCAGCTGAAGTGTGTGTGAATGTGAGGCTCAGTGTGTGAGGGACCAGTCTCAGGGTCCAGTGATCCAGACCCAGCTGAAGTGTGTGTGAATTTGAGGCTCAGTGTGTGAGGGACCAGTCTCAGGGTCCAGTGATCCAGACCCAGCTGAAGTGTGTGTGAATGTGAGGCTTAGTGTGTGAGGGACCAGTCTCAGCGTCCAGTGATCCAGACCCAGCTGAAGTGTGTGTGAATGTGAGGCTCAGTGTGTGATAGACCAGTCTCAGGGTCCAGTGATCCAGACCCAGCTGAAGTGTATGTGAATGTGAGGCTCAGTGTGTGAGGGACCAGCCTCATGGTCTAGTGATCCAGACCCAGCTGAAGTTTGTGTGAATGTGAGGCTCAGTGTGTGAGGGACCAGTCTCAGGGTCCAGTGATCCAGATCCAGCTGAAGTGTGTGTGAATGTGAGGCTCAGTGTGTGAGGGACCAGTCTCAGGGTCCAGTGATCCAGAACCAGCTGAAGTGTGTGTGAATGTGAGGATCAGTGTGTGAGGGACCAGTCTCAGGGTCCAATGATCCAGACCCAGCTGAAGTGTGTGTGAATGTGAGGCTCAGTGTGTGAGGGACCAGCCTCAGGGTCCAGTGATCCAGACCCAGCTGAAGTGTGTGTGAATGTGAGGCTCATTGAGTGAGGGACCAGTCTCAGGGTCCAGTGATCCAGACCCAGCTGAAGAGTGTGTGAATGTGAGGCTCAGTGTGTGATGGACCAGTCTCACGGTCCAGTGATCCAGACCCAGCTGAAGTGTGTGTGAATGTGAGGCTCAGTGTGTGAGGGACCAGTCTCAGTGTCCAGTGATCCAGACCCAGCTGAAGTGTGTGTGAATGTGAGGCTCAGTGTGTGAGGGACCAGTCTCAGGGTCCAGTGATCTAGACACAGCTGAAGTGTGTGTGAATGTGAGGCTCGATGTGTGAGGAACCAGTCTCAGGGTCCAGTGATCCAGACCCAGCTGAAGTGTGTGTGAATGTGAGGCTCAGTGTGTGAGGGACCAGCCTCAGGGTCCAGTGATCCAGACCCAGCTGAAGTGTGTGTGAATGTGATGCTCAGTGTGTGAGGGCCCAGTCTCAGGGTCCAGTGATCTAGACCCAGCTGAAGTGTGTGTGAATGTGATGCTCAGTGTGTGAGGGACTTGTCTCAGGGTCCAGTGATATAGACCCAGCTGAAGTGTGTGTGAATGTGATGCTCAGTGTGTGAGGGCCCAGTCTCAGGGTCCAGTGATCTAGACCCAGCTGAAGTGTGTGTGAATGTGATGCTCAGTGTGTGAGGGACTTGTCTCAGGGTCCAGTGATCCAGACCCAGCTGAAGTGTGTGTGAATGTGAGGCTCAGTGTGAGAGGGACCAGTCTCAGGGTCCAGTGATCCAGACCCAGCTGAAGTGTGTGTGAATGTGAGGCTCAGTGTGTGAGGGACCAGTCTCAGGGTCCAGTGATCCAGACCCAGCTGAAGTGTGTGTGAATGTGAGGCTCAGTGTGTGAGAGACCAGTCTCAGGGTCCAGTGATCCAGACCCAGCTGAAGTGTGTGTGAATGTGAGGCTCAGTGTGTGAGGGACCAGTCTCAGGGTCCAGTGATCCAAACCCAGCTGAAGTGTGTGTGAATGTGAGGCTCAGTGTGTGAGGGACCAGTCTCAGTGTCCAGTGATCCAGACCCAGCTGAAGTGTGTGTGAATGTGAGGCTCAGTGTGTGAGGGACCAGTCTCAGTGTCCAGTGATCCAGACACAGCTGAAGTGTGTGTGAATGTGAAGCTCAGTGTGTGATGGACAAGTCTCAGGGTCCAGTGATCCAGACCCACCTGAAGTGTGTGTGAATGTGAGGCTCAGTGTGTGAGGGACCAGTCTCAGGGTCCAGTGATCCAGACCCAGCTGAAGTGTGTGTGAATGTGAGGCTCAGTGTGTGAGGGACCAGTCTCAGGGTCCAGTGAACCAGATCCAGCTGAAGTATGTGTGAATGTGAGGCTCAGTGTGTGAGGGACCAGTCTCAGGATCCAGTGATCCAGACCCAGCTGAAGTGTGTGTGAATATGAGGCTCAGTGTGTGAGGGACCAGCCTCCGGGTCCAGTGATCCAGACCCAGCTGAAGTGTGTGTGAATGTGAGGCTCAGTTTGTGAGGGACCAGTCTCAGGGTCCAGTGATCCAGACCCAGCTGAAGTGTGTGTGAATGTGAGGCTCAGTGTGTGAGGGACCAGTCTCAGGGTCCAGTGATCCAGACCCAGCTGAAGTGTGTGTGAATGTGAGGCTCAGTGTGTGAGGGACCAGTCTCAGGATCCAGTGATCCAGACCCCGCTGAAGTATGTGTGAATGTGAGGCTCAGTTTGTGAGGGACCAGCCTCAGGGTCCAGTGATCCAGACCCAGCTGAAGTGTGTGTGAATGTGAGGCTCAGTGTGTGAGGGACCAGTCTCAGGGTCCAGTGATCCAGACGCAGCTGAAGTGTGTGTGAATGTGAGGCTCAGTGTGTGAGGGACCAGCCTCAGGGTCCAGTGATCCAGACCCAGCTGAAGTGTGTGTGGATGTGAGGCTCAGTGTGTGAGGAACCAGTCTCAGGGTCCAGTGATCCAGACCCAGCTGAAGTGTGTGTGAATGTGAGGCTCAGTGTGTGAGGGACCAGCCTCAGGGTCCAGTGATCCAGACCCAGCTGAAGTTTGTGTGAATGTGAGGCTCAGTGTGTGAGGGACCAGTCTCAGTGTCCAGTGATCCAGACCCAGCTGAAGTGTGTGTGAATGTGATGCTCAGTGTGTGAGGGACCAGTCTCAGGGTCCAGTGATCCAGACCCAGCTGAAGAGTGTGTGTGAATGTGAGGCTCAGTGTGTGAGGGACCAGTCTCATGGTCCAGTGATCCAGATCCAGCTGAAGTGTGTGTGAATGTGAGGCTCAGTGTGTGAGTGACCAGCCTCAGGGTCCAGTGATCCAGACCCAGCTGAAGTGTGTGTGAATGTGAGGCTCAGTGTGTGAGGGACCAGTCTCAAGGTCCAGTGATCCAGACCCAGCTAAAGTGTGTGTGAATGTGAGGCTCAGTGTGTGAGGAACCAGTCTCAGTGTCCAGTGATCCAGACCCAGCTGAAGTGTGTGTGAATGTGAGGCTCAGTGTGTGAGGGAGCAGTCTCAGGGTCCAGTGATCCAGACCCAGCTGAAGTGTGTGTGAATGTGAGGCTCAGTGTGTGAGGGACCAGTCTCAGGATCCAGTGATCCAGACCCAGCTGAAGTGTGTGTGAATGTGAGGCTCAGTGTGTGAGGGACCAGTCTCAGGGTCCAGTGATCCAGACCCAGCTGAAGTGTGTGTGAATGTGAGGCTCAGTGTGTGAGGGACCAGTCTCAGGGTCCAGTGATCCAGACCCAGCTGAAGTGTGTGTGAATGTGAGGCTCAGTGTTTGAGGGACCAGTCTCAGGATCCAGTGATCCAGACACAGCTGAAATGTGTGTGAATGTGAGGCTCAGTGTGTGAGGGACCAGTCTCAGGGTCCAGTGATCCAGACCCAGCTGAAGTGTGTGTGAATGTGAGGCTCAGTGTGTGAGGGACCAGTCTCAGGGTCCAGTGATCCAGACCCAGCTGAAGTGTGTGTGAATGTGTGGCTCAGTGTGTGAGGGACCAGTCTCAGGGTCCAGTGATCCAGACCCAGCTGAAGTGTGTGTGAATGTGATGCTCAGTGTGTGAGGGACCAGCCTCAGGGTCCAGTGATCCAGACCCAGCTGAAGTGTATGTGAATGTGAGGCTCAGTGTGTGAGGGACCAGCCTCAGGGTCCAGTGATCCAGACCCAGCTGAAGTGTGTGTGAATGTGAGGCTCAGTGTGTGAGGGACCAGTCTCAGGATCCAGTGATCCAGACCCAGCTGAAGTGTGTGTGAATGTGAGGCTCAGTCTGTGAGGAACCAGTCTCAGGGTCCAGTGATCCAGACCCAGCTGAAGTGTGTGTGAATGTGAGGCTCAGTGTGTGACGGACCAGTCTCAGGGTCCAGTGATCCAGACCCAGCTGAAGTGTGTGTGACTGTGTGGCTCAGTGTGTGAGGGACCAGTCTCAGGGTCCAGTGATCCAGACCCAGCTGAAGTTTGTGTGAATGTGAGGCTTAGTGTGTGAGGGAACAGTCTCAGCGTCCAGTGATCCAGACCCAGCTGAAGTGTGTGTGAATGTGAGGCTCAGTGTGTGATAGACCAGTCTCAGGGTCCAGTGATCCAGACCCAGCTGAAGTGTGTGTGAATGTGAGGCTCAGTGTGTGAGGGACCAGTCTCAGGGTCCAGTGATCCAGACCCAGCTGAAGTGTGTGTGAATGTGAGGCTCAGTGTGTGAGGGACCAGTCTCAGGGTCCAGTGATCCAGACCCAGCTGAAGTGTGTGTGAATGTGTGGCTCAGTGTGTGAGGGACCAGTCTCAAGGTCCAGTGATCCAGACCCAGCTGAAGTGTGTGTGAATGTGATGCTCAGTGTGTGAGGGACCAGCCTCAGGGTCCAGTGATCCAGACCCAGCTGAAGTGTGTGTGAATGTGAGGCTCAGTGTGTGAGGGACCAGCCTCAGGGTCCAGTGATCCAGACCCAGCTGAAGTGTGTGCGAATGTGAGGCTCAGTGTGTGAGGGACCAGTCTCAGGGTCCAGTGATCCAGACCCAGCTGAAGTGTGTGTGAATGTGAGGCTCAGTGTGTGAGGGACCAGTCTCAGGGTCCATGATCCAGACCCAGCTGAAGTATGTGTGAATGTGAGGCTCAGTGTGTGAGGGACCAGTCTCAGGGTCCAGTGATCCAGACCCAGCTGAAGTGTGTGTGAATGTGAGGCTCAGTGTGTGAGGGACCAGTCTCAGGATCCAGTGATCCAGACCCAGCTGAAGTTTGTGTGAATGTGAGGCTTAGTGTGTGAGGGACCAGTCTCAGCGTCCAGTGATCCAGACCCAGCTGAAGCGTGTCTGAATGTGAGGCTCAGTGTGTGATAGACCAGTCTCAGGGTCCAGTGATCCAGACCCAGCTGAAGTGTGTGTGAATGTGAGGCTCAGTGTGTGAGGGACCACTCTCAGGGTCCAGTGATCCAGACCCAGCTGAAGTGTGTGTGGATGTGAGGCTCAGTGTGTGAGGGACCAGTCTCAGGGTCCAGTGATCCAGACCCAGCTGAAGTGTGTGTGAATGGGAGGCTCAGTGTGTGAGGGACCAGTCTCAGGGTCCAGTGATCCAGACCCAGCTGAAGTGTGTGTGAATGTGAGGCTCAGTGTGTGAGGGACCAGTCTCAGGGTCCAGTGATCCAGACCCAGCTGAAGTGTGTGTGAATGTGAGGCTCAGTGTGTGAGGGACCAGTCTCAGGGTCCAGTGATCCAGACCCAGCTGAAGTGTGTGTGAATGTGTGGCTCAGTGTGTGAGGGACCAGACTCAGGGTCCAGTGATCCAGACCCAGCTGAAGTGTGTGTGAATGTGATGCTCAGTGTGTGAGGGACCAGCCTCAGGGTCCAGTGATCCAGACCCAGCTGAAGTGTGTGTGAATGTGAGGCTCAGTGTGTGAGGGACCAGCCTCAGGGTCCAGTGATCCAGACCCAGCTAAAGTGTGTGTGAATGTGAGGCTCAGTGTGTGAGGCACCAGTCTCAGGGTCCAGTGATCTTGACCCAGCTGAAGTGTGTGTGAATGTGAGGCTCAGTGTGTGAGGAACCAGTCTCAAGGTCCAGTGATCCAGACCCAGCTGAAGTGTGTGTGAATGTGAGGCTCAGTGTGTGAGGGACCAGCCTCAGGGTCCAGTGATCCAGACCCAGCTGAAGTGTGTGTGAATGTGAGGCTCAGTTTGTGAGGGACCACTCTCAGGGTCCAGTGATCCAGACCCAGCTGAAGTGTGTGTGAATGTGAGGCTCAGTGTGTGAGGGACCAGTCTCAGGGTCCAGTGATCCAGACCCAGCTGAAGTGTGTGTGAATGTGAGGCTCAGTGTGTGAGGGACCAGTCTCAGGATCCAGTGATCCAGACCCCGCTGAAGTGTGTGTGAATGTGAGGCTCAGTGTGTGAGGGACCAGTCTCAGGGTCCAGTGATCCAGACCCAGCTGAAGTGTGTGTGAATGTGAGGGTCAGTGTGTGAGGGACCAGTTTCAGGGTCCAGTGATCCAGACCCAGCTGAAGTTTGTGTGAATGTGAGGCTTAGTGTGTGAGGGACCAGTCTCAGCGTCCAGTGATCCAGACCCAGCTGAAGTGTGTGTGAATGTGAGGCTCAGTGTGTGATAGACCAGTCTCAGGGTCCAGTGATCCAGACCCAGCTGAAGTGTGTGTGAATGTGAGGCTCAGTGTGTGAGGGACCAGTCTCAGGATCCAGTGATCCAGGCCCAGCTGAAGTCTGTGTGAATGTGAGGCTCAGTGTGTGAGGGACCAGTCTCAGGGTCCAGTGATCCAGACCCAGCTGAAGTGTGTGTGAATGTGAGGCTCAGTGTGTGAGGGACCAGTCTCAGGGTCCAGTGATCCAGACCCAGCTGAAGTGTGTGTGAATGTGAGGCTCAGTGTGTGAGGGACCAGTCTCAGGATCCAGTGATCCAGACCCAGCTGAAGTGTGTGTGAATGTGAGGCTCAGTGTGTGAGGGACCAGTCTCAGGGTCCAGTGATCCAGACCCAGCTGAAGTGTGTGTGAATGTGAGGCTCAGTGTGTGAGGGACCAGTCTCAGGGTCCAGTGATCCAGACCCAGCTGAAGTGTGTGTGAATGTGAGGCTCAGTGTGTGAGGAACCAGACTCAGGGTCTAGTGATCCAGACCCAGCTGAAGTGTGTTTGAATGTGGGGTTCAGTGTGTGACGGACCAGCCTCAGGGTCCAGTGATCCAGACCCAGCTGAAGTGTGTGTGAATGTGAGGCTCAGTGTGTGAGGAACCATTATCAGGGTCCAGTGATCCAGACCCAGCTGAAGTGTGTGTGAATGTGAGGCTCAGTGTGTGAGGGACCAGTCTCAGGGTCCAGTGATCCAGACCCAGCTGAAGTGTGTGTGAATGTGAGGGTCAGTGTATGAAGGACCAGCCTCAGGGTCCAGTGATCCAGACCCAGCTGAAGTGTGTGTGAATGTGAGGCTCATTGTGTGAGGGACCAGTCTCAGGGTCCAGTGATCCAGACCCAGCTGAAGAGTGTGTGAATGTGAGGCTCAGTGTGTGATGGACCAGTCTCACGGTCTAGTGATCCAGACCCAGCTGAAGTGTGTGTGAATGTGAGGCTCAGTGTGTGAGGAACCAGTCTCAGGGTCCAGTGATCCAGACCCAGCTGAAGTGTGTGTGAATGTGAGGCTCAGTGTGTGAGGGACCAGCCTCAGGGTCCAGTGATCCAGACCCAGCTGAAGTTTGTGTGAATGTGAGGCTCAGTGTGTGAGGGACCAGTCTCAGGGTCCAGTGATCCAGACCCAGCTGAAGTGTGTGTGAATGTGAGGCTCAGTGTGTGAGGAACCAGTCTCAGGGTCCAGTAATCCAGACCCAGCTGAAGTGTGTGTGAATGTGAGGCTCAGTGTATGAGAGACCAGCCTCAGGGTCCAGTGATCCAGACCCAGCTGAAGTGTGAGTGAATGTGAGGCTCAGTGTGTGAGGGACCAGTCTCAGGGTCCAGTGATCCAGACCCAGCTGAAGTGTGTGTAAATGTGAGGCTCAGTGTGTGAGGGACCAGTCTCTGAATCCAGTGATCCAGACCCAGCTGAAGTGTGTGTGAATGTGAGGCTCAGTGTGTGAGGGACCAGTCTCAGGATCCAGTGATCCAGACCCAGCTGAAGTGTGTGTGAATGTGAGGCTCAGTGTGTGAGGGACCAGTCTCAGGGTCCAGTGATCCAGACCCAGCTGAAGTGTGTGTGAATGTGAGGCTCAGTGTGTGAGGAACCAGTCTCAGGGTCCAGTGATCCAGACCCAGCTGTAGTGTGTGTGAATGTGAGGCTCAGTGTGTGAGTGACCAGCCTCAGGGTCCAGTGATCCAGACCCAGCTGAAGTGTGTGTGAATGTGAGGCTCAGTGTGTGAGGGACCAGTCTCAGTTCCAGTGATCCAGAGCCAGCTGAAGTTTGTGTGAATGTGAGGTTCAGTGTGTGAGGGACCAGTCTCAGGGTCCAGTGATCCAGACCCAGCTGAAGTGTGTGTGAATGTGAGGCTCAGTGTGTGAGGGACAAGTCTCAGGGTCCAGTGATCCAGACCCAGCTGAAGTGTGTGTGAATGTGAGGCTCAGTGTGTGAGGGACCAGTCTCAGGGTCCAGTGATCCAGACCCAGCTGAAGTGTGTGTGAATGTGATGCTCAGTGTGTGAGGGACCAGTCTCAGGATCCAGTGATCCAGACCCAGCTGAAGTGTGTGTGAATGTGAGGCTCAGTGTGTGAGGGACCAGACTCAGGGTCCAGTGATCCAGACCCAGCTGAAGTGTGTGTGAATGTGAGGCTCAGTGTGTGAGGGACCAGTCTCAGGGTCCAGTGATCCAGACCCTGCTGAAGTGTGTGTGAATGTGTGGCTCAGTGTGTGAGGGACCAGTCTCAGGGTCCAGTGATCCAGACCCAGCTGAAGTGTGTGTGAATGTGATGCTCAATGTGTGAGGGACCAGCCTCAGGGTCCAGTGATCCAGACCCAGCTGAATTGTGTGTGAATGTGAGGCTGAGTATGTGAGGGACTAGCCTCAGGGTCCAGTGATCCAGACCCAGCTGAAGTGTGTGTGACTGTGTGGCTCAGTGTGTGAGGGACCAGTCTCAGGATCCAGTGATCCAGACCCAGCTGAAGTGTGTGTGAATGTGAGGCTCAGTGTGTGAGGGACCAGTCTCAGGGTCCAGTGATCCAGACCCAGCTGAAGTGTGTGTGAATGTGAGGCTCAGTGTGTGAGGAACCAGTCTCAGGGTCCAGTGATCCAGACCCAGCTGTAGTGTGTGTGAATGTGAGGCTCAGTGTGTGAGTGACCAGCCTCAGGGTCCAGTGATCCAGACCCAGCTGAAGTGTGTGTGAATGTGAGGCTCAGTGTGTGAGGGACCAGTCTCAGTTCCAGTGATCCAGAGCCAGCTGAAGTTTGTGTGAATGTGAGGTTCAGTGTGTGAGGGACCAGTCTCAGGGTCCAGTGATCCAGACCCAGCTGAAGTGTGTGTGAATGTGAGGCTCAGTGTGTGAGGGACAAGTCTCAGGGTCCAGTGATCCAGACCCAGCTGAAGTGTGTGTGAATGTGAGGCTCAGTGTGTGAGGGACCAGTCTCAGGGTCCAGTGATCCAGACCCAGCTGAAGTGTGTGTGAATGTGATGCTCAGTGTGTGAGGGACCAGTCTCAGGATCCAGTGATCCAGACCCAGCTGAAGTGTGTGTGAATGTGAGGCTCAGTGTGTGAGGGACCAGACTCAGGGTCCAGTGATCCAGACCCAGCTGAAGTGTGTGTGAATGTGAGGCTCAGTGTGTGAGGGACCAGTCTCAGGGTCCAGTGATCCAGACCCTGCTGAAGTGTGTGTGAATGTGTGGCTCAGTGTGTGAGGGACCAGTCTCAGGGTCCAGTGATCCAGACCCAGCTGAAGTGTGTGTGAATGTGATGCTCAATGTGTGAGGGACCAGCCTCAGGGTCCAGTGATCCAGACCCAGCTGAATTGTGTGTGAATGTGAGGCTGAGTATGTGAGGGACTAGCCTCAGGGTCCAGTGATCCAGACCCAGCTGAAGTGTGTGTGACTGTGTGGCTCAGTGTGTGAGGGACCAGTCTCAGGGTCTAGTGATCCAGACCCAGCTGAAGTGTGTGTGAATGTGAGGCTCAGTGTGTGAGGGACCAGTCTCAGGGTCCAGTGATCCAGACCCAGCTGAAGTGTGTGTGAATTTGAGGCTCAGTGTGTGAGGGACCAGTCTCAGGGTCCAGTGATCCAGACCCAGCTGAAGTGTGTGTGAATGTGAGGCTTAGTGTGTGAGGGACCAGTCTCAGCGTCCAGTGATCCAGACCCAGCTGAAGTGTGTGTGAATGTGAGGCTCAGTGTGTGATAGACCAGTCTCAGGGTCCAGTGATCCAGACCCAGCTGAAGTGTATGTGAATGTGAGGCTCAGTGTGTGAGGGACCAGCCTCATGGTCTAGTGATCCAGACCCAGCTGAAGTTTGTGTGAATGTGAGGCTCAGTGTGTGAGGGACCAGTCTCAGGGTCCAGTGATCCAGATCCAGCTGATGTGTGTGTGAATGTGAGGCTCAGTGTGTGAGGGACCAGTCTCAGGGTCCAGTGATCCAGAACCAGCTGAAGTGTGTGTGAATGTGAGGATCAGTGTGTGAGGGACCAGTCTCAGGGTCCAATGATCCAGACCCAGCTGAAGTGTGTGTGAATGTGAGGCTCAGTGTGTGAGGGACCAGCCTCAGGGTCCAGTGATCCAGACCCAGCTGAAGTGTGTGTGAATGTGAGGCTCATTGAGTGAGGGACCAGTCTCAGGGTCCAGTGATCCAGACCCAGCTGAAGAGTGTGTGAATGTGAGGCTCAGTGTGTGATGGACCAGTCTCACGGTCCAGTGATCCAGACCCAGCTGAAGTGTGTGTGAATGTGAGGCTCAGTGTGTGAGGGACCAGTCTCAGTGTCCAGTGATCCAGACCCAGCTGAAGTGTGTGTGAATGTGAGGCTCAGTGTGTGAGGGACCAGTCTCAGGGTCCAGTGATCTAGACACAGCTGAAGTGTGTGTGAATGTGAGGCTCGATGTGTGAGGAACCAGTCTCAGGGTCCAGTGATCCAGACCCAGCTGAAGTGTGTGTGAATGTGAGGCTCAGTGTGTGAGGGACCAGCCTCAGGGTCCAGTGATCCAGACCCAGCTGAAGTGTGTGTGAATGTGATGCTCAGTGTGTGAGGGCCCAGTCTCAGGGTCCAGTGATCTAGACCCAGCTGAAGTGTGTGTGAATGTGATGCTCAGTGTGTGAGGGACTTGTCTCAGGGTCCAGTGATCCAGACCCAGCTGAAGAGTGTGTGTGAATGTGAGGCTCAGTGTGTGAGGGACCAGTCTCAGGGTCCAGTGATCCAGACCCAGCTGAAGTGTGTGTGAATGTGAGGCTCAGTGTGAGAGGGACCAGTCTCAGTGTCCAGTGATCCAGACCCAGCTGAAGTGTGTGTGAATGTGAGGCTCAGTGTGTGAGGGACCAGTCTCAGGGTCCAGTGATCCAAACCCAGCTGAAGTGTGTGTGAATGTGAGGCTGTGTGTGTGAGGGACCAGTCTCTGAATCCAGTGATCCAGACCCAGCTGAAGTGTGTGTGAATGTGAGGCTCAGTGTGTGAGAGACCAGTCTCAGGGTCCAGTGATCCAGACCCAGCTGAAGTGTGTGTGAATGTGAGGCTCAGTGTGTGAGGGACCAGTCTCAGGGTCCAGTGATCCAAACCCAGCTGAAGTGTGTGTGAATGTGAGGCTCAGTGTGTGAGGGACCAGTCTCAGTGTCCAGTGATCCAGACCCAGCTGAAGTGTGTGTGAATGTGAGGCTCAGTGTGTGAGGGACCAGTCTCAGTGTCCAGTGATCCAGACACAGCTGAAGTGTGTGTGAATGTGAGGCTCAGTGTGTGATGGACAAGTCTCAGGGTCCAGTGATCCAGACCCACCTGAAGTGTGTGTGAATGTGAGGCTCAGTGTGTGAGGGACCAGTCTCAGGGTCCAGTGATCCAGACCCAGCTGAAGTGTGTGTGAATGTGAGGCTCAGTGTGTGAGGGACCAGTCTCAGGGTCCAGTGAACCAGATCCAGCTGAAGTATGTGTGAATGTGAGGCTCAGTGTGTGAGGGACCAGTCTCAGGATCCAGTGATCCAGACCCAGCTGAAGTGTGTGTGAATGTGAGGCTCAGTTTGTGAGGGACCAGTCTCAGGGTCCAGTGATCCAGACCCAGCTGAAGTGTGTGTGAATGTGAGGCTCAGTGTGTGAGGGACCAGTCTCAGGGTCCAGTGATCCAGACCCAGCTGAAGTGTGTGTGAATGTGAGGCTCAGTGTGTGAGGGACCAGTCTCAGGATCCAGTGATCCAGACCCCGCTGAAGTATGTGTGAATGTGAGGCTCAGTTTGTGAGGGACCAGCCTCAGGGTCCAGTGATCCAGACCCAGCTGAAGTGTGTGTGAATGTGAGGCTCAGTTTGTGAGGGACCAGTCTCAGGGTCCAGTGATCCAGACCCAGCTGAAGTGTGTGTGAATGTGAGGCTCAGTGTGTGAGGGACCAGTCTCAGGATCCAGTGATCCAGACCCCGCTGAAGTATGTGTGAATGTGAGGCTCAGTTTGTGAGGGACCAGCCTCAGGGTCCAGTGATCCAGACCCAGCTGAAGTGTGTGTGAATGTGAGGCTCAGTTTGTGAGGGACCAGTCTCAGGGTCCAGTGATCCAGACGCAGCTGAAGTGTGTGTGAATGTGAGGCTCAGTGTGTGAGGGACCAGCCTCAGGGTCCAGTGATCCAGACCCAGCTGAAGTGTGTGTGAATGTGAGGCTCAGTGTGTGAGGAACCAGTCTCAGGGTCCAGTGATCCAGACCCAGCTGAAGTGTGTGTGAATGTGAGGCTCAGTGTGTGAGGGACCAGCCTCAGGGTCCAGTGATCCAGACCCAGCTGAAGTTTGTGTGAATGTGAGGCTCAGTGTGTGAGGGACCAGTCTCAGTGTCCAGTGATCCAGACCCAGCTGAAGTGTGTGTGAATGTGATGCTCAGTGTGTGAGGGACCAGTCTCAGGGTCCAGTGATCCAGACCCAGCTGAAGAGTGTGTGTGAATGTGAGGCTCAGTGTGTGAGGGACCAGTCTCATGGTCCAGTGATCCAGATCCAGCTGAAGTGTGTGTGAATGTGAGGCTCAGTGTGTGAGTGACCAGCCTCAGGGTCCAGTGATCCAGACCCAGCTGAAGTGTGTGTGAATGTGAGGCTCAGTGTGTGAGGGACCAGTCTCAAGGTCCAGTGATCCAGACCCAGCTAAAGTGTGTGTGAATGTGAGGCTCAGTGTGTGAGGGACCAGTCTCAGTGTCCAGTGATCCAGACCCAGCTGAAGTGTGTGTGAATGTGAGGCTCAGTGTGTGAGGGAGCAGTCTCAGGGTCCAGTGATCCAGACCCAGCTGAAGTGTGTGTGAATGTGAGGCTCAGTGTGTGAGGGACCAGTCTCAGGATCCAGTGATCCAGACCCAGCTGAAGTGTGTGTGAATGTGAGGCTCAGTGTGTGAGGGACCAGTCTCAGGGTCCAGTGATCCAGACCCAGCTGAAGTGTGTGTGAATGTGAGGCTCAGTGTGTGAGGGACCAGTCTCAGGGTCCAGTCATCCAGACCCAGCTGAAGTGTGTGTGAATGTGAGGCTCAGTGTTTGAGGGACCAGTCTCAGGATCCAGTGATCCAGACACAGCTGAAATGTGTGTGAATGTGAGGCTCAGTGTGTGAGGGACCAGTCTCAGGGTCCAGTGATCCAGACCCAGCTGAAATGTGTGTGAATGTGAGGCTCAGTGTGTGAGGGACCAGTCTCAGGGTCCAGTGATCCAGACCCAGCTGAAGTGTGTGTGAATGTGTGGCTCAGTGTGTGAGGGACCAGTCTCAGGGTCCAGTGATCCAGACCCAGCTGAAGTGTGTGTGAATGTGATGCTCAGTGTGTGAGGGACCAGTCTCAGGGTCCAGTGATCCAGACCCAGCTGAAGTCTATGTGAATGTGAGGCTCAGTGTGTGAGGAACCAGTCTCAGGGTCCAGTGATCCAGACCCAGCTGAAGTGTGTGTGACTGTGTGGCTCAGTGTGTGAGGGACCAGTCTCAGGGTCCAGTGATCCAGACCCAGCTGAAGTTTGTGTGAATGTGAGGCTTAGTGTGTGAGGGAACAGTCTCAGCGTCCAGTGATCCAGACCCAGCTGAAGTGTGTGTGAATGTGAGGCTCAGAGTGTGATAGACCAGTCTCAGGGTCCAGTGATCCAGACCCAGCTGAAGTGTGTGTGAATGTGAGGCTCAGTGTGTGAGGGACCAGTCTCAGGGTCCAGTGATCCAGACCCAGCTGAAGTGTGTGTGAATGTGAGGCTCAGTGTGTGAGGGACCAGTCTCAGGGTCCAGTGATCCAGACCCAGCTGAAGTGTGTGTGAATGTGTGGCTCAGTGTGTGAGGGACCAGTCTCAAGGTCCAGTGATCCAGACCCAGCTGAAGTGTGTGTGAATGTGATGCTCAGTGTGTGAGGGACCAGCCTCAGGGTCCAGTGATCCAGACCCAGCTGAAGTGTGTGTGAATGTGAGGCTCAGTGTGTGAGGGACCAGCCTCAGGGTCCAGTGATCCAGACCCAGCTGAAGTGTGTGTGAATGTGAGGCTCAGTGTGTGAGGGACCAGTCTCAGGGTCCAGTGATCCAGACCCAGCTGAAGTGTGTGTGAATGTGAGGCTCAGTGTGTGAGGGACCAGTCTCAGGGTCCATGATCCAGACCCAGCTGAAGTATGTGTGAATGTGAGGCTCAGTGTGTGAGGGACCAGTCTCAGGGTCCAGTGATCCAGACCCAGCTGAAGTGTGTGTGAATGTGAGGCTCAGTGTGTGAGGGACCAGTCTCAGGATCCAGTGATCCAGACCCAGCTGAAGTTTGTGTGAATGTGAGGCTTAGTGTGTGAGGGACCAGTCTCAGCGTCCAGTGATCCAGACCCAGCTGAAGCGTGTGTGAATGTGAGGCTCAGTGTGTGATAGACCAGTCTCAGGGTCCAGTGATCCAGACCCAGCTGAAGTGTGTGTGAATGTGAGGCTCAGTGTGTGAGGGACCACTCTCAGGGTCCAGTGATCCAGACCCAGCTGAAGTGTGTGTGGATGTGAGGCTCAGTGTGTGAGGGACCAGTCTCAGGGTCCAGTGATCCAGACCCAGCTGAAGTGTGTGTGAATGGGAGGCTCAGTGTGTGAGGGACCAGTCTCAGGGTCCAGTGATCCAGACCCAGCTGAAGTGTGTGTGAATGTGAGGCTCAGTGTGTGAGGGACCAGTCTCAGGGTCCAGTGATCCAGACCCAGCTGAAGTGTGTGTGAATGTGAGGCTCAGTGTGTGAGGGACCAGTCTCAGGGTCCAGTGATCCAGACCCAGCTGAAGTGTGTGTGAATGTGTGGCTCAGTGTGTGAGGGACCAGTCTCAGGGTCCAGTGATCCAGACCCAGCTGAAGTGTGTGTGAATGTGATGCTCAGTGTGTGAGGGACCAGCCTCAGGGTCCAGTGATCCAGACCCAGCTGAAGTGTGTGTGAATGTGAGGCTCAGTGTGTGAGGGACCAGCCTCAGGGTCCAGTGATCCAGACCCAGCTAAAGTGTGTGTGAATGTGAGGCTCAGTGTGTGAGGCACCAGTCTCAGGGTCCAGTGATCTTGACCCAGCTGAAGTGTGTGTGAATGTGAGGCTCAGTGTGTGAGGAACCAGTCTCAAGGTCCAGTGATCCAGACCCAGCTGAAGTGTGTGTGAATGTGAGGCTCAGTGTGTGAGGGACCAGCCTCAGGGTCCAGTGATCCAGACCCAGCTGAAGTGTGTGTGAATGTGAGGCTCAGTTTGTGAGGGACCACTCTCAGGGTCCAGTGATCCAGACCCAGCTGAAGTGTGTGTGAATGTGAGGCTCAGTGTGTGAGGGACCAGTCTCAGGGTCCAGTGATCCAGACCCAGCTGAAGTGTGTGTGAATGTGAGGCTCAGTGTGTGAGGGACCAGTCTCAGGATCCAGTGATCCAGACCCAGCTGAAGTGTGTGTGAATGTGAGGCTCAGTGTGTGAGGGACCAGTCTCAGGGTCCAGTGATCCAGACCCAGCTGAAGTGTGTGTGAATGTGAGGCTCAGTGTGTGAGGGACCAGTCTCAGGGTCCAGTGATCCAGACCCAGCTGAAGTGTGTGTGAATGTGTGGCTCAGTGTGTGAGGGACCAGTCTCAAGGTCCAGTGATCCAGACCCAGCTGAAGTGTGTGTGAATGTGATGCTCAGTGTGTGAGGGACCAGCCTCAGGGTCCAGTGATCCAGACCCAGCTGAAGTGTGTGTGAATGTGAGGCTCAGTGTGTGAGGGACCAGCCTCAGGGTCCAGTGATCCAGACCCAGCTGAAGTGTGTGTGAATGTGAGGCTCAGTGTGTGAGGGACCAGTCTCAGGGTCCAGTGATCCAGACCCAGCTGAAGTGTGTGTGAATGTGAGGCTCAGTGTGTGAGGGACCAGTCTCAGGGTCCATGATCCAGACCCAGCTGAAGTATGTGTGAATGTGAGGCTCAGTGTGTGAGGGACCAGTCTCAGGGTCCAGTGATCCAGACCCAGCTGAAGTGTGTGTGAATGTGAGGCTCAGTGTGTGAGGGACCAGTCTCAGGATCCAGTGATCCAGACCCAGCTGAAGTTTGTGTGAATGTGAGGCTTAGTGTGTGAGGGACCAGTCTCAGCGTCCAGTGATCCAGACCCAGCTGAAGCGTGTGTGAATGTGAGGCTCAGTGTGTGATAGACCAGTCTCAGGGTCCAGTGATCCAGACCCAGCTGAAGTGTGTGTGAATGTGAGGCTCAGTGTGTGAGGGACCACTCTCAGGGTCCAGTGATCCAGACCCAGCTGAAGTGTGTGTGGATGTGAGGCTCAGTGTGTGAGGGACCAGTCTCAGGGTCCAGTGATCCAGACCCAGCTGAAGTGTGTGTGAATGGGAGGCTCAGTGTGTGAGGGACCAGTCTCAGGGTCCAGTGATCCAGACCCAGCTGAAGTGTGTGTGAATGTGAGGCTCAGTGTGTGAGGGACCAGTCTCAGGGTCCAGTGATCCAGACCCAGCTGAAGTGTGTGTGAATGTGAGGCTCAGTGTGTGAGGGACCAGTCTCAGGGTCCAGTGATCCAGACCCAGCTGAAGTGTGTGTGAATGTGTGGCTCAGTGTGTGAGGGACCAGTCTCAGGGTCCAGTGATCCAGACCCAGCTGAAGTGTGTGTGAATGTGATGCTCAGTGTGTGAGGGACCAGCCTCAGGGTCCAGTGATCCAGACCCAGCTGAAGTGTGTGTGAATGTGAGGCTCAGTGTGTGAGGGACCAGCCTCAGGGTCCAGTGATCCAGACCCAGCTAAAGTGTGTGTGAATGTGAGGCTCAGTGTGTGAGGCACCAGTCTCAGGGTCCAGTGATCTTGACCCAGCTGAAGTGTGTGTGAATGTGAGGCTCAGTGTGTGAGGAACCAGTCTCAAGGTCCAGTGATCCAGACCCAGTTGAAGTGTGTGTGAATGTGAGGCTCAGTGTGTGAGGGACCAGCCTCAGGGTCCAGTGATCCAGACCCAGCTGAAGTGTGTGTGAATGTGAGGCTCAGTTTGTGAGGGACCACTCTCAGGGTCCAGTGATCCAGACCCAGCTGAAGTGTGTGTGAATGTGAGGCTCAGTGTGTGAGGGACCAGTCTCAGGGTCCAGTGATCCAGACCCAGCTGAAGTGTGTGTGAATGTGAGGCTCAGTGTGTGAGGGACCAGTCTCAGGATCCAGTGATCCAGACCCCGCTGAAGTGTGTGTGAATGTGAGGCTCAGTGTGTGAGGGACCAGTCTCAGGGTCCAGTGATCCAGACCCAGCTGAAGTGTGTGTGAATGTGAGGGTCAGTGTGTGAGGGACCAGTTTCAGGGTCCAGTGATCCAGACCCAGCTGAAGTTTGTGTGAATGTGAGGCTTAGTGTGTGAGGGACCAGTCTCAGCGTCCAGTGATCCAGACCCAGCTGAAGTGTGTGTGAATGTGAGGCTCAGTGTGTGATAGACCAGTCTCAGGGTCCAGTGATCCAGACCCAGCTGAAGTGTGTGTGAATGTGAGGCTCAGTGTGTGAGGGACCAGTCTCAGGATCCAGTGATCCAGGCCCAGCTGAAGTCTGTGTGAATGTGAGGCTCAGTGTGTGAGGGACCAGTCTCAGGGTCCAGTGATCCAGACCCAGCTGAAGTGTGTGTGAATGTGAGGCTCAGTGTGTGAGGGACCAGTCTCAGGGTCCAGTGATCCAGACCCAGCTGAAGTGTGTGTGAATGTGAGGCTCAGTGTGTGAGGGACCAGTCTCAGGATCCAGTGATCCAGACCCAGCTGAAGTGTGTGTGAATGTGAGGCTCAGTGTGTGAGGGACCAGTCTCAGGGTCCAGTGATCCAGACCCAGCTGAAGTGTGTGTGAATGTGAGGCTCAGTGTGTGAGGGACCAGTCTCAGGGTCCAGTGATCCAGACCCAGCTGAAGTGTGTGTGAATGTGAGGCTCAGTGTGTGAGGAACCAGACTCAGGGTCTAGTGATCCAGACCCAGCTGAAGTGTGTTTGAATGTGAGGTTCAGTGTGTGACGGACCAGCCTCAGGGTCCAGTGATCCAGACCCAGCTGAAGTGTGTGTGAATGTGAGGCTCAGTGTGTGAGGAACCATTATCAGGGTCCAGTGATCCAGACCCAGCTGAAGTGTGTGTGAATGTGAGGCTCAGTGTGTGAGGGACCAGTCTCAGGGTCCAGTGATCCAGACCCAGCTGAAGTGTGTGTGAATGTGAGGGTCAGTGTATGAAGGACCAGCCTCAGGGTCCAGTGATCCAGACCCAGCTGAAGTGTGTGTGAATGTGAGGCTCATTGTGTGAGGGACCAGTCTCAGGGTCCAGTGATCCAGACCCAGCTGAAGAGTGTGTGAATGTGAGGCTCAGTGTGTGATGGACCAGTCTCACGGTCTAGTGATCCAGACCCAGCTGAAGTGTGTGTGAATGTGAGGCTCAGTGTGTGAGGAACCAGTCTCAGGGTCCAGTGATCCAGACCCAGCTGAAGTGTGTGTGAATGTGAGGCTCAGTGTGTGAGGGACCAGCCTCAGGGTCCAGTGATCCAGACCCAGCTGAAGTTTGTGTGAATGTGAGGCTCAGTGTGTGAGGGACCAGTCTCAGGGTCCAGTGATCCAGACCCAGCTGAAGTGTGTGTGGATGTGATGCTCAGTGTGTGAGGGACCAGTCTCAGGGTCCAGTGATCCAGACCCAGCTGAAGAGTGTGTGTGAATGTGAGGCTCAGTGTGTGAGGGACCAGTCTCAGGGTCCAGTGATCCAGATCCAGCTGAAGTCTGTGTGAATGTGAGGCTCAGTGTGTGAGTGACCAGCCTCAGGGTCCAGTGATCCAGACCCAGCTGAAGTGTGTGTGAATGTGAGGCTCAGTGTGTGAGGGACCAGTCTCAAGGTCCAGTGATCCAGACCCAGCTAAAGTGTGTGTGAATGTGAGGCTCAGTGTGTGAGGGACCAGTCTCAGTGTCCAGTGCTCCAGACCCAGCTGAAGTGTGTGTGAATGTGAGGCTCAGTGTGTGAGGGACCAGTGTCAGGTTCCAGTGATCCAGACCCAGCTGAAGTGTGTGTGAATGTGAGGCTCAGTGTGTGAGGGACCAGTCTCAGGATCCAGTGATCCAGACCCAGCTGAAGTGTGTGTGAATGTGAGGCTCAGTGTGTAAGGGACCAGTCTCAGGGTCCAGTGATCCAGACCCAGCTGAAGTGTGTGTGAATGTGAGGCTCAGTGTGTGAGGGACCAGTCTCAGGGTCCAGTGATCTAGACACAGCTGAAGTGTGTGTGAATGTGAGGCTCGATGTGTGAGGAACCAGTCTCAGGGTCCAGTGATCCAGACCCAGCTGAAGTGTGTGTGAATGTGAGGCTCAGTGTGTGAGGGACCAGCCTCAGGGTCCAGTGATCCAGACCCAGCTGAAGTGTGTGTGAATGTGAGGCTCAGTGTGTGAGGGACCAGTCTCAGGGTCCAGTGATCCAGACCCAGCTGTAGTGTGTGTGAATGTGATGCTCAGTGTGTGAGGGACCAGTCTCAGTGTCCAGTGATCCAGACCCAGCTGAAGAGTGTGTGTGAATGTGAGGCTCAGTGTGTGAGGGACCAGTCTCAGGGTCCAGTGATCCAGACCCAGCTGAAGTGTGTGTGAATGTGAGGCTCAGTGTGTGAGGGACCAGTCTCAGGGTCCAGTGATCCAGACCCAGCTGAAGTGTGTGTGAATGTGAGGCTCAGTGTGTGAGGGACCAGTCTCAGGGTCCAGTGATCCAAACCCAGCTGAAGTGTGTGTGAATGTGAGGCTGTGTGTGTGAGGGACCAGTCTCTGAATCCAGTGATCCAGACCCAGCTGAAGTGTGTGTGAATGTGAGGCTCAGTGTGTGAGAGACCAGTCTCAGGGTCCAGTGATCCAGACCCAGCTGAAGTGTGTGTGAATGTGAGGCTCAGTGTGTGAGGGACCAGTCTCAGGGTCCAGTGATCCAGATCCAGCTGAAGTGTGTGTGAATGTGAGGCTCAGTGTGTGAGTGACCAGCCTCAGGGTCCAGTGATCCAGACCCAGCTGAAGTGTGTGTGAATGTGAGGCTCAATGTGTGAGGGACCAGTCTCAAGGTCCAGTGATCCAGACCCAGCTAAAGTGTGTGTGAATGTGAGGCTCAGTGTGTGAGGGACCAGTCTCAGTGTCCAGTGATCCAGACCCAGCTGAAGTGTGTGTGAATGTGAGGCTCAGTGTGTGAGGGACCAGTCTCAGTGTCCAGTGATCCAGACCCAGCTGAAGTGTGTGTGAATGTGAGGCTCAGTGTGTGATGGACAAGTCTCAGGGTCCAGTGATCCAGACCCACCTGAAGTGTGTGTGAATGTGAGGCTCAGTGTGTGAGGGACCAGTCTCAGGGTCCAGTGATCCAGACCCAGCTGAAGTGTGTGTGAATATGAGGCTCAGTGTGTGAGGGACCAGTCTCAGGGTCCAGTGAACCAGACCCAGCTGAAGTATGTGTGAATGTGAGGCTCAGTGTGTGAGGGACCAGTCTCAGGATCCAGTGATCCAGACCCAGCTGAAGTGTGTGTGAATGTGAGGCTCAGTGTGTGAGGGACCAGCCTCAGGGTCCAGTGATCCAGACCCAGCTGAAGTGTGTGTGAATGTGAGGCTCAGTTTGTGAGGGACCAGTCTCAGGGTCCAGTGATCCAGACCCAGCTGAAGTGTGTGTGAATGTGTGGCTCAGTGTGTGAGGGACCAGTCTCAGGGTCCAGTGATCCAGACCCAGCTGAAGTGTGTGTGAATGTGAGGCTCAGTGTGTGATGGACCAGTCTCACGGTCTAGTGATACAGACCCAGCTGAAGTGTGTGTGAATGTGAGGCTCAGTGTGTGAGGGACCAGCCTCAGGGTCCAGTGATCCAGACCCAGCTGAAGTTTGTGTGAATGTGAGGCTCAGTGTGTGAGGGACCAGTCTCAGGGTCCAGTGATCCAGACCCAGCTGAAGTGTGTGTGAATGTGATGCTCAGTGTGTGAGGGACCAGTCTCAGGGTCCAGTGATCCAGACCCAGCTGAAGAGTGTGTGTGAATTTGAGGCTCAGTGTGTGAGGGACCAGTCTCATGGTCCAGTGATCCAGATCCAGCTGAAGTGTGTGTGAATGTGAGGCTCAGTGTGTGAGTGACCAGCCTCAGGGTCCAGTGATCCAGACCCAGCTGAAGTGTGTTTGAATGTGAGGCTCAGTGTGTGAGGGACCAGTCTCAAGGTCCAGTGATCCAGACCCAGCTAAAGTGTGTGTGAATGTGAGGCTCAGTGTGTGAGGGACCAGTCTCAGTGTCCAGTGATCCAGACCCAGCTGAAGTGTGTGTGAATGTGAGGCTCAGTGTGTGAGGGACCAGTCTCAGGGTCCAGTGATCCAGACCCAGCTGAAGTGTGTGTGAATGTGAGGCTCAGTGTGTGAGGGACCAGTCTCAGGATCCAGTGATCCAGACCCAGCTGAAGTGTGTGTGAATGTGAGGCTCAGTGTGTGAGGGACCAGTCTCAGGGTCCAGTGATCCAGACCCAGCTGAAGTGTGTGTGAATGTGAGGCTCAGTGTGTGAGGGACCAGTCTCAGGGTCCAGTGATCCAGACCCAGCTGAAGTGTGTGTGAATGTGAGGCTCAGTGTGTGAGGGACCAGTCTCAGGATCCAGTGATCCAGACCCAGCTGAAGTGTGTGTGAATGTGAGGCTCAGTGTGTGAGGGACCAGGCTCAGGGTCCAGTGATCCAGACCCAGCTGAAGTGTGTGTGAATGTGAGGCTCAGTGTGTGAGGGACCAGTCTCAGGGTCCAGTGATCCAGACCCAGCTGAAGTGTGTGTGAATGTGTGGCTCAGTGTGTGAGGGACCAGTCTCAGGGTCCAGTGATCCAGACCCAGCTGAAGTGTGTGTGAATCTGATGCTCAGTGTGTGAGGGACCAGCCTCAGGTTCCAGTGATCCAGACCCATCTGAAGTGTGTGTGAATGTGAGGCTCAGTGTGTGAGGGACCAGCCTCAGGGTCCAGTGATCCAGACCCAGCTGAAGTGTGTGTGAATGTGAGGCTCAGTGTGTGAGGGACCAGTCTCAGGGTCCAGTGATCCAGACCCAGCTGAAGTGTGTGTGAATGTGAGGCTCAGTGTGTGAGGAACCAGTCTCAGGGTCCAGTGATCCAGACCCAGCTGAAGTGTGTGTGAATGTGAGGCTCAGTTTGTGAGGGACCAGTCTCAGGGTCCAGTGATCCAGACCCAGCTGAAGTGTGTGTGAATGTGTGGCTCAGTGTGTGAGGGACCAGTCTCAGGGTCCAGTGATCCAGACCCAGCTGAAGTGTGTGTGAATGTGAGGCTCAGTGTGTGATGGACCAGTCTCACGGTCTAGTGATCCAGACCCAGCTGAAGTGTGTGTGAATGTGAGGCTCAGTGTGTGAGGAAACAGTCTCAGGGTCCAGTGATCCAGACCCAGCTGAAGTGTGTGTGAATGTGAGGCTCAGTGTGTGAGGGACCAGCCTCAGGGTCCAGTGATCCAGACCCAGCTGAAGTTTGTGTGAATGTGAGGCTCAGTGTGTGAGGGACCAGTCTCAGGGTCCAGTGATCCAGACCCAGCTGAAGTGTGTGTGAATGTGATGCTCAGTGTGTGAGGGACCAGTCTCAGGTTCCAGTGATCCAGACCCAGCTGAAGAGTGTGTGTGAATGTGAGGCTCAGTGTGTGAGGGACCAGTCTCATGGTCCAGTGATCCAGATCCAGCTGAAGTGTGTGTGAATGTGAGGCTCAGTGTGTGAGTGACCAGCCTCAGGGTCCAGTGATCCAGACCCAGCTGAAGTGTGTTTGAATGTGAGGCTCAGTGTGTGAGGGACCAGTCTCAAGGTCCAGTGATCCAGACCCAGCTAAAGTGTGTGTGAATGTGAGGCTCAGTGTGTGAGGGACCAGTCTCAGTGTCCAGTGATCCAGACCCAGCTGAAGTGTGTGTGAATGTGAGGCTCAGTGTGTGAGGGACCAGTCTCATGGTCCAGTGATCCAGACCCAGCTGAAGTGTGTGTGAATGTGAGGCTCAGTGTGTGAGGGACTAGTCTCAGGATCCAGTGATCCAGACCCAGCTGAAGTGTGTGTGAATGTGAGGCTCAGTGTGTGAGGGACCAGCCTCAGGTTCCAGTGATCCAGACCCATCTGAAGTGTGTGTGAATGTGAGGCTCAGTGTGTGAGGGACCAGCCTCAGGGTCCAGTGATCCAGACCCAGCTGAAGTGTGTGTGAATGTGAGGCTCATTTTGTGAGGGACCAGTCTCAGGGTCCAGTGATCCAGACCCAGCTGAAGTGTGTGTGAATGTGAGGCTCAGTGTGTGAGGAACCAGTCTCAGGGTCCAGTGATCCAGACCCAGCTGAAGTGTGTGTGAATGTGAGGCTCAGTGTGTGACGGACCAGTCTCAGGGTCCAGTGATCCAGACCCAGCTGAAGTGTGTGTGACTGTGTGGCTCAGTGTGTGAGGGACCAGTCTCAGGGTCCAGTGATCCAGACCCAGCTGAAGTTTGTGTGAATGTGAGGCTTAGTGTGTGAGGGACCAGTCTCACCGTCCAGTGATCCAGACCCAGCTGAAGTGTGTGTGAATGTGAGGCTCAGTGTGTGATAGACCAGTCTCAGGGTCCAGTGATCCAGACCCAGCTGATGTGTGTGTGAATGTGAGGCTCAGTGTGTGAGGGACCAGTCTCAGGGTCCAGTGATCCAGACCCAGCTGAAGTGTGTGTGAATGTGAGGCTCAGGGTGTGAGGGACCAGTCTCAGGGTCCAGTGATCCAGACCCAGCTGAAGTGTGTGTGAATGTGTGGCTCAGTGTGTGAGGGACCAGTCTCAGGGTCCAGTGATCCAGACCCAGCTGAAGTGTGTGTGAATGTGATGCTCAGTGTGTGAGGGACCAGCCTCAGGGTCCAGTGATCCAGACCCAGCTGAAGTGTGTGTGAATGTGAGGCTCAGTGTGTGAGGGACCGGCCTCAGGGTCCAGTGATCCAGACCCAGCTGAAGTGTGTGTGAATGTGAGGCTCAGTGTGTGAGGGACCAGTCTCAGGGTCCAGTGATCCAGACCCAGCTGAAGTGTGTGTGAATGTGAGGCTCAGTGTGTGAGGGACCAGTCTCAGGGTCCATGATCCAGACCCAGCTGAAGTATGTGTGAATGTGAGGCTCAGGGTGTGAGGGACCAGTCTCAGGGTCCAGTGATCCAGACCCAGCTGAAGTGTGTGTGAATGTGAGGCTCAGTGTGTGAGGGACCAGTCTCAGGGTCCAGTGATCCAGACCCAGCTGAAGTTTGTGTGAATGTGAGGCTTAGTGTGTGAGGGACCAGTCTCAGCGTCCAGTGATCCAGACCCAGCTGAAGCGTGTGTGAATGTGAGGCTCAGTGTGTGAGGGACCAGTCTCAGGGTCCAGTGATCCAGACCCAGCTGAAGTGTGTGTGAATGTGAGGCTCAGTGTGTGAGGGACCAGTCTCAGGGTCCAGTGATCCAGACCCAGCTGAAGTGTGTGTGAATGGGAGGCTCAGTGTGTGAGGGACCAGTCTCAGGGTCCAAAGATCCAGACCCAGCTGAAGTGTGTGTGAATGTGAGGCTCAGTGTGTGAGGGACCAGTCTCAGGGTCCAGTGATCCAGACCCAGCTGAAGTGTGTGTGAATGTGAGGCTCAGTGTGTGAGGGACCAGTCTCAGGGTCCAGTGATCCAGACCCAGCTGAAGTGTGTGTGAATGTGTGGCTCAGTGTGTGTGGGGCCAGTCTCAGGGTCCAGTGATCCAGACCCAGCTGAAGTGTGTGTGAATGTGATGCTCAGTGTGTGAGGGACCAGCCTCAGGGTCCAGTGATCCAGACCCAGCTGAAGTGTGTGTGAATGTGAGGCTCAGTGTGTGAGGGACCAGTCTCAGGGTCCAGTGATCCAGACCCAGCTGCAGTGTGTGTGAATGTGAGGCTCAGTGTGTGAGGGACCAGTCTCAGGGTCCAGTGATCCAGACCCAGCTGAAGTGTGTGTGAATGTGAGGCTCAGTGTGTGAGGGACCAGTCTCAGGGTCCAGTGATCCAGACCCAGCTGAAGTGTATGTGAATGTGAGGCTCAGTGTGTGAGGGACCAGTCTCAGGGTCCAATGATCCAGACCCAGCTGAAGTGTGTGTGAATGTGAGGCTCAGTGTGTGAGGGACCAGTCTCAGGATCCAGTGATCCAGGCCCAGCTGAAGTGTGTGTGAATGTGAGGCTCAGTGTGTGAGGGACCAGTCTCAGGGTCCAGTGATCCAGACCCAGCTGAAGTGTGTGTGAATGTGAGGCTCAGTGTGTGAGTGACCAGTCTCAGAGTCCAGTGATCCAGACCCAGCTGAAGTGTGTGTGAATGTGAGGCTCAGTGTGTGAGGGACCAGTCTCAGGATCCAGTGATCCAGACCCAGCTGAAGTGTGTGTGAATGTGAGGCTCAGTGTGTGAGGGACCAGTCTCAGGGTCCAGTGATCCAGACCCAGCTGAAGTGTGTGTGAATGTGAGGCTCAGTGTGTGAGGGACCAGTCTCAGGGTCCAGTGATCCAGACCCAGCTGAAGTGTGTGTGAATGTGAGGCTCAGTGTGTGAGGAACCAGACTCAGGTTCTAGTGATCCAGACCCAGCTGAAGTGTGTTTGAATGTGAGGCTCAGTGTGTGAGGGACCAGCCACAGGGTCCAGTGATCGAGACCCAGCTGAAGTGTGTGCGAATGTGAGGCTCAGTGTGTCAGGCACCATTATCAGGGTCCAGTGATCCAGACCCAGCTGAAGTGTGTGTGAATGTGAGGCTCAGTGTGTGAGGGACCAATCTCAGGGTCCAGTGATCCAGACCCAGCTGAAGTGTGTGTGAATGTGAGGGTCAGTGTATGAAGGACCAGCCTCAGGGTCCAGTGATCCAGACCCAGCTGAAGTGTGTGTGAATGTGAGGCTCATTGTGTGAGGGACCAGTTTCAGGGTCCAGTGATCCACACCCAGCTGAAGAGTGTGTGAATGTGAGGCTCAGTGTGTGATGGACCAGTCTCACGGTCTAGTGATCCATGCCCAGCTGAAGTATGTGTGAATGTGAGGCTCAGTGTGTGAGGAACCAGTCTCAGGGTCCAGTGATCCAGACCCAGATGAAGTGTGTGTGAATGTGAGGCTCAGTGTATGAGGGACCAGCCTCAGGGTCCAGTGATCCAGACCCAGCTGAAGTTTGTGTGAATGTGAGGCTCAGTGTGTGAGGGACCAGTCTCAGGGTCCAGTGATCCAGACCCAGCTGAAGTGTGTGTGAATGTGATGCTCAGTGTGTGAGGGACCAGTCTCAGGGTCCAGTGATCCAGACCCAGCTGAAGAGTGTGTGTGAATGTGAGGCTCAGTGTGTGAGGGACCAGTCTCAGGGTCCAGTGATCCAGATCCAGCTGAAGTGTGTGTGAATGTGAGGCTCAGTGTGTGAGTGACCAGCCTCAGGGTCCAGTGATCCAGACCCAGCTGAAGTGTGTGTGAATGTGAGGCTCAGTGTGTGAGGGACCAGTCTCAAGGTCCAGTGATCCAGACCCAGCTAAAGTGTGTGTGAATGTGAGGCTCAGTGTGTGAGGGACCAGTCTCAGGGTCCAGTGATCCAGACCCAGCTGAAGTGTGCGTGAATGTGAGGCTTAGTGTGTGAGGGACCAGTCTCAGGGTCCAGTGATCCAGACCCAGCTGAAGTGTGTGTGAATGTGAGGCTCAGTGTGTGAGGGACCAGTCTCAGGGTCCAGTGATCCAGACCCAGCTGAAGTGTGTGTGAATGGGAGGCTCAGTGTGTGAGGGACCAGTCTCAGGGTCCAAAGATCCAGACCCAGCTGAAGTGTGTGTGAATGTGAGGCTCAGTGTGTGAGGGACCAGTCTCAGGGTCCAGTGATCCAGACCCAGCTGAAGTGTGTGTGAATGTGAGGCTCAGTGTGTGAGGGACCAGTCTCAGCGTCCAGTGATCCAGACCCAGCTGAAGTGTGTGTGAATGTGTGGCTCAGTGTGTGTGGGGCCAGTCTCAGGGTCCAGTGATCCAGACCCAGCTGAAGTGTGTGTGAATGTGATGCTCAGTGTGTGAGGGACCAGCCTCAGGGTCCAGTGATCCAGACCCAGCTGAAGTGTGTGTGAATGTGAGGCTCAGTGTGTGAGGGACCAGTCTCAGGGTCCAGTGATCCAGACCCAGCTGCAGTGTGTGTGAATGTGAGGCTCAGTGTGTGAGGGACCAGTCTCAGGGTCCAGTGATCCAGACCCAGCTGAAGTGTGTGTGAATGTGAGGCTCAGTGTGTGAGGGACCAGTCTCAGGGTCCAGTGATCCAGACCCAGCTGAAGTGTGTGTGAATGTGAGGCTCAGTGTGTGAGGGACCAGTCTCAGGGTCCAATGATCCAGACCCAGCTGAAGTGTGTGTGAATGTGAGGCTCAGTGTGTGAGGGACCAGTCTCAGGATCCAGTGATCCAGGCCCAGCTGAAGTGTGTGTGAATGTGAGGCTCAGTGTGTGAGGGACCAGTCTCAGGGTCCAGTGATCCAGACCCAGCTGAAGTGTGTGTGAATGTGAGGCTCAGTGTGTGAGTGACCAGTCTCAGAGTCCAGTGATCCAGACCCAGCTGAAGTGTGTGTGAATGTGAGGCTCAGTGTGTGAGGGACCAGTCTCAGGATCCAGTGATCCAGACCCAGCTGAAGTGTGTGTGAATGTGAGGCTCAGTGTGTGAGGGACCAGTCTCAGGGTCCAGTGATCCAGACCCAGCTGAAGTGTGTGTGAATGTGAGGCTCAGTGTGTGAGGGACCAGTCTCAGGGTCCAGTGATCCAGACCCAGCTGAAGTGTGTGTGAATGTGAGGCTCAGTGTGTGAGGAACCAGACTCAGGTTCTAGTGATCCAGACCCAGCTGAAGTGTGTTTGAATGTGAGGCTCAGTGTGTGAGGGACCAGCCACAGGGTCCAGTGATCGAGACCCAGCTGAAGTGTGTGCGAATGTGAGGCTCAGTGTGTCAGGCACCATTATCAGGGTCCAGTGATCCAGACCCAGCTGAAGTGTGTGTGAATGTGAGGCTCAGTGTGTGAGGGACCAATCTCAGGGTCCAGTGATCCAGACCCAGCTGAAGTGTGTGTGAATGTGAGGGTCAGTGTATGAAGGACCAGCCTCAGGGTCCAGTGATCCAGACCCAGCTGAAGTGTGTGTGAATGTGAGGCTCATTGTGTGAGGGACCAGTTTCAGGGTCCAGTGATCCACACCCAGCTGAAGAGTGTGTGAATGTGAGGCTCAGTGTGTGATGGACCAGTCTCACGGTCTAGTGATCCATGCCCAGCTGAAGTATGTGTGAATGTGAGGCTCAGTGTGTGAGGAACCAGTCTCAGGGTCCAGTGATCCAGACCCAGCTGAAGTGTGTGTGAATGTGAGGCTCAGTGTGTGAGGGACCAGTCTCAGGATCCAGTGATCCAGACCCAGCTGAAGTGTGTGTGAATGTGAGGCTCAGTGTGTGAGGGACCAGTCTCAGGGTCCAGTGATCCAGACCCAGCTGAAGTATGTGTGAATGTGAGGCTCAGTGTGTGAGGAACCAGTCTCAGGGTCCAGTGATCCAGACCCAGATGAAGTGTATGTGAATGTGAGGCTCAGTGTATGAGGGACCAGCCTCAGGGTCCAGTGATCCAGACCCAGCTGAAGTTTGTGTGAATGTGAGGCTCAGTGTGTGAGGGACCAGTCTCAGGGTCCAGTGATCCAGACCCAGCTGAAGTGTGTGTGAATGTGATGCTCAGTGTGTGAGGGACCAGTCTCAGGGTCCAGTGATCCAGACCCAGCTGAAGAGTGTGTGTGAATGTGAGGCTCAGTGTGTGAGGGACCAGTCTCAGGGTCCAGTGATCCAGATCCAGCTGAAGTGTGTGTGAATGTGAGGCTCAGTGTGTGAGTGACCAGCCTCAGGGTCCAGTGATCCAGACCCAGCTGAAGTGTGTGTGAATGTGAGGCTCAGTGTGTGAGGGACCAGTCTCAAGGTCCAGTGATCCAGACCCAGCTAAAGTGTGTGTGAATGTGAGGCTCAGTGTGTGAGGGACCAGTCTCAGTGTCCAGTGATCCAGACCCAGCTGAAGTGTGTGTGAATGTGAGGCTCAGTGTGTGAGGGACCAGTGTCAGGGTCCAGTGATCCAGACCCAGCTGAAGTGTGTGTGAATGTGAGGCTCAGTGTGTGAGGGACCAGTCTCAGGATCCAGTGATCCAGACCCAGCTGAAGTGTGTGTGAATGTGAGGCTCAGTGTGTGAGGGACCAGTCTCAGGGTCCAGTGATCCAGACCCAGCTGAAGTATGTGTGAATGTGAGGCTCAGTGTGTGAGGAACCAGTCTCAGGGTCCAGTGATCCAGACCCAGATGAAGTGTGTGTGAATGTGAGGCTCAGTGTATGAGGGACCAGCCTCAGGGTCCAGTGATCCAGACCCAGCTGAAGTTTGTGTGAATGTGAGGCTCAGTGTGTGAGGGACCAGTCTCAGGGTCCAGTGATCCAGACCCAGCTGAAGTGTGTGTGAATGTGATGCTCAGTGTGTGAGGGACCAGTCTCAGGGTCCAGTGATCCAGACCCAGCTGAAGAGTGTGTGTGAATGTGAGGCTCAGTGTGTGAGGGACCAGTCTCAGGGTCCAGTGATCCAGATCCAGCTGAAGTGTGTGTGAATGTGAGGCTCAGTGTGTGAGTGACCAGCCTCAGGGTCCAGTGATCCAGACCCAGCTGAAGTGTGTGTGAATGTGAGGCTCAGTGTGTGAGGGACCAGTCTCAAGGTCCAGTGATCCAGACCCAGCTAAAGTGTGTGTGAATGTGAGGCTCAGTGTGTGAGGGACCAGTCTCAGTGTCCAGTGATCCAGACCCAGCTGAAGTGTGTGTGAATGTGAGGCTCAGTGTGTGAGGGACCAGTCTCAGTGTCCAGTGATCCACACCCAGCTGAAGAGTGTGTGAATGTGAGGCTCAGTGTGTGAGGGACCAGTCTCAGTGTCCAGTGATCCAGACCCAGCTGAAGTGTGTGTGAATGTGAGGCTCAGTGTGTGAGGGACCAGTCTCAGTGTCCAGTGATCCACACCCAGCTGAAGAGTGTGTGAATGTGAGGCTCAGTGTGTGATGGACCAGTCTCACGGTCTAGTGATCCATGCCCAGCTGAAGTATGTGTGAATGTGAGGGTCAGTGTGTGAGGAACCAGTCTCAGGGTCCAGTGATCCAGACCCAGATGAAGTGTGTGTGAATGTGAGGCTCAGTGTATGAGGGACCAGCCTCAGGGTCCAGTGATCCAGACCCAGCTGAAGTTTGTGTGAATGTGAGGCTCAGTGTGTGAGGGACCAGTCTCAGGGTCCAGTGATCCAGACCCAGCTGAAGTGTGTGTGAATGTGATGCTCAGTGTGTGAGGGACCAGTCTCAGGGTCCAGTGATCCAGACCCAGCTGAAGAGTGTGTGTGAATGTGAGGCTCAGTGTGTGAGGGACCAGTCTGAGGGTCCAGTGATCCAGATCCAGCTGAAGTGTGTGTGAATGTGAGGCTCAGTGTGTGAGTGACCAGCCTCAGGGTCCAGTGATCCAGACCCAGCTGAAGTGTGTGTGAATGTGAGGCTCAGTGTGTGAGGGACCAGTCTCAAGGTCCAGTGATCCAGACCCAGCTAAAGTGTGTGTGAATGTGAGGCTCAGTGTGTGAGGGACCAGTCTCAGTGTCCAGTGATCCAGACCCAGCTGAAGTGTGTGTGAATGTGAGGCTCAGTGTGTGAGGGACCAGTGTCAGGGTCCAGTGATCCAGACCCAGCTGAAGTGTGTGTGAATGTGAGGCTCAGTGTGTGAGGGACCAGTCTCAGGATCCAGTGATCCAGACCCAGCTGAAGTGTGTGTGAATGTGAGGCTCAGTGTGTGAGGGACCAGTCTCAGGGTCCAGTGATCCAGACCCAGCTGAAGTATGTGTGAATGTGAGGCTCAGTGTGTGAGGAACCAGTCTCAGGGTCCAGTGATCCAGACCCAGATGAAGTGTGTGTGAATGTGAGGCTCAGTGTATGAGGGACCAGCCTCAGGGTCCAGTGATCCAGACCCAGCTGAAGTTTGTGTGAATGTGAGGCTCAGTGTGTGAGGGACCAGTCTCAGGGTCCAGTGATCCAGACCCAGCTGAAGTGTGTGTGAATGTGATGCTCAGTGTGTGAGGGACCAGTCTCAGGGTCCAGTGATCCAGACCCAGCTGAAGAGTGTGTGTGAATGTGAGGCTCAGTGTGTGAGGGACCAGTCTCAGGGTCCAGTGATCCAGATCCAGCTGAAGTGTGTGTGAATGTGAGGCTCAGTGTGTGAGTGACCAGCCTCAGGGTCCAGTGATCCAGACCCAGCTGAAGTGTGTGTGAATGTGAGGCTCAGTGTGTGAGGGACCAGTCTCAAGGTCCAGTGATCCAGACCCAGCTAAAGTGTGTGTGAATGTGAGGCTCAGTGTGTGAGGGACCAGTCTCAGTGTCCAGTGATCCAGACCCAGCTGAAGTGTGTGTGAATGTGAGGCTCAGTGTGTGAGGGACCAGTGTCAGAGTCCAGTGATCCAGACCCAGCTGAAGTGTGTGTGAATGTGAGGCTCAGTGTGTGAGGAACCAGTCTCAGGGTCCAGTGATCCAGACCCAGATGAAGTGTGTGTGAATGTGAGGCTCAGTGTATGAGGGACCAGCCTCAGGGTCCAGTGATCCAGACCCAGCTGAAGTTTGTGTGAATGTGAGGCTCAGTGTGTGAGGGACCAGTCTCAGGGTCCAGTGATCCAGACCCAGCTGAAGTGTGTGTGAATGTGAGGCTCAGTGTGTGAGGGACCAGTCTCAGGGTCCAGTCATCCAGACCCAGCTGAAGTTTGTGTGAATGGGAGGCTCAGTGTGTGAGGGACCAGTCTCAGGGTCCAGTGATCCAGACCCAGCTGAAGTGTGTGTGAATGTGATGCTCAGTGTGTGAGGGACCAGCCTCAGGGTCCAGTGATCCAGACCCAGCTGAAGTGTGTGTGAATGTGAGGCTCAATGTGTGAGGGACCAGCCTCAGGGTCCAGTGATCCAGACCCAGCTGAAGTGTGTGTGAATGTGAGGCTCAGTGTGTGAGGGACCAGTCTCAGGGTCCAGTGATCCAGACCCAGCTGAAGTGTGTGTGAATGTGAGGCTCAGTGTGTGAGGGACCAGTCTCAGGGTCCATGATCCAGACCCAGCTGAAGTGTGTGTGAATGTGAGGCTCAGTGTGTGATAGACCAGTCTCAGGGTCCAGTGATCCAGACCCAGCTGAAGTGTGTGTGAATGTGAGGCTCAGTGTGTGAGGGACCAGTCTCAGGGTCCAGTGATCCAGACCCAGCTGAAGTGTGTGTGAATGTGAGGCTCAGTGTGTGAGGGACCAGTCTCAGGGTCCAGTGATCCAGACCCAGCTGAAGTTTGTGTGAATGGGAGGCTCAGTGTGTGAGGGACCAGTCTCAGGGTCCAGTGATCCAGACCCAGCTGAAGTGTGTGTGAATGTGAGGCTCAGTGTGTGAGGGACCAGCCTCAGGGTCCAGTGATCCAGACCCAGCTGAAGTGTGTGTGAATGTGAGGCTCAGTGTGTGAGGCACCATTATCAGGGTCCAGTGATCCAGACCCAGCTGAAGTGTGTGTGAATGTGAGGCTCAGTGTGTGAGGGACCAGTCTCAGGGTCCAGTGATCCAGACCCAGCTGAAGTGTGTGTGAATGTGAGGGTCAGTGTATGAAGGACCAGCCTCAGGGTCCAGTGATCCAGACCCAGCTGAAGTGTGTGTGAATGTGAGGCTCATTGTGTGAGGGACCAGTCTCAGGGTCCATGATCCAGACCCAGCTGAAGTATGTGTGAATGTGAGGCTCAGTGTGTGAGGGACCAGTCTCAGGGTCCAGTGATCCAGACCCAGCTGAAGTGTGTGTGAATGTGAGGCTCAGTGTGTGAGGGACCAGTCTCAGGGTCCAGTGATCCAGACCCAGCTGAAGTGTGTGTGAGTGTGATGCTCAGTGTGTGAGGGACCAGTCTCAGGATCCAGTGATCCAGACCCAGCTGAAGTGTGTGTGAATGTGAGGCTCAGTGTGTGAGGGACCAGTCTCAGGGTCCAGTGATCCAGACCCAGCTGAAGTGTGTGTGAATGTGAGGCTCAGTGTGTGAGGGACCAGTCTCAGGGTCCAGTGATCCAGACCCAGCTGAAGTGTGTGTGAATGTGAGGCTCAGTGTGTGATAGACCAGTCTCAGGGTCCAGTGATCCAGACCCAGCTGAAGTGTGTGTGAATGTGAGGCTCAGTGTGTGAGGGACCAGTCTCAGGGTCCAGTGATCCAGACCCAGCTGAAGTGTGTGTGAATGTGAGGCTCAGTGTGTGAGGGACCAGTCTCAGGGTCCAGTGATCCAGACCCAGCTGAAGTTTGTGTGAATGGGAGGCTCAGTGTGTGAGGGACCAGTCTCAGGGTCCAGTGATCCAGACCCAGCTGAAGTGTGTGTGAATGTGATGCTCAGTGTGTGAGGGACCTTTCTCAGGGTCCAGTGATCCAGACCCAGCTGAAGTGTGTGTGAATGTGAGGCTCAGTGTGTGAGGGACCAGCCTCAGGGTCCAGTGATCCAGACCCAGCTGAAGTGTGTGTGAATGTGAGGCTCAGTGTGTGAGGGACCAGTCTCAGGGTCCAGTGATCCAGACCCAGCTGAAGTGTGTGTGAATGTGAGGCTCAGTGTGTGAGGGACCAGTCTCAGGGTCCATGATCCAGACCCAGCTGAAGTGTGTGTGAATGTGAGGCTCAGTGTGTGATAGTCCAGTCTCAGGGTCCAGTGATCCAGACCCAGCTGAAGTGTGTGTGAATGTGAGGCTCAGTGTGTGAGGGACCAGTCTCAGGGTCCAGTGATCCAGACCCAGCTGAAGTATGTGTGAATGTGAGGCTCAGTGTGTGAGGGACCAGTCTCAGGGTCCAGTGATCCAGACCCAGCTGAAGTGTGTGTGAATGTGAGGCTCAGTGTGTGAGGGACCAGTCTCAGGGTCCAGTGATCCAGACCCAGCTGAAGTGTGTGTGAGTGTGATGCTCAGTGTGTGAGGGACCAGTCTCAGGATCCAGTGATCCAGACCCAGCTGAAGTGTGTGTGAATGTGAGGCTCAGTGTGTGAGGGACCAGTCTCAGGGTCCAGTGATCCAGACCCAGCTGAAGTGTGTGTGAATGTGAGGCTCAGTGTGTGAGGGACCAGTCTCAGGGTCCAGTGATCCAGACCCAGCTGAAGTGTGTGTGAATGTGAGGCTCAGTGTGTGATAGACCAGTCTCAGGGTCCAGTGATCCAGACCCAGCTGAAGTGTGTGTGAATGTGAGGCTCAGTGTGTGAGGGACCAGTCTCAGGGTCCAGTGATCCAGACCCAGCTGAAGTGTGTGTGAATGTGAGGCTCAGTGTGTGAGGGACCAGTCTCAGGGTCCAGTGATCCAGACCCAGCTGAAGTTTGTGTGAATGGGAGGCTCAGTGTGTGAGGGACCAGTCTCAGGGTCCAGTGATCCAGACCCAGCTGAAGTGTGTGTGAATGTGATGCTCAGTGTGTGAGGGACCAGCCTCAGGGTCCAGTGATCCAGACCCAGATGAAGTGTGTGTGAATGTGAGGCTCAGTGTGTGAGGGACCAGCCTCAGGGTCCAGTGATCCAGACCCAGCTGAAGTGTGTGTGAATGTGAGGCTCAGTGTGTGAGGGACCAGTCTCAGGGTCCAGTGATCCAGACCCAGCTGAAGTGTGTGTGAATGTGAGGCTCAGTGTGTGAGGGACCAGTCTCAGGGTCCAGTGATCCAGACCCAGCTGAAGTTTGTGTGAATGGGAGGCTCAGTGTGTGAGGGACCAGTCTCAGGGTCCAGTGATCCAGACCCAGCTGAAGTGTGTGTGAATGTGAGGCTCAGTGTGTGAGGGACCAGCCTCAGGGTCCAGTGATCCAGACCCAGCTGAAGTATGTGTGAATGTGAGGCTCAGTGTGTGAGGCACCTTTATCAGGGTCCAGTGATCCAGACCCAGCTGAAGTGTGTGTGAATGTGAGGCTCAGTGTGTGAGGGACCAGTCTCAGGGTCCAGTGATCCAGACCCAGCTGAAGTGTGTGTGAATGTGAGGGTCAGTGTATGAAGGACCAGCCTCAGGGTCCAGTGATCCAGACCCAGCTGAAGTGTGTGTGAATGTGAGGCTCATTGTGTGAGGGACCAGTTTCAGGGTCCAGTGATCCAGACCCAGCTGAAGAGTGTGTGAATGTGAGGCTCAGTGTGTGATGGACCAGTCTCACGGTCTAGTGATCCAGACCCAGCTGAAGTGTGTGTGAATGTGAGGCTCAGTGTGTGAGGAACCAGTGTCAGGGTCCAGTGATCCAGACCCAGATGAAGTGTGTGTGAATGTGAGGCTCAGTGTGTGAGGGACCAGTCTCAGGGTCCATGATCCAGACCCAGCTGAAGTATGTGTGAATGTGAGGCTCAGTGTGTGAGGGACCAGTCTCAGGGTCCAGTGATCCAGACCCAGCTGAAGTGTGTGTGAATGTGAGGCTCAGTGTGTGAGGGACCAGCCTCAGGGTCCAGTGATCCAGACCCAGCTGAAGTGTGTGTGAATGTGAGGCTCAGTGTGTGAGGCACCATTATCAGGGTCCAGTGATCCAGACCCAGCTGAAGTGTGTGTGAATGTGAGGCTCAGTGTGTGAGGGACCAGTCTCAGGGTCCAGTGATCCAGACCCAGCTGAAGTGTGTGTGAATGTGAGGGTCAGTGCATGAAGGACCAGCCTCAGGGTCCAGTGATCCAGACCCAGCTGAAGTGTGTGTGAATGTGAGGCTCATTGTGTGAGGGACCAGTTTCAGGGTCCAGTGATCCAGACCCAGCTGAAGAGTGTGTGAATGTGAGGCTCAGTGTGTGAGGGACCAGTGTCAGAGTCCAGTGATCCAGACCCAGCTGAAGTGTGTGTGAATGTGAGGCTCAGTGTGTGAGGAACCAGTCTCAGGGTCCAGTGATCCAGACCCAGATGAAGTGTGTGTGAATGTGAGGCTCAGTGTGTGAGGGACCAGTCTCAGTGTCCAGTGATCCAGACCCAGCTGAAGTGTGTGTGAATGTGAGGCTCAGTGTGTGAGGGACCAGTGTCAGAGTCCAGTGATCCAGACCCAGCTGAAGTGTGTGTGAATGTGAGGCTCAGTGTGTGAGGAACCAGTCTCAGGGTCCAGTGATCCAGACCCAGATGAAGTGTGTGTGAATGTGAGGCTCAGTGTATGAGGGACCAGCCTCAGGGTCCAGTGATCCAGACCCAGCTGAAGTTTGTGTGAATGTGAGGCTCAGTGTGTGAGGGACCAGTCTCAGGGTCCAGTGATCCAGACCCAGCTGAAGTGTGTGTGAATGTGAGGCTCAGTGTGTGAGGGACCAGTCTCAGGGTCCAGTCATCCAGACCCAGCTGAAGTTTGTGTGAATGGGAGGCTCAGTGTGTGAGGGACCAGTCTCAGGGTCCAGTGATCCAGACCCAGCTGAAGTGTGTGTGAATGTGATGCTCAGTGTGTGAGGGACCAGCCTCAGGGTCCAGTGATCCAGACCCAGCTGAAGTGTGTGTGAATGTGAGGCTCAATGTGTGAGGGACCAGCCTCAGGGTCCAGTGATCCAGACCCAGCTGAAGTGTGTGTGAATGTGAGGCTCAGTGTGTGAGGGACCAGTCTCAGGGTCCAGTGATCCAGACCCAGCTGAAGTGTGTGTGAATGTGAGGCTCAGTGTGTGAGGGACCAGTCTCAGGGTCCATGATCCAGACCCAGCTGAAGTGTGTGTGAATGTGAGGCTCAGTGTGTGATAGACCAGTCTCAGGGTCCAGTGATCCAGACCCAGCTGAAGTGTGTGTGAATGTGAGGCTCAGTGTGTGAGGGACCAGTCTCAGCGTCCAGTGATCCAGACCCAGCTGAAGTGTGTGTGAATGTGAGGCTCAGTGTGTGAGGGACCAGTCTCAGGGTCCAGTGATCCAGACCCAGCTGAAGTTTGTGTGAATGGGAGGCTCAGTGTGTGAGGGACCAGTCTCAGGGTCCAGTGATCCAGACCCAGCTGAAGTGTGTGTGAATGTGAGGCTCAGTGTGTGAGGGACCAGCCTCAGGGTCCAGTGATCCAGACCCAGCTGAAGTGTGTGTGAATGTGAGGCTCAGTGTGTGAGGCACCATTATCAGGGTCCAGTGATCCAGACCCAGCTGAAGTGTGTGTGAATGTGAGGCTCAGTGTGTGAGGGACCAGTCTCAGGGTCCAGTGATCCAGACCCAGCTGAAGTGTGTGTGAATGTGAGGGTCAGTGTATGAAGGACCAGCCTCAGGGTCCAGTGATCCAGACCCAGCTGAAGTGTGTGTGAATGTGAGGCTCATTGTGTGAGGGACCAGTCTCAGGGTCCATGATCCAGACCCAGCTGAAGTATGTGTGAATGTGAGGCTCAGTGTGTGAGGGACCAGTCTCAGGGTCCAGTGATCCAGACCCAGCTGAAGTGTGTGTGAATGTGAGGCTCAGTGTGTGAGGGACCAGTCTCAGGGTCCAGTGATCCAGACCCAGCTGAAGTGTGTGTGAGTGTGATGCTCAGTGTGTGAGGGACCAGTCTCAGGATCCAGTGATCCAGACCCAGCTGAAGTGTGTGTGAATGTGAGGCTCAGTGTGTGAGGGACCAGTCTCAGGGTCCAGTGATCCAGACCCAGCTGAAGTGTGTGTGAATGTGAGGCTCAGTGTGTGAGGGACCAGTCTCAGGGTCCAGTGATCCAGACCCAGCTGAAGTGTGTGTGAATGTGAGGCTCAGTGTGTGATAGACCAGTCTCAGGGTCCAGTGATCCAGACCCAGCTGAAGTGTGTGTGAATGTGAGGCTCAGTGTGTGAGGGACCAGTCTCAGGGTCCAGTGATCCAGACCCAGCTGAAGTGTGTGTGAATGTGAGGCTCAGTGTGTGAGGGACCAGTCTCAGGGTCCAGTGATCCAGACCCAGCTGAAGTTTGTGTGAATGGGAGGCTCAGTGTGTGAGGGACCAGTCTCAGGGTCCAGTGATCCAGACCCAGCTGAAGTGTGTGTGAATGTGATGCTCAGTGTGTGAGGGACCTTTCTCAGGGTCCAGTGATCCAGACCCAGCTGAAGTGTGTGTGAATGTGAGGCTCAGTGTGTGAGGGACCAGCCTCAGGGTCCAGTGATCCAGACCCAGCTGAAGTGTGTGTGAATGTGAGGCTCAGTGTGTGAGGGACCAGTCTCAGGGTCCAGTGATCCAGACCCAGCTGAAGTGTGTGTGAATGTGAGGCTCAGTGTGTGAGGGACCAGTCTCAGGGTCCATGATCCAGACCCAGCTGAAGTGTGTGTGAATGTGAGGCTCAGTGTGTGATAGTCCAGTCTCAGGGTCCAGTGATCCAGACCCAGCTGAAGTGTGTGTGAATGTGAGGCTCAGTGTGTGAGGGACCAGTCTCAGGGTCCAGTGATCCAGACCCAGCTGAAGTATGTGTGAATGTGAGGCTCAGTGTGTGAGGGACCAGTCTCAGGGTCCAGTGATCCAGACCCAGCTGAAGTGTGTGTGAATGTGAGGCTCAGTGTGTGAGGGACCAGTCTCAGGGTCCAGTGATCCAGACCCAGCTGAAGTGTGTGTGAGTGTGATGCTCAGTGTGTGAGGGACCAGTCTCAGGATCCAGTGATCCAGACCCAGCTGAAGTGTGTGTGAATGTGAGGCTCAGTGTGTGAGGGACCAGTCTCAGGGTCCAGTGATCCAGACCCAGCTGAAGTGTGTGTGAATGTGAGGCTCAGTGTGTGAGGGACCAGTCTCAGGGTCCAGTGATCCAGACCCAGCTGAAGTGTGTGTGAATGTGAGGCTCAGTGTGTGATAGACCAGTCTCAGGGTCCAGTGATCCAGACCCAGCTGAAGTGTGTGTGAATGTGAGGCTCAGTGTGTGAGGGACCAGTCTCAGGGTCCAGTGATCCAGACCCAGCTGAAGTGTGTGTGAATGTGAGGCTCAGTGTGTGAGGGACCAGTCTCAGGGTCCAGTGATCCAGACCCAGCTGAAGTTTGTGTGAATGGGAGGCTCAGTGTGTGAGGGACCAGTCTCAGGGTCCAGTGATCCAGACCCAGCTGAAGTGTGTGTGAATGTGATGCTCAGTGTGTGAGGGACCAGCCTCAGGGTCCAGTGATCCAGACCCAGATGAAGTGTGTGTGAATGTGAGGCTCAGTGTGTGAGGGACCAGCCTCAGGGTCCAGTGATCCAGACCCAGCTGAAGTGTGTGTGAATGTGAGGCTCAGTGTGTGAGGGACCAGTCTCAGGGTCCAGTGATCCAGACCCAGCTGAAGTGTGTGTGAATGTGAGGCTCAGTGTGTGAGGGACCAGTCTCAGGGTCCAGTGATCCAGACCCAGCTGAAGTTTGTGTGAATGGGAGGCTCAGTGTGTGAGGGACCAGTCTCAGGGTCCAGTGATCCAGACCCAGCTGAAGTGTGTGTGAATGTGAGGCTCAGTGTGTGAGGGACCAGCCTCAGGGTCCAGTGATCCAGACCCAGCTGAAGTATGTGTGAATGTGAGGCTCAGTGTGTGAGGCACCTTTATCAGGGTCCAGTGATCCAGACCCAGCTGAAGTGTGTGTGAATGTGAGGCTCAGTGTGTGAGGGACCAGTCTCAGGGTCCAGTGATCCAGACCCAGCTGAAGTGTGTGTGAATGTGAGGGTCAGTGTATGAAGGACCAGCCTCAGGGTCCAGTGATCCAGACCCAGCTGAAGTGTGTGTGAATGTGAGGCTCATTGTGTGAGGGACCAGTTTCAGGGTCCAGTGATCCAGACCCAGCTGAAGAGTGTGTGAATGTGAGGCTCAGTGTGTGATGGACCAGTCTCACGGTCTAGTGATCCAGACCCAGCTGAAGTGTGTGTGAATGTGAGGCTCAGTGTGTGAGGAACCAGTGTCAGGGTCCAGTGATCCAGACCCAGATGAAGTGTGTGTGAATGTGAGGCTCAGTGTGTGAGGGACCAGTCTCAGGGTCCATGATCCAGACCCAGCTGAAGTATGTGTGAATGTGAGGCTCAGTGTGTGAGGGACCAGTCTCAGGGTCCAGTGATCCAGACCCAGCTGAAGTGTGTGTGAATGTGAGGCTCAGTGTGTGAGGGACCAGCCTCAGGGTCCAGTGATCCAGACCCAGCTGAAGTGTGTGTGAATGTGAGGCTCAGTGTGTGAGGCACCATTATCAGGGTCCAGTGATCCAGACCCAGCTGAAGTGTGTGTGAATGTGAGGCTCAGTGTGTGAGGGACCAGTCTCAGGGTCCAGTGATCCAGACCCAGCTGAAGTGTGTGTGAATGTGAGGGTCAGTGCATGAAGGACCAGCCTCAGGGTCCAGTGATCCAGACCCAGCTGAAGTGTGTGTGAATGTGAGGCTCATTGTGTGAGGGACCAGTTTCAGGGTCCAGTGATCCAGACCCAGCTGAAGAGTGTGTGAATGTGAGGCTCAGTGTGTGATGGACCAGTCTCACGGTCTAGTGATCCAGACACAGCTGAAGTGTGTGTGAATGTGAGGCTCAGTGTGTGAGGAACCAGTGTCAGGGTCCAGTGATCCAGACCCAGATGAAGTGTGTGTGAATGTGAGGCTCAGTGTGTGAGGGACCAGTCTCAGGGTCCATGATCCAGACCCAGCTGAAGTATGTGTGAATGTGAGGCTCAGTGTGTGAGGGACCAGTCTCAGGGTCCAGTGACCCAGACCTAGCTGAAGTGTGTGTGAATGTGAGGCTCAGTGTGTGAGGGACCAGTCTCAGGGTCCAGTGATCCAGACCCAGCTGAAGTGTGTGTGAGTGTGATGCTCAGTGTGTGAGGGACCAGTCTCAGGATCCAGTGATCCAGACCCAGCTGAAGTGTGTGTGAATGTGAGGCTCAGTGTGTGAGGGACCAGTCTCAGGGTCCAGTGATCCAGACCCAGCTGAAGTGTGTGTGAATGTGAGGCTCAGTGTGTGAGGGACCAGTCTCAGGGTCCAGTGATCCAGACCCAGCTGAAGTGTGTGTGAATGTGAGGCTCAGTGTGTGATGGACCAGTCTCAGGGTCCACTGATCCAGACCCAGCTGAAGTGTGTGTGAATGTGAGGCTCAGTGTGTGAGGGACCAGTCTCAGGGTCCAGTGATCCAGACCCAGCTGAAGTGTGTGTGAATGTGAGGCTCAGTGTGTGAGGGACCAGTCTCAGGGTCCAGTGATCCAGACCCAGCTGAAGTTTGTGTGAATGGGAGGCTCAGTGTGTGAGGGACCAGTCTCAGGATCCAGTGATCCAGACCCAGCTGAAGTGTGTGTGAATGTGATGCTCAGTGTGTGAGGGACCAGCCTCAGGGTCCAGTGATCCAGACCCAGCTGAAGTGTGTGTGAATGTGAGGCTCAGTGTGTGAGGGACCAGCCTCAGGGTCCAGTGATCCAGACCCAGCTGAAGTGTGTGTGAATGTGAGGCTCAGTGTGTGAGGGACCAGTCTCAGGGTCCAGTGATCCAGACCCAGCTGAAGTGTGTGTGAATGTGAGGCTCAGTGTGTGAGGGACCAGTCTCAGGGTCCATTATCCAGACCCAGCTGAAGTGTGTGTGTTTGTGAGGCTCAGTGTGTGATAGACCAGTCTCAGGGTCCAGTGATCCAGACCCAGCTGAAGTGTGTGTGAATGTGAGGCTCAGTGTGTGAGGGACCAGTCTCAGGGTCCAGTGATCCAGACCCAGCTGAAGTGTGTGTGAATGTGAGGCTCAGTGTGTGAGGGACCAGTCTCAGGTTCCAGTGATCCAGACCCAGCTGACGTTTGTGTGAATGGGAGGCTCAGTGTGTGAGGGACCAGTCTCAGGGTCCAGTGATCCAGACCCAGCTGAAGTGTGTGTGAATGTGAGGCTCAGTGTGTGAGGGACCAGCCTCAGGGTCCAGTGATCCAGACCCAGCTGAAGTGTGTGTGAATGTGAGGCTCAGTGTGTGAGGCACCATTATCAGGGTCCAGTGATCCAGACCCAGCTGAAGTGTGTGTGAAAGTGAGGCTCAGTGTGTGAGGGACCAGTCTCAGGGTCCAGTGATCCAGACCCAGCTGAAGTGTGTGTGAATGTGAGGGTCAGTGTATGAAGGACCAGCCTCAGGGTCCAGTGATCCAGACCCAGCTGAAGTGTGTGTGAATGTGAGGCTCATTGTGTGAGGGACCAGTTTCAGGGTCCAGTGATCCAGACCCAGCTGAAGAGTGTGTGAATGTGAGGCTCAGTGTGTGATGGACCAGTCTCACGGTCTAGTGATCCAGACCCAGCTGAAGTGTGTGTGAATGTGAGGCTCAGTGTGTGAGGAACCAGTGTCAGGGTCCAGTCATCCAGACCCAGATGAAGTGTGTGTGAATGTGAGGCTCAGTGTGTGAGGGACCAGCCTCAGGGTCCAGTGATCCAGACCCAGCTGAAGTTTGTGTGAATGTGAGGCTCAGTGTGTGAGGGACCAGTCTCAGGGTCCAGTGATCCAGACCCAGCTGAAGTGTGTGTGAATGTCATGCTCAGTGTGTGAGGGACCAGTCTCAGGGTCCAGTGATCCAGACCCAGCTGAAGAGTGTGTGTGAATGTGAGGCTCAGTGTGTGAGGGACCAGTCTCAGGGTCCAGTGATCCAGATCCAGCTGAAGTGTGTGTGAATGTGAGGCTCAGTGTGTGAGTGACCAGCCTCAGGGTCCAGTGATCCAGACCCAGCTGAAGTGTGTGTGAATGTGAGGCTCAGTGTGTGAGGGACCAGTCTCAAGGTCCAGTGATCCAGACCCAGCTAAAGTGTGTGTGAATGTGAGGCTCAGTGTGTGAGGGACCAGTCTCAGTGTCCAGTGATCCAGACCCAGCTGAAGTGTGTGTGAATGTGAAGCTCAGTGTGTGAGGGACCAGTGTCAGGGTCCAGTGATCCAGACCCAGCTGAAGTTTGTGTGAATGTGAGGCTCAGTGTGTGAGGGACCAGTCTCAGGATCCAGTGATCCAGACCCAGCTGAAGTGTGTGTGAATGTGAGGCTCAGTGTGTGAGGGACCAGTCTCAGGGTCCAGTGATCCAGACCCAGCTGAAGTGTGTGTGAATGTGAGGCTCAGTGTGTGAGGGACCAGTCTCAGGGTCCAGTGATCCAGACCCAGCTGAAGTGTGTGTGAATGTGATGCTCAGTGTGTGAGGGACCAGTCTCAGGATCCAGTGATCCAGACCCAGCTGAAGTGTGTGTGAATGTGAGGCTCAGTGTGTGAGGGACCAGTCTCAGGGTCCAGTGATCCAGACCCAGCTGAAGTGTGTGTGAATGTGAGGCTCAGTGTGTGAGGGACCAGTCTCAGGGTCCAGTGATCCAGACCCAGCTGAAGTGTGTGTGAATGTGTGGCTCGGTGTGTGATGGACCAGTCTCAGGGTCCAGTGATCCAGACCCAGCTGAAGTTTGTGTGAATGTGATGCTCGGTGTGTGAGGGACCAGCCTCAGGGTCCAGTGATCCAGACCCAGCTGAAGTGTGTGTGAATTTGAGGCTCAGTGTGTGAGGGACCAGCCTCAGGGTCCAGTGATCCAGACCCAGCTGAAGTGTGTGTGAATGTGAGGCTCAGTGTGTGAGGGACCAGTCTCAGGGTCCAGTGATCCAGACCCAGCTGAAGTGTGTGTGAATGTGAGGCTCAGTGTGTGAGGAACCAGTCTCAGGGTCCAGTGATCCAGACCCAGCTGAAGTGTGTGTGAATGTGAGGCTCAGTGTGTGACGGACCAGTCTCAGGGTCCAGTGATCCAGACCCAGCTGAAGTGTGTGTGAATGTGAGGCTCAGTGTGTGAGGGACCAGTCTCAGGGTCCAGTGATCCAGACCCAGCTGAAGTGTGTGTGAATGTCATGCTCAGTGTGTGAGGGACCAGTCTCAGGGTCCAGTGATCCAGACCCAGCTGAAGTGTGTGTGAATGTGTGGCTCAGTGTGTGAGGGACCAGTCTCAGGGTCCAGTGATCCAGACCCAGCTGAAGTGTGTGTGAATGTGATGCTCAGTGTGTGAGGGACCAGCCTCAGGGTCCAGTGATCCAGACCCAGCTGAAGTGTGTGTGAATGTGAGGCTCAGTGTGTGAGGGACCAGCCTCAGGGTCCAGTGATCCAGACCCAGCTGAAGTGTGTGTGAATGTGAGGTTCAGTGTGTGAGGGACCAGTCTCAGGGTCCAGTGATCCAGACCCAGCTGAAGTGTGTGTGAATGTGAGGCTCAGTGTGTGAGGGACCAGTCTCAGGGTCCATGATCCAGACCCAGCTGAAGTATGTGTGAATGTGAGGCTCAGTGTGTGAGGGACCAGTCTCAGGGTCCAGTGATCCAGACCCAGATGAAGTGTGTGTGAATGTGAGGCTCAGTGTGTGAGGGACCAGTCTCAGGGTCCAGTGATCCAGTCCCAGCTGAAGTTTGTGTGAATGTGAGGCTTAGTGTGTGAGGGACCAGTCTCAGCGTCCAGTGATCCAGACCCAGCTGAAGTGTGTGTGAATGTGAGGCTCAGTGTGTGATAGACCAGTCTCAGGGTCCAGTGATCCAGACCCAGCTGAAGTGTGTGTGAATGTGAGGCTCAGTGTGTGAGGGACCAGTCTCAGGGTCCAGTGATCCAGACCCAGCTGAAGTGTGTGTGAATGTGAGGCTCATTGTGTGAGGGACCAGTCTCAGGGTCCAGTGATCCAGACCCAGCTGAAGTGTGTGTGAATGGGAGGCTCAGTGTGTGAGGGACCAGTCTCAGGGTCCAGTGATCCAGACCCAGCTGAAGTGTGTGTGAATGTGAGGCTCAGTGTGTGAGGGACCAGTCTCAGGGTCCAGTGATCCAGACCCAGCTGAAGTGTGTGTGAATGTGTGGCTCAGTGTGTGAGGGACCAGTCTCAGGGTCCAGTGATCCAGACCCAGCTGAATTGTGTGTGAATGTGATGCTCAGTGTGTGAGGGACCAACCTCAGGGTCCAGTGATCCAGACCCAGCTGAAGTGTGTGTGAATGTGAGGCTCAGTGTGTGAGGGACCAGCCTCAGGTTCCAGTGATCCAGACCCAGCTGAAGTGTGTGTGAATGTGAGGCTCAGTGTGTGAGGGACCAGTCTCAGGGTCCAGTGACCTTGACCCAGCTGAAGTGTGTGTGAATGTGAGGCTCAGTGTGTGAGGGACCAGTCTCAGGGTCCAGTGATCCAGACCCAGCTGAAGTGTGTGTGAATGTGAGGCTCAGTGTGTGACGGACCAGTCTCAGGGTCCAGTGATCCAGACCCAGCTGAAGTGTGTGTGACTGTGTGGCTCAGTGTGTGAGGGACCAGTCTCAGGGTCTAGTGATCCAGACCCAGCTGAAGTGTGTGTGAATGTGAGGCTCAGTGTGTGAGGGACAAGTCTCAGGGTCCAGTGATCCAGACCCAGCTGAAGTGTGTGTGAAAGTGATGCTCAGTGTGTGAGGGACCAGTCTCAGGGTCCATGATCTAGACCCTGCTGAAGTATGTGTGAATGTGAGGCTCAGTGTGTGAGGGACCAGTCTCAGGGTCCAGTGATCCAGACCCAGCTGAAGTGTGTGTGAATGTGAGGCTCAGTGTGTGAGGGACCAGTCTCAGGGTCCAGTGATCCAGACCCAGCTGAAGTTTGTGTGAATGTGAGGCTTAGTGTGTGAGGGACCAGTCTCAGCGTCCAGTGGTCCAGACCCAGCTGAAGTGTGTGTGAATGTGAGGCTCAGTGTGTGATAGACCAGTCTCAGGGTCCAGTGATCCAGACCCAGCTGAAGTGTGTGTGAATGTGAGGCTCAGTGTGTGAGGGACCAGTCTCAGGGTCCAGTGATTCAGACCCAGCTGAAGTGTGTGTGAATGTAAGGCTCAGTGTGTGAGGGACCAGTCTCAGGGTCCAGTGATCCAGACCCAGCTGAAGTGTGTGTGAATGTGAGGCTCAGTGTGTGAGGGACCAGTCTCAGGGTCCAGTGATCCAGACCCAGCTGAAGTGTGTGTGAATGTGAGGCTCAGTGTGTGAGGGACCAGTCTCAGGGTCCAATGATCCAGACCCAGCTGAAGTGTGTGTGAATGTGAGGCTCAGTGTGTGAGGGACCAGTCTCAGGATCCAGTGATCCAGACCCAGCTGAAGTGTGTGTGAATGTGAGGCTCAGTGTGTGAGGGACCAGTCTCAGGGTCCAGTGATCCAGACCCAGCTGAAGTGTGTGTGAATGTGAGGCTCAGTGTGTGAGGGACCAGTCTCAGGGTCCAGTGATCCAGTCCCAGCTGAAGTGTGTGTGAATGTGAGGCTCAGTGTCTGAGGGACCAGTCTCAGGATCCAGTGATCCAGACCCAGCTGAAGTGTGTGTGAATGTGAGGCTCAGTGTGTGAGGGACCAGTCTCAGGGTCCAGTGATCCAGACCCAGCTGAAGTGTGTGTGAATGTGAGGCTCAGTGTGTGAGGAACCAGACTCAGGGTCTAGTGATCCAGACCCAGCTGAAGTGTGTTTGAATGTGAGGGTCAGCGTATGAAGGACCAGCCTCAGGGTCCAGTGATCCAGACCCAGCTGAAGTGTGTGTGAATGTGAGGCTCATTGTGTGAGGGACCAGTCTCAGGGTCCAGTGATCCAGACCCAGCTGAAGAGTGTGTGAATGTGAGGCCCAGTGTGTGATGGACCAGTCTCACGGTCTAGTGATCCAGACCCAGCTGAAGTGTGTGCGAATGTGAGGCTCAGTGTGTGAGGGACCAGTCTCAGGGTCCAGTGATCCAGACCCAGCTGAAGTGTGTGTGAATGTGAGGCTCAGTGTCTGAGGGACCAGTCTCAGGATCCAGTGATCCAGACCCAGCTGAAGTGTGTGTTAATGTGAGGCTCAGTGTGTGAGGGACCAGTCTCAGGGTCCAGTGATCCAGACCCAGCTGAAGTGTGTGTGAATGTGAGGCTCAGTGTGTGAGGGACCAGTCTCAGGGTCCAGTGATCCAGACCCAGCTGAAGTGTGTGTGAATGTGAGGCTCAGTGTGTGAGGAACCAGACTCAGGGTCTCGTGATCCAGACCCAGCTGAAGTGTGTTTGAATGTGAGGCTCAGTGTGTGAGGGACCAGCCTCAGGGTCCAGTGATCCAGACCCAGCTGAAGTGTGTGTGAATGTGAGGCTCAGTGTGTGAGGCACCATTATCAGGGTCCAGTGATCCAGACCCAGCTGAAGTGTGTGTGAATGTGAGGCTCAGTGTGTGAGGGACCAGTCTCAGGGTCCAGTGATCCAGACCCAGCTGAAGTGTGTGTGAATGTGAGGGTCAGTGTATGAAGGACCAGTCTCAGGATCCAGTGATCCAGACCCAGCTGAAGTGTGTGTGAATGTGAGGCTCAGTGTGTGAGGGACCAGTCTCAGGGTCCAGTGATCCAGACCCAGCTGAAGTGTGTGTGAATGTGAGGCTCAGTGTGTGAGGGACCAGTCTCAGGGTCCAGTGATCCAGACCCAGCTGAAGTGTGTGTGAATGTGAGGCTCAGTGTGTGAGGAACCAGACTCAGGGTCTAGTGATCCAGACCCAGCTGAAGTGTGTTTGAATGTGAGGGTCAGCGTATGAAGGACCAGCCTCAGGGTCCAGTGATCCAGACCCAGCTGAAGTGTGTGTGAATGTGAGGCTCATTGTGTGAGGGACCAGTCTCAGGGTCCAGTGATCCAGACCCAGCTGAAGAGTGTGTGAATGTGAGGCTCAGTGTGTGATGGACCAGTCTCACGGTCTAGTGATCCAGACCCAGCTGAAGTGTGTGCGAATGTGAGGCTCAGTGTGTGAGGGACCAGTCTCAGGGTCCAGTGATCCAGACCCAGCTGAAGTGTGTGTGAATGTGAGGCTCAGTGTCTGAGGGACCAGTCTCAGGATCCAGTGATCCAGACCCAGCTGAAGTGTGTGTTAATGTGAGGCTCAGTGTGTGAGGGACCAGTCTCAGGGTCCAGTGATCCAGACCCAGCTGAAGTGTGTGTGAATGTGAGGCTCAGTGTGTGAGGGACCAGTCTCAGGGTCCAGTGATCCAGACCCAGCTGAAGTGTGTGTGAATGTGAGGCTCAGTGTGTGAGGAACCAGACTCAGGGTCTCGTGATCCAGACCCAGCTGAAGTGTGTTTGAATGTGAGGCTCAGTGTGTGAGGGACCAGCCTCAGGGTCCAGTGATCCAGACCCAGCTGAAGTGTGTGTGAATGTGAGGCTCATTGTGTGAGGGACCAGTCTCAGGGTCCAGTGATCCAGACCCAGCTGAAGAGTGTGTGAATGTGAGGCTCAGTGTGTGATGGACCAGTCTCACGGTCTAGTGATCCAGACCCAGCTGAAGTGTGTGCGAATGTGAGGCTCAGTGTGTGAGGGACCAGTCTCAGGGTCCAGTGATCCAGACCCAGCTGAAGTGTGTGTGAATGTGAGGCTCAGTGTCTGAGGGACCAGTCTCAGGATCCAGTGATCCAGACCCAGCTGAAGTGTGTGTTAATGTGAGGCTCAGTGTGTGAGGGACCAGTCTCAGGGTCCAGTGATCCAGACCCAGCTGAAGTGTGTGTGAATGTGAGGCTCAGTGTGTGAGGGACCAGTCTCAGGGTCCAGTGATCCAGACCCAGCTGAAGTGTGTGTGAATGTGAGGCTCAGTGTGTGAGGAACCAGACTCAGGGTCTCGTGATCCAGACCCAGCTGAAGTGTGTTTGAATGTGAGGCTCAGTGTGTGAGGGACCAGCCTCAGGGTCCAGTGATCCAGACCCAGCTGAAGTGTGTGTGAATGTGAGGCTCAGTGTGTGAGGCACCATTATCAGGGTCCAGTGATCCAGACCCAGCTGAAGTGTGTGTGAATGTGAGGCTCAGTGTGTGAGGGACCAGTCTCAGGGTCCAGTGATCCAGACCCAGCTGAAGTGTGTGTGAATGTGAGGGTCAGTGTATGAAGGACCAGCCTCAGGGTCCAGTGATCCAGACCCAGCTGAAGTGTGTGTGAATGTGAGGCTCATTGTGTGAGGGACCAGTCTCAGGGTCCAGTGATCCAGACCCAGCTGAAGAGTGTGTGAATGTGAGGCTCAGTGTGTGATGGACCAGTCTCACGGTCTAGTGATCCAGACCCAGCTGAAGTGTGTGTGAATGTGAGGCTCAGTGTGTGAGGAACCAGTCTCAGGGTCCAGTGATCCAGACCCAGCTGAAGTGTGTGTGAATGTGAGGCTCAGTGTGTGAGGGACCAGCCTCAGGGTCCAGTGATCCAGACCCAGCTGAAGTTTGTGTGAATGTGAGGCTCAGTGTGTGAGGGACCAGTCTCAGGGTCCAGTGATCCAGACCCAGCTGAAGTGTGTGTGAATGTGATGCTCAGTGTGTGAGGGACCAGTCTCAGGGTCCAGTGATCCAGACCCAGCTGAAGTGTGTGTGAATGTGTGGCTCAGTGTGTGAGGGACCAGTCTCAGGGTCCAGTGATCCAGACCCAGCTGAAGTGTGAATGAATGTGATGCTCAGTGTGTGAGGGACCAGCCTCAGGGTCCAGTGATCCAGACCCAGCTGAAGTGTGTGTGAATGTGAGGCTCAGTGTGTGAGGGACCAGCCTCAGGGTCCAGTGATCCAGACCCAGCTGAAGTGTGTGTGAATGTGAGGCTCAGTGTCTGAGGGACCAGTCTCAGGATCCAGTGATCCAGACCCAGCTGAAGTGTGTGTGAATGTGAGGCTCAGTGTGTGAGGGACCAGTCTCAGGGTCCAGTGATCCAGACCCAGCTGAAGTGTGTGTGAATGTGAGGCTCAGTGTGTGAGGGACCAGTCTCAGGGTCCAGTGATCCAGACCCAGCTGAAGTGTGTGTGAATGTGAGGCTCAGTGTGTGAGGAACCAGACTCAGGGTCTAGTGATCCAGACCCAGCTGAAGTGTGTTTGAATGTGAGGGTCAGCGTATGAAGGACCAGCCTCAGGGTCCAGTGATCCAGACCCAGCTGAAGTGTGTGTGAATGTGAGGCTCATTGTGTGAGGGACCAGTCTCAGGGTCCAGTGATCCAGACCCAGCTGAAGAGTGTGTGAATGTGAGGCTCAGTGTGTGATGGACCAGTCTCACGGTCTAGTGATCCAGACCCAGCTGAAGTGTGTGCGAATGTGAGGCTCAGTGTGTGAGGGACCAGTCTCAGGGTCCAGTGATCCAGACCCAGCTGAAGTGTGTGTGAATGTGAGGCTCAGTGTCTGAGGGACCAGTCTCAGGATCCAGTGATCCAGACCCAGCTGAAGTGTGTGTTAATGTGAGGCTCAGTGTGTGAGGGACCAGTCTCAGGGTCCAGTGATCCAGACCCAGCTGAAGTGTGTGTGAATGTGAGGCTCAGTGTGTGAGGGACCAGTCTCAGGGTCCAGTGATCCAGACCCAGCTGAAGTGTGTGTGAATGTGAGGCTCAGTGTGTGAGGAACCAGACTCAGGGTCTCGTGATCCAGACCCAGCTGAAGTGTGTTTGAATGTGAGGCTCAGTGTGTGAGGGACCAGCCTCAGGGTCCAGTGATCCAGACCCAGCTGAAGTGTGTGTGAATGTGAGGCTCAGTGTGTGAGGCACCATTATCAGGGTCCAGTGATCCAGACCCAGCTGAAGTGTGTGTGAATGTGAGGCTCAGTGTGTGAGGGACCAGTCTCAGGGTCCAGTGATCCAGACCCAGCTGAAGTGTGTGTGAATGTTAGGGTCAGTGTATGAAGGACCAGCCTCAGGGTCCAGTGATCCAGACCCAGCTGAAGTGTGTGTGAATGTGAGGCTCATTGTGTGAGGGACCAGTCTCAGGGTCCAGTGATCCAGACCCAGCTGAAGAGTGTGTGAATGTGAGGCTCAGTGTGTGATGGACCAGTCTCACGGTCTAGTGATCCAGACCCAGCTGAAGTGTGTGTGAATGTGAGGCTCAGTGTGTGAGGAACCAGTCTCAGGGTCCAGTGATCCAGACCCAGCTGAAGTGTGTGTGAATGTGAGGCTCAGTGTGTGAGGGACCAGCCTCAGGGTCCAGTGATCCAGACCCAGCTGAAGTTTGTGTGAATGTGAGGCTCAGTGTGTGAGGGACCAGTCTCAGGGTCCAGTGATCCAGACCCAGCTGAAGTGTGTGTGAATGTGATGCTCAGTGTGTGAGGGACCAGTCTCAGGGTCCAGTGATCCAGACCCAGCTGAAGTGTGTGTGAATGTGTGGCTCAGTGTGTGAGGGACCAGTCTCAGGGTCCAGTGATCCAGACCCAGCTGAAGTGTGTGTGAATGTGATGCTCAGTGTGTGAGGGACCAGCCTCAGGGTCCAGTGATCCAGACCCAGCTGAAGTGTGTGTGAATGTGAGGCTCAGTGTGTGAGGGACCAGCCTCAGGGTCCAGTGATCCAGACCCAGCTGAAGTGTGTGTGAATGTGAGGCTCAGTGTGTGAGGGACCAGTCTCAGGGTCCAGTGATCTTGACCCAGCTGAAGTGTGTGTGAATGTGAGGCTCAGTGTGTGAGGAACCAGTCTCAGGGTCCAGTGATCCAGACCCAGCTGAAGTGTGTGTGAATGTGAGGCTCAGTGTGTGACGGACCAGTCTCAGGGTCCAGTGATCCAGACCCAGCTGAAGTGTGTGTGACTGTGTGGCTCAGTGTGTGAGGGACCAGTCTCAGGGTCTAGTGATCCAGACCCAGCTGAAGTGTGTGTGAATGTGAGGCTCAGTGTGTGAGGGACCAGTCTCAGGGTCCAGTGATCCAGACCCAGCTGAAGTGTGTGTGAATGTGAGGCTCAGTGTGTGAGGGACCAGTCTCAGGGTCCAGTGATCCAGACCCAGCTGAAGTTTGTGTGAATGTGAGGCTTAGTGTGTGAGGGACCAGTCTCAGGGTCCAGTGATCCAGACCCAGCTGAAGTGTGTGTGAATGTGAGGCTCAGTGTGTGAGGCACCATTTTTAGGGTCCAGTGATCCAGACCCAGCTGAAGTATGTGTGAATGTGAGGCTCAGTGTGTGAGGGACCAGCCTCAGGGTCCAGTGATCCAGACCCAGCTGAAGTGTGTGTGAATGTGAGGGTCAGCGTATGAAGGACCAGCCTCAGGGTCCAGTGATCCAGACCCAGCTGAAGTGTGTGTGAATGTGAGGCTCATTGTGTGAGGGACCAGTCTCAGGGTCCAGTGATCCAGACCCAGCTGAAGAGTGTGTGAATGTGAGGCTCAGTGTGTGATGGACCAGTCTCACGGTCTAGTGATCCAGACCCAGCTGAAGTTTGTGCGAATGTGAGGCTCAGTGTGTGAGGGACCAGTCTCAGGGTCCAGTGATCCAGACCCAGCTGAAGTGTGTGTGAATGTGAGGCTCAGTGTCTGAGGGACCAGTCTCAGGATCCAGTGATCCAGACCCAGCTGAAGTGTGTGTGAATGTGAGGCTCAGTGTGTGAGGGACCAGTCTCAGGGTCCAGTGATCCAGACCCAGCTGAAGTGTGTGTGAATGTGAGGCTCAGTGTGTGAGGGACCAGTCTCAGGGTCCAGTGATCCAGACCCAGCTGAAGTGTGTGTGAATGTGAGGCTCAGTGTGTGAGGAACCAGACTCAGGGTCTCGTGATCCAGACCCAGCTGAACTGTATTTGAATGTGAGGCTCAGTGTGTGAGGGACCAGCCTCAGGGTCCAGTGATCCAGACCCAGCTGAAGTGTGTGTGAATGTGAGGCTCAGTGTGTGAGGCACCATTATCAGGGTCCAGTGATCCAGACCCAGCTGAAGTGTGTGTGAATGTGAGGCTCAGTGTGTGAGGGACCAGTCTCAGGGTCCAGTGATCCAGACCCAGCTGAAGTGTGTGTGAATGTGAGGGTCAGTGTATGAAGGACCAGCCTCAGGGTCCAGTGATCCAGACCCAGCTGAAGTGTGTGTGAATGTGAGGCTCATTGTGTGAGGGACCAGTCTCAGGGTCCAGTGATCCAGACCCAGCTGAAGAGTGTGTGAATGTGAGGCTCAGTGTGTGATGGACCAGTCTCACGGTCTAGTGATCCAGACCCAGCTGAAGTGTGTGTGAATGTGAGGCTCAGTGTGTGAGGAACCAGTCTCAGGGTCCAGTGATCCAGACCCAGCTGAAGTGTGTGTGAATGTGAGGCTCAGTGTGTGAGGGACCAGCCTCAGGGTCCAGTGATCCAGACCCAGCTGAAGTTTGTGTGAATGTGAGGCTCAGTGTGTGAGGGACCAGTCTCAGGGTCCAGTGATCCAGACCCAGCTGAAGTGTGTGTGAATGTGATGCTCAGTGTGTGAGGGACCAGTCTCAGGGTCCAGTGATCCAGACCCAGCTGAAGTGTGTGTGAATGTGTGGCTCAGTGTGTGAGGGACCAGTCTCAGGGTCCAGTGATCCAGACCCAGCTGAAGTGTGTGTGAATGTGATGCTCAGTGTGTGAGGGACCAGCCTCAGGGTCCAGTGATCCAGACCCAGCTGAAGTGTGTGTGAATGTGAGGCTCAGTGTGTGAGGGACCAGCCTCAGGGTCCAGTGATCCAGACCCAGCTGAAGTGTGTGTGAATGTGAGGCTCAGTGTGTGAGGGACCAGTCTCAGGGTCCAGTGATCTTGACCCAGCTGAAGTGTGTGTGAATGTGAGGCTCAGTGTGTGAGGAACCAGTCTCAGGGTCTAGTGATCCAGACCCAGCTGAAGTGTGTGTGAATGTGAGGCTCAGTGTGTGACGGACCAGTCTCAGGGTCCAGTGATCCAGACCCAGCTGAAGTGTGTGTGACTGTGTGGCTCAGTGTGTGAGGGACCAGTCTCAGGGTCTAGTGATCCAGACCCAGCTGAAGTGTGTGTGAATGTGAGGCTCAGTGTGTGAGGGACCAGTCTCAGGGTCCAGTGATCCAGACCCAGTTGAAGTGTGTGTGAATGTGAGGCTCAGTGTGTGAGGGACCAGTCTCAGGGTCCATGATCCAGACCCTGCTGAAGTATGTGTGAATGTGAGGCTCAGTGTGTGAGGGACCAGTCTCAGGGTCCAGTGATCCAGACCCAGCTGAAGTGTGTGTGAATGTGAGGCTCAGTGTGTGAGGGACCAGTCTCAGGGTCCAGTGATCCAGACCCAGCTGAAGTTTGTGTGAATGTGAGGCTTAGTGTGTGAGGGACCAGTCTCAGCGTCCAGTGATCCAGACCCAGCTGAAGTGTGTGTGAATGTGAGGCTCAGTGTGTGAGGGACCAGTCTCAGGGTCCAGTGATCCAGACCCAGCTGAAGTGTGTGTGAATGTGAGGCTCAGTGTGTGAGGGACCAGTCTCAGGGTCCAGTGATCCAGACGCAGCTGAAGTGTGTGTGAATGTGAGGCTCAGTGTGTGAGAGACCAGTCTCAGGGTCCAGTGATCCAGACCCAGCTGAAGTGTGTGTGAATGTGAGGCTCAGTGTGTGAGGGACCAGTCTCAGGGTCCAATGATCCACACCCAGCTGAAGTGTGTGTGAATGTGAGGCTCAGTGTGTGAGGGACCAGTCTCAGGATCCAGTGATCCAGACCCAGCTGAAGTGTGTGTGAATGTGAGGCTCAGTGTGTGAGGGACCAGTCTCAGGGTCCAGTGATCCAGACCCAGCTGAAGTGTGTGTGAATGTGAGGCTCAGTGTGTGAGGGACCAGCCTCAGGGTCCAGTGATCCAGACCCAGCTGAAGTGTGTGTGAATGTGAGGCTCAGTGTGTGAGGCACCATTATCAGGGTCCAGTGATCCAGACCCAGCTGAAGTGTGTGTGAATGTGAGGCTCAGTGTGTGAGGGACCAGTCTCAGGGTCCAGTGATCCAGACCCAGCTGAAGTGTGTGTGAATGTGAGGGTCAGTGTATGAAGGACCAGCCTCAGGGTCCAGTGATCCAGACCCAGCTGAAGTGTGTGTGAATGTGAGGCTCATTGTGTGAGGGACCAGTCTCAGGGTCCAGTGATCCAGACCCAGCTGAAGAGTGTGTGAATGTGAGGCTCAGTGTGTGATGGACCAGTCTCACGGTCTAGTGATCCAGACCCAGCTGAAGTGTGTGTGAATGTGAGGCTCAGTGTGTGAGGAACCAGTCTCAGGGTCCAGTGATCCAGACCCAGCTGAAGTGTGTGTGAATGTGAGGCTCAGTGTGTGAGGGACCAGCCTCAGGGTCCAGTGATCCAGACCCAGCTGAAGTTTGTGTGAATGTGAGGCTCAGTGTGTGAGGGACCAGTCTCAGGGTCCAGTGATCCAGACCCAGCTGAAGTGTGTGTGAATGTGATGCTCAGTGTGTGAGGGAACAGTCTCAGGGTCCAGTGATCCAGACCCAGCTGAAGAGTGTGTGTGAATGTGAGGCTCAGTGTGTGAGGGACCAGTCTCATGGTCCAGTGATCCAGACCCAGCTGAAGTGTGTGTGAATGTGAGGCTCAGTGTGTGAGGGACCAGTCTCAGGGTCCAGTGATCCAGACCCAGCTGAACTGTGTGTGAATGTGAGGCTCAGTGTGTGAGGGACCAGTCTCAGGGTCCAGTGATCCAGACCCAGCTGAAGTGTGTGTGAATGTGAGGCTGTGTGTGTGAGGGACCAGTCTCTGAATCCAGTGATCCAATCCCAGCTGAAGTGTGTGTGAATATGAGGCTCAGTGTGTGAGAGACCAATCTCAGGGTCCAGTGATCCAGACCCAGCTGAAGTGTGTGTGAATGTGAGGCTCAGTGTGTGAGGGACCAGTCTCAGGGTCCAGTGATCCAGATCCAGCTGAAGTGTGTGTGAATGTGAGGCTCAGTGTGTGAGTGACCAGCCTCAGGGTCCAGTGATCCAGACCCAGCTGAAGTGTGTGTGAATGTGAGGCTCAGTGTGTGAGGGACCAGTCTCAAGATCCAGTGATCCAGACCCAGCTAAAGTGTGTGTGAATGTGAGGCTCAGTGTGTGAGGGACCAGTCTCAGTGTCCAGTGATCCAGACCAGCTGAAGTGTGTGTGAATGTGAGGCTCAGTGTGTGAGGGACCAGTCTCAGGGTCCAGTGATCCAGACCCAGCTGAAGTGTGTGTGAATGTGAGGCTCAGTGTGTGAGGGACCAGTCTCAGGATCCAGTGATCCAGACCCAGCTGAAGTGTGTGTGAATGTGAGGCTCAGTGTGTGAGGGACCAGCCTCAGGGTCCAGTGATCCAGACCCAGCTGAAGTGTGTGTGAATGTGAGGCTCAGTGTGTGAGGGACCAGTCTCAAGGTCCAGTGATCCAGACCCAGCTAAAGTGTGTGTGAATGTGAGGCTCAGTGTGTGAGGGACCAGTCTCAGTGTCCAGTGATCCAGACCAGCTGAAGTGTGTGTGAATGTGAGGCTCAGTGTGTGAGGGACCAGTCTCAGGGTCCAGTGATCCAGACCCAGATGAAGTGTGTGTGAATGTGAGGCTCAGTGTGTGAGGGACCAATCTCAGGATCCAGTGATCCAGACCCAGCTGAAGTGTGTGTGAATGTGAGGCTCAGTGTGTGAGGGACCAGTCTCAGGGTCCAGTGATCCAGACCCAGCTGAAGTGTGTGTGAATGTGAGGCTCAGTGTGTGAGGGACCAGTCTCAGGGTCCAGTGATCCAGACCCAGCTGAAGTTTGTGTGAATGTGAGGCTTAGTGTGTGAGGGACCAGTCTCAGCGTCCAGTGATCCAGACCCAGCTGAAGTGTGTGTGAATGTGATGCTCAGTGTGTGAGGGACCAGTCTCAGGGTCCAGTGATCCAGACCCAGCTGAAGTGTGTGTGAATGTGTGGCTCAGTGTGTGAGGGACCGGTCTCAGGGTCCAGTGATCCAGACCCAGCTGAAGTGTGTGTGAATGTGATGCTCAGTGTGTGAGGGACCAGCCTCAGGGTCCAGTGATCCAGACCCAGCTGAAGTGTGTGTGAATGTGAGGCTCAGTGTGTGAGGGACCAGCCTCAGGGTCCAGTGATCCAGACCCAGCTGAAGTGTGTGTGAATGTGAGGCTCAGTGTGTGAGGGACCAGTCTCAGGGTCCAGTGATCTTGACCCAGCTGAAGTGTGTGTGAATGTGAGGCTCAGTGTGTGAGGAACCAGTCTCAGGGTCCAGTGATCCAGACCCAGCTGAAGTGTGTGTGAATGTGAGGCTCAGTGTGTGACGGACCAGTCTCAGGGTCCAGTGATCCAGACCCAGCTGAAGTGTGTGTGACTGTGTGGCTCAGTGTGTGAGGGACCAGTCTCAGGGTCTAGTGATCCAGACCCAGCTGAAGTGTGTGTGAATGTGAGGCTCAGTGTGTGAGGGACCAGTCTCAGGGTCCAGTGATCCAGACCCAGCTGAAGTGTGTGTGAATGTGAGGCTCAGTGTGTGAGGGACCAGTCTCAGGGTCCATGATCCAGACCCTGCTGAAGTATGTGTGAATGTGAGGCTCAGTGTGTGAGGGACCAGTCTCAGGGTCCAGTGATCCAGACCCAGCTGAAGTGTGTGTGAATGTGAGGCTCAGTGTGTGAGGGACCAGTCTCAGGGTCCAGTGATCCAGACCCAGCTGAAGTTTGTGTGAATGTGAGGCTTAGTGTGTGAGGGACCAGTCTCAGGGTCCAGTGATCCAGACCCAGCTGAAGTGTGTGTGAATGTGAGGCTCAGTGTGTGAGGCACCATTTTCAGGGTCCAATGATCCAGACCCAGCTGAAGTATGTGTGAATGTGAGGCTCAGTGTGTGAGGGACCAGCCTCAGGGTCCAGTGATCCAGACCCAGCTGAAGTGTGTGTGAATGTGAGGGTCAGCGTATGAAGGACCAGCCTCAGGGTCCAGTGATCCAGACCCAGCTGGAGTGTGTGTGAATGTGAGGCTCATTGTGTGAGGGACCAGTCTCAGGGTCCAGTGATCCAGACCCAGCTGAAGAGTGTGTGAATGTGAGGCTCAGTGTGTGATGGACCAGTCTCACGGTCTAGTGATCCAGACCCAGCTGAAGTGTGTGCGAATGTGAGGCTCAGTGTGTGAGGGACCAGTCTCAGGGTCCAGTGATCCAGACCCAGCTGAAGTGTGTGTGAATGTGAGGCTCAGTGTCTGAGGGACCAGTCTCAGGATCCAGTGATCCAGACCCAGCTGAAGTGTGTGTGAATGTGAGGCTCAGTGTGTGAGGGACCAGTCTCAGGGTCCAGTGATCCAGACCCAGCTGAAGTGTGTGTGAATGTGAGGCTCAGTGTGTGAGGGACCAGTCTCAGGGTCCAGTGATCCAGACCCAGCTGAAGTGTGTGTGAATGTGAGGCTCAGTGTGTGAGGAACCAGACTCAGGGTCTCGTGATCCAGACCCAGCTGAAGTGTGTTTGAATGTGAGGCTCAGTGTGTGAGGGACCAGCCTCAGGGTCCAGTGATCCAGACCCAGCTGAAGTGTGTGTGAATGTGAGGCTCAGTGTGTGAGGCACCATTATCAGGGTCCAGTGATCCAGACCCAGCTGAAGTGTGTGTGAATGTGAGGCTCAGTGTGTGAGGGACCAGTCTCAGGGTCCAGTGATCCAGACCCAGCTGAAGTGTGTGTGAATGTGAGGGTCAGTGTATGAAGGACCAGCCTCAGGGTCCAGTGATCCAGACCCAGCTGAAGTGTGTGTGAATGTGAGGCTCATTGTGTGAGGGACCAGTCTCAGGGTCCAGTGATCCAGACCCAGCTGAAGAGTGTGTGAATGTGAGGCTCAGTGTGTGATGGACCAGTCTCACGGTCTAGTGATCCAGACCCAGCTGAAGTGTGTGTGAATGTGAGGCTCAGTGTGTGAGGAACCAGTCTCAGGGTCCAGTGATCCAGACCCAGCTGAAGTGTGTGTGAATGTGAGGCTCAGTGTGTGAGGGACCAGCCTCAGGGTCCAGTGATCCAGACCCAGCTGAAGTTTGTGTGAATGTGAGGCTCAGTGTGTGAGGGACCAGTCTCAGGGTCCAGTGATCCAGACCCAGCTGAAGTGTGTGTGAATGTGATGCTCAGTGTGTGAGGGACCAGTCTCAGGGTCCAGTGATCCAGAACCATCTGAAGTGTGTGTGAATGTGTGGCTCAGTGTGTGAGGGACCAGTCTCAGGGTCCAGTGGTCCAGACCCAGCTGAAGTGTGTGTGAATGTGATGCTCAGTGTGTGAGGGACCAGCCTCAGGGTCCAGTGATCCAGACCCAGCTGAAGTGTGTGTGAATGTGAGTCTCAGTGTGTGAGGGACCAGCCTCAGGGTCCAGTGATCCAGACCCAGCTGAAGTGTGTGTGAATGTGAGGCTCAGTGTGTGAGGGACCAGTCTCAGGGTCCAGTGATCTTGACCCAGCTGAAGTGTGTGTGAATGTGAGGCTCAGTGTGTGAGGAACCAGTCTCAGGGTCCAGTGATCCAGACCCAGCTGAAGTGTGTGTGAATGTGAGGCTCAGTGTGTGACGGACCAGTCTCAGGGTCCAGTGATCCAGACCCAGCTGAAGTGTGTGTGACTGTGTGGCTCAGTGTGTGAGGGACCAGTGTCAGGGTCTAGTGATCCAGACCCAGCTGAAGTGTGTGTGAATGTGAGGCTCAGTGTGTGAGGGACCAGTCTCAGGGTCCAGTGATCCAGACCCAGTTGAAGTGTGTGTGAATGTGAGGCTCAGTTTGTGAGGGACTAGTCTCAGTGGTCCATGATCCAGACCCTGCTGAAGTATGTGTGAATGTGAGGCTCAGTGTGTGAGGGACCAGTCTCAGGGTCCAGTGATCCAGACCCAGCTGAAGTGTGTGTGAATGTGAGGCTCAGTGTGTGAGGGACCAGTCTCAGGGTCCAGTGATCCAGACCCAGCTGAAGTTTGTGTGAATGTGAGGCTTAGTGTGTGAGGGACCAGTCTCAGCGTCCAGTGATCCAGACCCAGCTGAAGTGTGTGTGAATGTGAGGCTCAGTGTGTGAGGGACCAGTCTCAGGGTCCAGTGATCCAGACCCAGCTGAAGTGTGTGTGAATGTGAGGCTCAGTGTGTGAGGGACCAGTCTCAGGGTCCAGTGATCCAGACGCAGCTGAAGTGTGTGTGAATGTGAGGCTCAGTGTGTGAGAGACCAGTCTCAGGGTCCAGTGATCCAGACCCAGCTGAAGTGTGTGTGAATGTGAGGCTCAGTGTGTGAGGGACCAGTCTCAGGGTCCAATGATCCACACCCAGCTGAAGTGTGTGTGAATGTGAGGCTCAGTGTGTGAGGGACCAGTCTCAGGATCCAGTGATCCAGACCCAGCTGAAGTGTGTGTGAATGTGAGGCTCAGTGTGTGAGGGATTAGTCTCAGGGTCCAGTGATCCAGACCCAGCTGAAGTGTGTGTGAATGTGAGGCTCAGTGTGTGAGGGACCAGTCTCAGGGTCCAGTGATCCCGACCCAGCTGAAGTGTGTGTGAATGTGAGGCTCAGTGTCTGAGGGACCAGTCTCAGGATCCAGTGATCCAGACCCAGCTGAAGTGTGTGTGAATGTGAGGCTCAGTGTGTGAGGGACCAGTCTCAGGGTCCAGTGATCCAGACCCAGCTGAAGTGTGTGTGAATGTGAGGTTCAGTGTGTGAGGGACCAGTCTCAGGGTCCAGTGATCCAGACCCAGCTGAAGTTTGTGTGAATGTGAGGCTCAGTGTGTGAGGAACCAGACTCAGGGTCTAGTGATCCAGACCCAGCTGAAGTGTGTTTGAATGTGAGGCTCAGTGTGTGAGGGACCAGCCTCAGGGTCCAGTGATCCAGACCCAGCTGAAGTGTGTGTGAATGTGAGGCTCAGTGTGTGAGGCACCATTATCAGGGTCCAGTGATCCAGACCCAGCTGAAGTGTGTGTGAATGTGAGGCTCAGTGTGTGAGGGACCAGTCTCAGGGTCCAGTGATCCAGACCCAGCTGAAGTGTGTGTGAATGTGAGGGTCAGTGTATGAAGGACCAGCCTCAGGGTCCAGTGATCCAGACCCAGCTGAAGTGTGTGTGAATGTGAGGCTCAATGTGTGAGGGACCAGTCTCAGGGTCCAGTGATCCAGACCCAGCTGAAGAGTGTGTGAATGTGAGGCTCAGTGTGTGATGGACCAGTCTCACGGTCTAGTGATCCAGACCCAGCTGAAGTGTGTGTGAATGTGAGGCTCAGTGTGTGAGGAACCAGTCTCAGGGTCCAGTGATCCAGACCCAGCTGAAGTGTGTGTGAATGTGAGGCTCAGTGTGTGAGGGACCAGCCTCAGGGTCCAGTGATCCAGACCCAGCTGAAGTTTGTGTGAATGTGAGGCTCAGTGTGTGAGGGACCAGTCTCAGGGTCCAGTGATCCAGACCCAGCTGAAGTGTGTGTGAATGTGATGCTCAGTGTGTGAGGGACCAGTCTCAGGGTCCAGTGATCCAGACCCAGCTGAAGAGTGTGTGTGAATGTGAGGCTCAGTGTGTGAGGGACCAGTCTCATGGTCCAGTGATCCAGACCCAGCTGAAGTGTGTGTGAATGTGAGGCTCAGTGTGTGAGGGACCAGTCTCAGGGTCCAGTGATCCAGACCCAGCTGAAGTGTGTGTGAATGTGAGGCTCAGTGTGTGAGGGACCAGTCTCAGGGTCCAGTGATCCAGACCCAGCTGAATTGTGTGTGAATGTGAGGCTGTGTGTGTGAGGGACCAGTCTCTGAATCCAGTGATCCAATCCCAGCTGAAGTGTGTGTGAATGTGAGGCTCAGTGTGTGAGAGACCAGTCTCAGGGTCCAGTGATCCAGACCCAGCTGAAGTGTGTGTGAATGTGAGGCTCAGTGTGTGAGGGACCAGTCTCAGGGTCCAGTGATCCAGATCCAGCTGAAGTGTGTGTGAATGTGAGGCTCAGTGTGTGAGTGACCAGCCTCAGGGTCCAGTGATCCAGACCCAGCTGAAGTGTGTGTGAATGTGAGGCTCAGTGTGTGAGGGACCAGTCTCAAGATCCAGTGATCCAGACCCAGCTAAAGTGTGTGTGAATGTGAGGCTCAGTGTGTGAGGGACCAGTCTCAGTGTCCAGTGATCCAGACCAGCTGAAGTGTGTGTGAATGTGAGGCTCAGTGTGTGAGGGACCAGTCTCAGGGTCCAGTGATCCAGACCCAGCTGAAGTGTGTGTGAATGTGAGGCTCAGTGTGTGAGGGACCAGTCTCAGGATCCAGTGATCCAGACCCAGCTGAAGTGTGTGTGAATGTGAGGCTCAGTGTGTGAGGGACCAGCCTCAGGGTCCAGTGATCCAGACCCAGCTGAAGTGTGTGTGAATGTGAGGCTCAGTGTGTGAGGGACCAGTCTCAAGGTCCAGTGATCCAGACCCAGCTAAAGTGTGTGTGAATGTGAGGCTCAGTGTGTGAGGGACCAGTCTCAGTGTCCAGTGATCCAGACCAGCTGAAGTGTGTGTGAATGTGAGGCTCAGTGTGTGAGGGACCAGTCTCAGGGTCCAGTGATCCAGACCCAGATGAAGTGTGTGTGAATGTGAGGCTCAGTGTGTGAGGGACCAATCTCAGGATCCAGTGATCCAGACCCAGCTGAAGTGTGTGTGAATGTGAGGCTCAGTGTGTGAGGGACCAGTCTCAGGGTCCAGTGATCCAGACCCAGCTGAAGTGTGTGTGAATGTGAGGCTCAGTGTGTGAGGGACCAGTCTCAGGGTCCAGTGATCCAGACCCAGCTGAAGTTTGTGTGAATGTGAGGCTTAGTGTGTGAGGGACCAGTCTCAGCGTCCAGTGATCCAGACCCAGCTGAAGTGTGTGTGAATGTGAGGCTCAGTGTGTGAGGGACCAGTCTCAGGGTCCAGTGATCCAGACCCAGCTGAAGTGTGTGTGAATGTGAGGCTCAGTGTGTGAGGGACCAGTCTCAGGGTCCAGTGATCCAGACGCAGCTGAAGTGTGTGTGAATGTGAGGCTCAGTGTGTGAGAGACCAGTCTCAGGGTCCAGTGATCCAGACCCAGCTGAAGTGTGTGTGAATGTGAGGCTCAGTGTGTGAGGGACCAGTCTCAGCGTCCAGTGATCCAGACCCAGCTGAAGTGTGTGTGAATGTGAGGCTCAGTGTGTGAGGGACCAGTCTCAGGGTCCAGTGATCCAGACCCAGCTGAAGTGTGTGTGAATGTGAGGCTCAGTGTGTGAGGGACCAGTCTCAGGGTCCAATGATCCAGACCCAGCTGAAGTGTGTGTGAATGTGAGGCTCAGTGTGTGAGGGACCAGTCTCAGGATCCAGTGATCCAGACCCAGCTGAAGTGTGTGTGAATGTGAGGCTCAGTGTGTGAGGGACCAGTCTCAGGGTCCAGTGATCCAGACCCAGCTGAAGTGTGTGTGAATGTGAGGCTCAGTGTGTGAGGGACCAGTCTCAGGGTCCAGTGATCCCGACCCAGCTGAAGTGTGTGTGAATGTGAGGCTCAGTGTCTGAGGGACCAGTCTCAGGATCCAGTGATCCAGACCCAGCTGAAGTGTGTGTGAATGTGAGGCTCAGTGTGTGAGGGACCAGTCTCAGGGTCCAGTGATCCAGACCCAGCTGAAGTGTGTGTGAATGTGAGGCTCAGTGTGTGAGGGACCAGTCTCAGGGTCCAGTGATCCAGACCCAGCTGAAGTGTGTGTGAATGTGAGGCTCAGTGTGTGAGGAACCAGACTCAGGGTCTAGTGATCCAGACCCAGCTGAAGTGTGTTTGAATGTGAGGCTCAGTGTGTGAGGGACCAGCCTCAGGGTCCAGTGATCCAGACCCAGCTGAAGTGTGTGTGAATGTGAGGCTCAGTGTGTGAGGCACCATTTTCAGGGTCCAGTGATCCAGACCCAGCTGAAGTGTGTGTGAATGTGAGGCTCAGTGTGTGAGGGACCATCCTCAGGGTCCAGTGATCCAGACCCAGATGAAGTGTGTGTGAATGTGAGGGTCAGTGTATGAAGGACCAGCCTCAGGGTCCAGTGATCCAGACCCAGCTGAAGTGTGTGTGAATGTGAGGCTCATTGTGTGAGGGACCAGTCTCAGGGTCCAGTGATCCAGACCCAGCTGAAGAGTGTGTGAATGTGAGGCTCAGTGTGTGATGGACCAGTCTCACGGTCTAGTGATCCAGACCCAGCTGAAGTGTGTGCGAATGTGAGGCTCAGTGTGTGAGGGACCAGTCTCAGGGTCCAGTGATCCAGACCCAGCTGAAGTGTGTGTGAATGTGAGGCTCAGTGTCTGAGGGACCAGTCTCAGGATCCAGTGATCCAGACCCAGCTGAAGTGTGTGTGAATGTGAGGCTCAGTGTGTGAGGGACCAGTCTCAGGGTCCAGTGATCCAGACCCAGCTGAAGTGTGTGTGAATGTGAGGCTCAGTGTGTGAGGGACCAGTCTCAGGGTCCAGTGATCCAGACCCAGCTGAAGTGTGTGTGAATGTGAGGCTCAGTGTGTGAGGAACCAGACTCAGGGTCTAGTGATCCAGACCCAGCTGAAGTGTGTTTGAATGTGAGGCTCAGTGTGTGAGGGACCAGCCTCAGGGTCCAGTGATCCAGACCCAGCTGAAGTGTGTGTGAATGTGAGGCTCAGTGTGTGAGGCACCATTATCAGGGTCCAGTGATCCAGACCCAGCTGAAGTGTGTGTGAATGTGAGGCTCAGTGTGTGAGGGACCAGTCTCAGGGTCCAGTGATCCAGACCCAGCTGAAGTGTGTGTGAATATGAGGGTCAGTGTATGAAGGACCAGCCTCAGGGTCCAGTGATCCAGACCCAGCTGAAGTGTGTGTGAATGTGAGGCTCATTGTGTGAGGGACCAGTCTCAGGGTCCAGTGATCCAGACCCAGCTGAAGAGTGTGTGAATGTGAGGCTCAGTGTGTGATGGACCAGTCTCACGGTCTAGTGATCCAGACCCAGCTGAAGTGTGTGTGAATGTGAGGCTCAGTGTGTGAGGGACCAGTCTCAGGGTCCAGTGATCCAGACCCAGCTGAAGTGTGTGTGAATGTGAGGCTCAGTGTCTGAGGGACCAGTCTCAGGATCCAGTGATCCAGACCCAGCTGAAGTGTGTGTGAATGTCAGGCTCAGTGTGTGAGGGACCAGTCTCAGGGTCCAGTGATCCAGACCCAGCTGAAGTGTGTGTGAATGTGAGGCTCAGTGTGTGAGGGACCAGTCTCAGGGTCCAGTGATCCAGACCCAGCTGAAGTGTGTGTGAATGTGAGGCTCAGTGTGTGAGGAACCAGACTCAGGGTCTAGTGATCCAGACCCAGCTGAAGTGTGTTTGAATGTGAGGCTCAGTGTGTGAGGGACCAGCCTCAGGGTCCAGTGATCCAGACCCAGCTGAAGTGTGTGTGAATGTGAGGCTCAGTGTGTGAGGCACCATTATCAGGGTCCAGTGATCCAGACCCAGCTGAAGTGTGTGTGAATGTGAGGCTCAGTGTGTGAGGGACCAGTCTCAGAGTCCAGTGATCCAGACCCAGCTGAAGTGTGTGTGAATGTGAGGGTCAGTGTATGAAGGACCAGCCTCAGGGTCCAGTGATCCAGACCCAGCTGAAGTGTGTGTGAATGTGAGGCTCATTGTGTGAGGGACCAGTCTCAGGGTCCAGTCATCCAGACCCAGCTGAAGAGTGTGTGAATGTGAGGCTCAGTGTGTGAGGAACCAGTCTCAGGGTCCAGTGATCCAGACCCAGCTGAAGTGTGTGTGAATGTGAGGCTCAGTGTGTGAGGGACCAGCCTCAGGGTCCAGTAATCCAGACCCAGCTGAAGTTTGTGTGAATGTGAGGCTCAGTGTGTGAGGGACCAGTCTCAGGGTCCAGTGATCCAGACCCAGCTGAAATGTGTGTGAATGTGATGCTCAGTGTGTGAGGGACCAGTCTCAGGGTCCAGTGATCCAGACCCAGCTGAAGTGTGTGTGAATGTGTGGCTCAGTGTGTGAGGGACCAGTCTCAGGGTCCAGTGATCCAGACCCAGCTGAAGTGTGTGTGAATGTGATGCTCAGTGTGTGAGGGACCAGCCTCAGGGTCCAGTGATCCAGACCCAGCTGAAGTGTGTGTGAATGTGAGGCTCAGTGTGTGAGGGACCAGCCTCAGGTTCCAGTGATCCAGACCCAGCTGAAGTGTGTGTGAATGTGAGGATCAGTGTGTGAGGGACCAGTCTCAGGGTCCAGTGATCTTGACCCAGCTGAAGTGTGTGTGAATGTGAGGCTCAGTGTGTGAGGAACCAGTCTCAGGGTCCAGTGATCCAGACCCAGCTGAAGTGTGTGTGAATGTGAGGCTCAGTGTGTGACGGACCAGTCTCAGGGTCCAGTGATCCAGACCCAGCTGAAGTGTGTGTGACTGTGTGGCTCAGTGTGTGAGGGACCAGTCTCAGGGTCTAGTGATCCAGACACAGCTGAAGTGTGTGTGAATGTGAGGCTCAGTGTGTGAGGGACCAGTCTCAGGGTCCAGTGATCCAGACCCAGCTGAAGTGTGTGTGAATGTGAGGCTCAGTGTGTGAGGGACCAGTCTCAGGGTCCAGTGATCCAGACCCAGCTGAAGTGTGTGTGAATGTGAGGCTCAGTGTGTGAGGGACCAGTCTCAGGGTCCAGTGATCCCGACCCAGCTGAAGTGTGTGTGAATGTGAGGCTCAGTGTCTGAGGGACCAGTCTCAGGATCCAGTGATCCAGACCCAGCTGAAGTGTGTGTGAATGTGAGGCTCAGTGTGTGAGGGACCAGTCTCAGGGTCCAGTGATCCAGACGCAGCTGAAGTGTGTGTGAATGTGAGGCTCAGTGTGTGAGAGACCAGTCTCAGGGTCCAGTGATCCAGACCCAGCTGAAGTGTGTGTGAATGTGAGGCTCAGTGTGTGAGGGACCAGTCTCAGGGTCCAGTGATCCAGACCCAGCTGAAGTGTGTGTGAATGTGAGGCTCAGTGTGTGAGGGACCAGTCTCAGGGTCCAGTGATCCCGACACAGCTGAAGTGTGTGTGAATGTGAGGCTCAGTGTCTGAGGGACCAGTCTCAGGATCCAGTGATCCAGACCCAGCTGAAGTGTGTGTGAATGTGAGGCTCAGTGTGTGAGGGACCAGTCTCAGGGTCCAGTGATCCAGACCCAGCTGAAGTGTGTGTGAATGTGAGGCTCAGTGTGTGAGGGACCAGTCTCAGGGTCCAGTGATCCAGACCCAGCTGAAGTGTGTGTGAATGTGAGGCTCAGTGTGTGAGGAACCAGACTCAGGGTCTAGTGATCCAGACCCAGCTGAAGTGTGTTTGAATGTGAGGGTCAGCGTATGAAGGACCAGCCTCAGGGTCCAGTGATCCAGACCCAGCTGAAGTGTGTGTGAATGTGAGGCTCATTGTGTGAGGGACCAGTCTCAGGGTCCAGTGATCCAGACCCAGCTGAAGAGTGTGTGAATGTGAGGCTCAGTGTGTGATGGACCAGTCTCACGGTCTAGTGATCCAGACCCAGCTGAAGTGTGTGCGAATGTGAGGCTCAGTGTGTGAGGGACCAGTCTCAGGGTCCAGTGATCCAGACCCAGCTGAAGTGTGTGTGAATGTGAGGCTCAGTGTCTGAGGGACCAGTCTCAGGATCCAGTGATCCAGACCCAGCTGAAGTGTGTGTTAATGTGAGGCTCAGTGTGTGAGGGACCAGTCTCAGGGTCCAGTGATCCAGACCCAGCTGAAGTGTGTGTGAATGTGAGGCTCAGTGTGTGAGGGACCAGTCTCAGGGTCCAGTGATCCAGACCCAGCTGAAGTGTGTGTGAATGTGAGGCTCAGTGTGTGAGGAACCAGACTCAGGGTCTCGTGATCCAGACCCAGCTGAAGTGTGTTTGAATGTGAGGCTCAGTGTGTGAGGGACCAGCCTCAGGGTCCAGTGATCCAGACCCAGCTGAAGTGTGTGTGAATGTGAGGCTCAGTGTGTGAGGCACCATTATCAGGGTCCAGTGATCCAGACCCAGCTGAAGTGTGTGTGAATGTGAGGCTCAGTGTGTGAGGGACCAGTCTCAGGGTCCAGTGATCCAGACCCAGCTGAAGTGTGTGTGAATGTGAGGGTCAGTGTATGAAGGACCAGCCTCAGGGTCCAGTGATCCAGACCCAGCTGAAGTGTGTGTGAATGTGAGGCTCATTGTGTGAGGGACCAGTCTCAGGGTCCAGTGATCCAGACCCAGCTGAAGAGTGTGTGAATGTGAGGCTCAGTGTGTGATGGACCAGTCTCACGGTCTAGTGATCCAGACCCAGCTGAAGTGTGTGTGAATGTGAGGCTCAGTGTGTGAGGAACCAGTCTCAGGGTCCAGTGATCCAGACCCAGCTGAAGTGTGTGTGAATGTGAGGCTCAGTGTGTGAGGGACCAGCCTCAGGGTCCAGTGATCCAGACCCAGCTGAAGTTTGTGTGAATGTGAGGCTCAGTGTGTGAGGGACCAGTCTCAGGGTCCAGTGATCCAGACCCAGCTGAAGTGTGTGTGAATGTGATGCTCAGTGTGTGAGGGACCAGTCTCAGGGTCCAGTGATCCAGACCCAGCTGAAGTGTGTGTGAATGTGTGGCTCAGTGTGTGAGGGACCAGTCTCAGGGTCCAGTGATCCAGACCCAGCTGAAGTGTGAATGAATGTGATGCTCAGTGTGTGAGGGACCAGCCTCAGGGTCCAGTGATCCAGACCCAGCTGAAGTGTGTGTGAATGTGAGGCTCAGTGTGTGAGGGACCAGCCTCAGGGTCCAGTGATCCAGACCCAGCTGAAGTGTGTGTGAATGTGAGGCTCAGTGTCTGAGGGACCAGTCTCAGGATCCAGTGATCCAGACCCAGCTGAAGTGTGTGTGAATGTGAGGCTCAGTGTGTGAGGGACCAGTCTCAGGTTCCAGTGATCCAGACCCAGCTGAAGTGTGTGTGAATGTGAGGCTCAGTGTGTGAGGGACCAGTCTCAGGGTCCAGTGATCCAGACCCAGCTGAAGTGTGTGTGAATGTGAGGCTCAGTGTGTGAGGAACCAGACTCAGGGTCTAGTGATCCAGACCCAGCTGAAGTGTGTTTGAATGTGAGGGTCAGCGTATGAAGGACCAGCCTCAGGGTCCAGTGATCCAGACCCAGCTGAAGTGTGTGTGAATGTGAGGCTCATTGTGTGAGGGACCAGTCTCAGGGTCCAGTGATCCAGACCCAGCTGAAGAGTGTGTGAATGTGAGGCTCAGTGTGTGATGGACCAGTCTCACGGTCTAGTGATCCAGACCCAGCTGAAGTGTGTGCGAATGTGAGGCTCAGTGTGTGAGGGACCAGTCTCAGGGTCCAGTGATCCAGACCCAGCTGAAGTGTGTGTGAATGTGAGGCTCAGTGTCTGAGGGACCAGTCTCAGGATCCAGTGATCCAGACCCAGCTGAAGTGTGTGTTAATGTGAGGCTCAGTGTGTGAGGGACCAGTCTCAGGGTCCAGTGATCCAGACCCAGCTGAAGTGTGTGTGAATGTGAGGCTCAGTGTGTGAGGGACCAGTCTCAGGGTCCAGTGATCCAGACCCAGCTGAAGTGTGTGTGAATGTGAGGCTCAGTGTGTGAGGAACCAGACTCAGGGTCTCGTGATCCAGACCCAGCTGAAGTGTGTTTGAATGTGAGGCTCAGTGTGTGAGGGACCAGCCTCAGGGTCCAGTGATCCAGACCCAGCTGAAGTGTGTGTGAATGTGAGGCTCAGTGTGTGAGGCACCATTATCAGGGTCCAGTGATCCAGACCCAGCTGAAGTGTGTGTGAATGTGAGGCTCAGTGTGTGAGGGACCAGTCTCAGGGTCCAGTGATCCAGACCCAGCTGAAGTGTGTGTGAATGTGAGGGTCAGTGTATGAAGGACCAGCCTCAGGGTCCAGTGATCCAGACCCAGCTGAAGTGTGTGTGAATGTGAGGCTCATTGTGTGAGGGACCAGTCTCAGGGTCCAGTGATCCAGACCCAGCTGAAGAGTGTGTGAATGTGAGGCTCAGTGTGTGATGGACCAGTCTCACGGTCTAGTGATCCAGACCCAGCTGAAGTGTGTGTGAATGTGAGGCTCAGTGTGTGAGGAACCAGTCTCAGGGTCCAGTGATCCAGACCCAGCTGAAGTGTGTGTGAATGTGAGGCTCAGTGTGTGAGGGACCAGCCTCAGGGTCCAGTGATCCAGACCCAGCTGAAGTTTGTGTGAATGTGAGGCTCAGTGTGTGAGGGACCAGTCTCAGGGTCCAGTGATCCAGACCCAGCTGAAGTGTGTGTGAATGTGATGCTCAGTGTGTGAGGGACCAGTCTCAGGGTCCAGTGATCCAGACCCAGCTGAAGTGTGTGTGAATGTGTGGCTCAGTGTGTGAGGGACCAGTCTCAGGGTCCAGTGATCCAGACCCAGCTGAAGTGTGTGTGAATGTGATGCTCAGTGTGTGAGGGACCAGCCTCAGGGTCCAGTGATCCAGACCCAGCTGAAGTGTGTGTGAATGTGAGGCTCAGTGTGTGAGGGACCAGCCTCAGGGTCCAGTGATCCAGACCCAGCTGAAGTGTGTGTGAATGTGAGGCTCAGTGTGTGAGGGACCAGTCTCAGGGTCCAGTGATCTTGACCCAGCTGAAGTGTGTGTGAATGTGAGGCTCAGTGTGTGAGGAACCAGTCTCAGGGTCCAGTGATCCAGACCCAGCTGAAGTGTGTGTGAATGTGAGGCTCAGTGTGTGACGGACCAGTCTCAGGGTCCAGTGATCCAGACCCAGCTGAAGTGTGTGTGACTGTGTGGCTCAGTGTGTGAGGGACCAGTCTCAGGGTCTAGTGATCCAGACCCAGCTGAAGTGTGTGTGAATGTGAGGCTCAGTGTGTGAGGGACCAGTCTCAGGGTCCAGTGATCCAGACCCAGCTGAAGTGTGTGTGAATGTGAGGCTCAGTGTGTGAGGGACCAGTCTCAGGGTCCAGTGATCCAGACCCAGCTGAAGTTTGTGTGAATGTGAGGCTTAGTGTGTGAGGGACCAGTCTCAGGGTCCAGTGATCCAGACCCAGCTGAAGTGTGTGTGAATGTGAGGCTCAGTGTGTGAGGCACCATTTTTAGGGTCCAGTGATCCAGACCCAGCTGAAGTATGTGTGAATGTGAGGCTCAGTGTGTGAGGGACCAGCCTCAGGGTCCAGTGATCCAGACCCAGCTGAAGTGTGTGTGAATGTGAGGGTCAGCGTATGAAGGACCAGCCTCAGGGTCCAGTGATCCAGACCCAGCTGAAGTGTGTGTGAATGTGAGGCTCATTGTGTGAGGGACCAGTCTCAGGGTCCAGTGATCCAGACCCAGCTGAAGAGTGTGTGAATGTGAGGCTCAGTGTGTGATGGACCAGTCTCACGGTCTAGTGATCCAGACCCAGCTGAAGTTTGTGCGAATGTGAGGCTCAGTGTGTGAGGGACCAGTCTCAGGGTCCAGTGATCCAGACCCAGCTGAAGTGTGTGTGAATGTGAGGCTCAGTGTCTGAGGGACCAGTCTCAGGATCCAGTGATCCAGACCCAGCTGAAGTGTGTGTGAATGTGAGGCTCAGTGTGTGAGGGACCAGTCTCAGGGTCCAGTGATCCAGACCCAGCTGAAGTGTGTGTGAATGTGAGGCTCAGTGTGTGAGGGACCAGTCTCAGGGTCCAGTGATCCAGACCCAGCTGAAGTGTGTGTGAATGTGAGGCTCAGTGTGTGAGGAACCAGACTCAGGGTCTCGTGATCCAGACCCAGCTGAAGTGTGTTTGAATGTGAGGCTCAGTGTGTGAGGGACCAGCCTCAGGGTCCAGTGATCCAGACCCAGCTGAAGTGTGTGTGAATGTGAGGCTCAGTGTGTGAGGCACCATTATCAGGGTCCAGTGATCCAGACCCAGCTGAAGTGTGTGTGAATGTGAGGCTCAGTGTGTGAGGGACCAGTCTCAGGGTCCAGTGATCCAGACCCAGCTGAAGTGTGTGTGAATGTGAGGGTCAGTGTATGAAGGACCAGCCTCAGGGTCCAGTGATCCAGACCCAGCTGAAGTGTGTGTGAATGTGAGGCTCATTGTGTGAGGGACCAGTCTCAGGGTCCAGTGATCCAGACCCAGCTGAAGAGTGTGTGAATGTGAGGCTCAGTGTGTGATGGACCAGTCTCACGGTCTAGTGATCCAGACCCAGCTGAAGTGTGTGTGAATGTGAGGCTCAGTGTGTGAGGAACCAGTCTCAGGGTCCAGTGATCCAGACCCAGCTGAAGTGTGTGTGAATGTGAGGCTCAGTGTGTGAGGGACCAGCCTCAGGGTCCAGTGATCCAGACCCAGCTGAAGTTTGTGTGAATGTGAGGCTCAGTGTGTGAGGGACCAGTCTCAGGGTCCAGTGATCCAGACCCAGCTGAAGTGTGTGTGAATGTGATGCTCAGTGTGTGAGGGACCAGTCTCAGGGTCCAGTGATCCAGACCCAGCTGAAGTGTGTGTGAATGTGTGGCTCAGTGTGTGAGGGACCAGTCTCAGGGTCCAGTGATCCAGACCCAGCTGAAGTGTGTGTGAATGTGATGCTCAGTGTGTGAGGGACCAGCCTCAGGGTCCAGTGATCCAGACCCAGCTGAAGTGTGTGTGAATGTGAGGCTCAGTGTGTGAGGGACCAGCCTCAGGGTCCAGTGATCCAGACCCAGCTGAAGTGTGTGTGAATGTGAGGCTCAGTGTGTGAGGGACCAGTCTCAGGGTCCAGTGATCTTGACCCAGCTGAAGTGTGTGTGAATGTGAGGCTCAGTGTGTGAGGAACCAGTCTCAGGGTCCAGTGATCCAGACCCAGCTGAAGTGTGTGTGAATGTGAGGCTCAGTGTGTGACGGACCAGTCTCAGGGTCCAGTGATCCAGACCCAGCTGAAGTGTGTGTGACTGTGTGGCTCAGTGTGTGAGGGACCAGTCTCAGGGTCTAGTGATCCAGACCCAGCTGAAGTGTGTGTGAATGTGAGGCTCAGTGTGTGAGGGACCAGTCTCAGGGTCCAGTGATCCAGACCCAGTTGAAGTGTGTGTGAATGTGAGGCTCAGTGTGTGAGGGACCAGTCTCAGGGTCCATGATCCAGACCCTGCTGAAGTATGTGTGAATGTGAGGCTCAGTGTGTGAGGGACCAGTCTCAGGGTCCAGTGATCCAGACCCAGCTGAAGTGTGTGTGAATGTGAGGCTCAGTGTGTGAGGGACCAGTCTCAGGGTCCAGTGATCCAGACCCAGCTGAAGTTTGTGTGAATGTGAGGCTTAGTGTGTGAGGGACCAGTCTCAGCGTCCAGTGATCCAGACCCAGCTGAAGTGTGTGTGAATGTGAGGCTCAGTGTGTGAGGGACCAGTCTCAGGGTCCAGTGATCCAGACCCAGCTGAAGTGTGTGTGAATGTGAGGCTCAGTGTGTGAGGGACCAGTCTCAGGGTCCAGTGATCCAGACGCAGCTGAAGTGTGTGTGAATGTGAGGCTCAGTGTGTGAGAGACCAGTCTCAGGGTCCAGTGATCCAGACCCAGCTGAAGTGTGTGTGAATGTGAGGCTCAGTGTGTGAGGGACCAGTCTCAGGGTCCAATGATCCACACCCAGCTGAAGTGTGTGTGAATGTGAGGCTCAGTGTGTGAGGGACCAGTCTCAGGATCCAGTGATCCAGACCCAGCTGAAGTGTGTGTGAATGTGAGGCTCAGTGTGTGAGGGACCAGTCTCAGGGTCCAGTGATCCAGACCCAGCTGAAGTGTGTGTGAATGTGAGGCTCAGTGTGTGAGGGACCAGCCTCAGGGTCCAGTGATCCAGACCCAGCTGAAGTGTGTGTGAATGTGAGGCTCAGTGTGTGAGGCACCATTATCAGGGTCCAGTGATCCAGACCCAGCTGAAGTGTGTGTGAATGTGAGGCTCAGTGTGTGAGGGACCAGTCTCAGGGTCCAGTGATCCAGACCCAGCTGAAGTGTGTGTGAATGTGAGGGTCAGTGTATGAAGGACCAGCCTCAGGGTCCAGTGATCCAGACCCAGCTGAAGTGTGTGTGAATGTGAGGCTCATTGTGTGAGGGACCAGTCTCAGGGTCCAGTGATCCAGACCCAGCTGAAGAGTGTGTGAATGTGAGGCTCAGTGTGTGATGGACCAGTCTCACGGTCTAGTGATCCAGACCCAGCTGAAGTGTTTGTGAATGTGAGGCTCAGTGTGTGAGGAACCAGTCTCAGGGTCCAGTGATCCAGACCCAGCTGAAGTGTGTGTGAATGTGAGGCTCAGTGTGTGAGGGACCAGCCTCAGGGTCCAGTGATCCAGACCCAGCTGAAGTTTGTGTGAATGTGAGGCTCAGTGTGTGAGGGACCAGTCTCAGGGTCCAGTGATCCAGACCCAGCTGAAGTGTGTGTGAATGTGATGCTCAGTGTGTGAGGGAACAGTCTCAGGGTCCAGTGATCCAGACCCAGCTGAAGAGTGTGTGTGAATGTGAGGCTCAGTGTGTGAGGGACCAGTCTCATGGTCCAGTGATCCAGACCCAGCTGAAGTGTGTGTGAATGTGAGGCTCAGTGTGTGAGGGACCAGTCTCAGGGTCCAGTGATCCAGACCCAGCTGAAGTGTGTGTGAATGTGAGGCTCAGTGTGTGAGGGACCAGTCTCAGGGTCCAGTGATCCAGACCCAGCTGAAGTGTGTGTGAATGTGAGGCTGTGTGTGTGAGGGACCAGTCTCTGAATCCAGTGATCCAATCCCAGCTGAAGTGTGTGTGAATATGAGGCTCAGTGTGTGAGAGACCAGTCTCAGGGTCCAGTGATCCAGACCCAGCTGAAGTGTGTGTGAATGTGAGGCTCAGTGTGTGAGGGACCAGTCTCAGGGTCCAGTGATCCAGATCCAGCTGAAGTGTGTGTGAATGTGAGGCTCAGTGTGTGAGTGACCAGCCTCAGGGTCCAGTGATCCAGACCCAGCTGAAGTGTGTGTGAATGTGAGGCTCAGTGTGTGAGGGACCAGTCTCAAGATCCAGTGATCCAGACCCAGCTAAAGTGTGTGTGAATGTGAGGCTCAGTGTGTGAGGGACCAGTCTCAGTGTCCAGTGATCCAGACCAGCTGAAGTGTGTGTGAATGTGAGGCTCAGTGTGTGAGGGACCAGTCTCAGGGTCCAGTGATCCAGACCCAGCTGAAGTGTGTGTGAATGTGAGGCTCAGTGTGTGAGGGACCAGTCTCAGGATCCAGTGATCCAGACCCAGCTGAAGTGTGTGTGAATGTGAGGCTCAGTGTGTGAGGGACCAGCCTCAGGGTCCAGTGATCCAGACCCAGCTGAAGTGTGTGTGAATGTGAGGCTCAGTGTGTGAGGGACCAGTCTCAAGGTCCAGTGATCCAGACCCAGCTAAAGTGTGTGTGAATGTGAGGCTCAGTGTGTGAGGGACCAGTCTCAGTGTCCAGTGATCCAGACCAGCTGAAGTGTGTGTGAATGTGAGGCTCAGTGTGTGAGGGACCAGTCTCAGGGTCCAGTGATCCAGACCCAGATGAAGTGTGTGTGAATGTGAGGCTCAGTGTGTGAGGGACCAATCTCAGGATCCAGTGATCCAGACCCAGCTGAAGTGTGTGTGAATGTGAGGCTCAGTGTGTGAGGGACCAGTCTCAGGGTCCAGTGATCCAGACCCAGCTGAAGTGTGTGTGAATGTGAGGCTCAGTGTGTGAGGGACCAGTCTCAGGGTCCAGTGATCCAGACCCAGCTGAAGTTTGTGTGAATGTGAGGCTTAGTGTGTGAGGGACCAGTCTCAGCGTCCAGTGATCCAGACCCAGCTGAAGTGTGTGTGAATGTGATGCTCAGTGTGTGAGGGACCAGTCTCAGGGTCCAGTGATCCAGACCCAGCTGAAGTGTGTGTGAATGTGTGGCTCAGTGTGTGAGGGACCGGTCTCAGGGTCCAGTGATCCAGACCCAGCTGAAGTGTGTGTGAATGTGATGCTCAGTGTGTGAGGGACCAGCCTCAGGGTCCAGTGATCCAGACCCAGCTGAAGTGTGTGTGAATGTGAGGCTCAGTGTGTGAGGGACCAGCCTCAGGGTCCAGTGATCCAGACCCAGCTGAAGTGTGTGTGAATGTGAGGCTCAGTGTGTGAGGGACCAGTCTCAGGGTCCAGTGATCTTGACCCAGCCGAAGTGTGTGTGAATGTGAGGCTCAGTGTGTGAGGAACCAGTCTCAGGGTCCAGTGATCCAGACCCAGCTGAAGTGTGTGTGAATGTGAGGCTCAGTGTGTGACGGACCAGTCTCAGGGTCCAGTGATCCAGACCCAGCTGAAGTGTGTGTGACTGTGTGGCTCAGTGTGTGAGGGACCAGTCTCAGGGTCTAGTGATCCAGACCCAGCTGAAGTGTGTGTGAATGTGAGGCTCAGTGTGTGAGGGACCAGTCTCAGGGTCCAGTGATCCAGACCCAGCTGAAGTGTGTGTGAATGTGAGGCTCAGTGTGTGAGGGACCAGTCTCAGGGTCCATGATCCAGACCCTGCTGAAGTATGTGTGAATGTGAGGCTCAGTGTGTGAGGGACCAGTCTCAGGGTCCAGTGATCCAGACCCAGCTGAAGTGTGTGTGAATGTGAGGCTCAGTGTGTGAGGGACCAGTCTCAGGGTCCAGTGATCCAGACCCAGCTGAAGTTTGTGTGAATGTGAGGCTTAGTGTGTGAGGGACCAGTCTCAGGGTCCAGTGATCCAGACCCAGCTGAAGTGTGTGTGAATGTGAGGCTCAGTGTGTGAGGCACCATTTTCAGGGTCCAATGATCCAGACCCAGCTGAAGTATGTGTGAATGTGAGGCTCAGTGTGTGAGGGACCAGCCTCAGGGTCCAGTGATCCAGACCCAGCTGAAGTGTGTGTGAATGTGAGGGTCAGCGTATGAAGGACCAGCCTCAGGGTCCAGTGATCCAGACCCAGCTGGAGTGTGTGTGAATGTGAGGCTCATTGTGTGAGGGACCAGTCTCAGGGTCCAGTGATCCAGACCCAGCTGAAGAGTGTGTGAATGTGAGGCTCAGTGTGTGATGGACCAGTCTCACGGTCTAGTGATCCAGACCCAGCTGAAGTGTGTGCGAATGTGAGGCTCAGTGTGTGAGGGACCAGTCTCAGGGTCCAGTGATCCAGACCCAGCTGAAGTGTGTGTGAATGTGAGGCTCAGTGTCTGAGGGACCAGTCTCAGGATCCAGTGATCCAGACCCAGCTGAAGTGTGTGTGAATGTGAGGCTCAGTGTGTGAGGGACCAGTCTCAGGGTCCAGTGATCCAGACCCAGCTGAAGTGTGTGTGAATGTGAGGCTCAGTGTGTGAGGGACCAGTCTCAGGGTCCAGTGATCCAGACCCAGCTGAAGTGTGTGTGAATGTGAGGCTCAGTGTGTGAGGAACCAGACTCAGGGTCTCGTGATCCAGACCCAGCTGAAGTGTGTTTGAATGTGAGGCTCAGTGTGTGAGGGACCAGCCTCAGGGTCCAGTGATCCAGACCCAGCTGAAGTGTGTGTGAATGTGAGGCTCAGTGTGTGAGGCACCATTATCAGGGTCCAGTGATCCAGACCCAGCTGAAGTGTGTGTGAATGTGAGGCTCAGTGTGTGAGGGACCAGTCTCAGGGTCCAGTGATCCAGACCCAGCTGAAGTGTGTGTGAATGTGAGGGTCAGTGTATGAAGGACCAGCCTCAGGGTCCAGTGATCCAGACCCAGCTGAAGTGTGTGTGAATGTGAGGCTCATTGTGTGAGGGACCAGTCTCAGGGTCCAGTGATCCAGACCCAGCTGAAGAGTGTGTGAATGTGAGGCTCAGTGTGTGATGGACCAGTCTCACGGTCTAGTGATCCAGACCCAGCTGAAGTGTGTGTGAATGTGAGGCTCAGTGTGTGAGGAACCAGTCTCAGGGTCCAGTGATCCAGACCCAGCTGAAGTGTGTGTGAATGTGAGGCTCAGTGTGTGAGGGACCAGCCTCAGGGTCCAGTGATCCAGACCCAGCTGAAGTTTGTGTGAATGTGAGGCTCAGTGTGTGAGGGACCAGTCTCAGGGTCCAGTGATCCAGACCCAGCTGAAGTGTGTGTGAATGTGATGCTCAGTGTGTGAGGGACCAGTCTCAGGGTCCAGTGATCCAGACCCAGCTGAAGTGTGTGTGAATGTGTGGCTCAGTGTGTGAGGGACCAGTCTCAGGGTCCAGTGGTCCAGACCCAGCTGAAGTGTGTGTGAATGTGATGCTCAGTGTGTGAGGGACCAGCCTCAGGGTCCAGTGATCCAGACCCAGCTGAAGTGTGTGTGAATGTGAGTCTCAGTGTGTGAGGGACCAGCCTCAGGGTCCAGTGATCCAGACCCAGCTGAAGTGTGTGTGAATGTGAGGCTCAGTGTGTGAGGGACCAGTCTCAGGGTCCAGTGATCTTGACCCAGCTGAAGTGTGTGTGAATGTGAGGCTCATTGTGTGAGGAACCAGTCTCAGGGTCCAGTGATCCAGACCCAGCTGAAGTGTGTGTGAATGTGAGGCTCAGTGTGTGACGGACCAGTCTCAGGGTCCAGTGATCCAGACCCAGCTGAAGTGTGTGTGACTGTGTGGCTCAGTGTGTGAGGGACCAGTGTCAGGGTCTAGTGATCCAGACCCAGCTGAAGTGTGTGTGAATGTGAGGCTCAGTGTGTGAGGGACCAGTCTCAGGGTCCAGTGATCCAGACCCAGTTGAAGTGTGTGTGAATGTGAGGCTCAGTTTGTGAGGGACTAGTCTCAGTGGTCCATGATCCAGACCCTGCTGAAGTATGTGTGAATGTGAGGCTCAGTGTGTGAGGGACCAGTCTCAGGGTCCAGTGATCCAGACCCAGCTGAAGTGTGTGTGAATGTGAGGCTCAGTGTGTGAGGGACCAGTCTCAGGGTCCAGTGATCCAGACCCAGCTGAAGTTTGTGTGAATGTGAGGCTTAGTGTGTGAGGGACCAGTCTCAGCGTCCAGTGATCCAGACCCAGCTGAAGTGTGTGTGAATGTGAGGCTCAGTGTGTGAGGGACCAGTCTCAGGGTCCAGTGATCCAGACCCAGCTGAAGTGTGTGTGAATGTGAGGCTCAGTGTGTGAGGGACCAGTCTCAGGGTCCAGTGATCCAGACGCAGCTGAAGTGTGTGTGAATGTGAGGCTCAGTGTGTGAGAGACCAGTCTCAGGGTCCAGTGATCCAGACCCAGCTGAAGTGTGTGTGAATGTGAGGCTCAGTGTGTGAGGGACCAGTCTCAGGGTCCAATGATCCACACCCAGCTGAAGTGTGTGTGAATGTGAGGCTCAGTGTGTGAGGGACCAGTCTCAGGATCCAGTGATCCAGACCCAGCTGAAGTGTGTGTGAATGTGAGGCTCAGTGTGTGAGGGATTAGTCTCAGGGTCCAGTGATCCAGACCCAGCTGAAGTGTGTGTGAATGTGAGGCTCAGTGTGTGAGGGACCAGTCTCAGGGTCCAGTGATCCCGACCCAGCTGAAGTGTGTGTGAATGTGAGGCTCAGTGTCTGAGGGACCAGTCTCAGGATCCAGTGATCCAGACCCAGCTGAAGTGTGTGTGAATGTGAGGCTCAGTGTGTGAGGGACCAGTCTCAGGGTCCAGTGATCCAGACCCAGCTGAAGTGTGTGTGAATGTGAGGTTCAGTGTGTGAGGGACCAGTCTCAGGGTCCAGTGATCCAGACCCAGCTGAAGTTTGTGTGAATGTGAGGCTCAGTGTGTGAGGAACCAGACTCAGGGTCTAGTGATCCAGACCCAGCTGAAGTGTGTTTGAATGTGAGGCTCAGTGTGTGAGGGACCAGCCTCAGGGTCCAGTGATCCAGACCCAGCTGAAGTGTGTGTGAATGTGAGGCTCAGTGTGTGAGGCACCATTATCAGGGTCCAGTGATCCAGACCCAGCTGAAGTGTGTGTGAATGTGAGGCTCAGTGTGTGAGGGACCAGTCTCAGGGTCCAGTGATCCAGACCCAGCTGAAGTGTGTGTGAATGTGAGGGTCAGTGTATGAAGGACCAGCCTCAGGGTCCAGTGATCCAGACCCAGCTGAAGTGTGTGTGAATGTGAGGCTCATTGTGTGAGGGACCAGTCTCAGGGTCCAGTGATCCAGACCCAGCTGAAGAGTGTGTGAATGTGAGGCTCAGTGTGTGATGGACCAGTCTCACGGTCTAGTGATCCAGACCCAGCTGAAGTGTGTGTGAATGTGAGGCTCAGTGTGTGAGGAACCAGTCTCAGGGTCCAGTGATCCAGACCCAGCTGAAGTGTGTGTGAATGTGAGGCTCAGTGTGTGAGGGACCAGCCTCAGGGTCCAGTGATCCAGACCCAGCTGAAGTTTGTGTGAATGTGAGGCTCAGTGTGTGAGGGACCAGTCTCAGGGTCCAGTGATCCAGACCCAGCTGAAGTGTGTGTGAATGTGATGCTCAGTGTGTGAGGGACCAGTCTCAGGGTCCAGTGATCCAGACCCAGCTGAAGAGTGTGTGTGAATGTGAGGCTCAGTGTGTGAGGGACCAGTCTCATGGTCCAGTGATCCAGACCCAGCTGAAGTGTGTGTGAATGTGAGGCTCAGTGTGTGAGGGACCAGTCTCAGGGTCCAGTGATCCAGACCCAGCTGAAGTGTGTGTGAATGTGAGGCTCAGTGTGTGAGGGACCAGTCTCAGGGTCCAGTGATCCAGACCCAGCTGAAGTGTGTGTGAATGTGAGGCTGTGTGTGTGAGGGACCAGTCTCTGAATCCAGTGATCCAATCCCAGCTGAAGTGTGTGTGAATGTGAGGCTCAGTGTGTGAGAGACCAGTCTCAGGGTCCAGTGATCCAGACCCAGCTGAAGTGTGTGTGAATGTGAGGCTCAGTGTGTGAGGGACCAGTCTCAGGGTCCAGTGATCCAGATCCAGCTGAAGTGTGTGTGAATGTGAGGCTCAGTGTGTGAGTGACCAGCCTCAGGGTCCAGTGATCCAGACCCAGCTGAAGTGTGTGTGAATGTGAGGCTCAGTGTGTGAGGGACCAGTCTCAAGATCCAGTGATCCAGACCCAGCTAAAGTGTGTGTGAATGTGAGGCTCAGTGTGTGAGGGACCAGTCTCAGTGTCCAGTGATCCAGACCAGCTGAAGTGTGTGTGAATGTGAGGCTCAGTGTGTGAGGGACCAGTCTCAGGGTCCAGTGATCCAGACCCAGCTGAAGTGTGTGTGAATGTGAGGCTCAGTGTGTGAGGGACCAGTCTCAGGATCCAGTGATCCAGACCCAGCTGAAGTGTGTGTGAATGTGAGGCTCAGTGTGTGAGGGACCAGCCTCAGGGTCCAGTGATCCAGACCCAGCTGAAGTGTGTGTGAATGTGAGGCTCAGTGTGTGAGGGACCAGTCTCAAGGTCCAGTGATCCAGACCCAGCTAAAGTGTGTGTGAATGTGAGGCTCAGTGTGTGAGGGACCAGTCTCAGTGTCCAGTGATCCAGACCAGCTGAAGTGTGTGTGAATGTGAGGCTCAGTGTGTGAGGGACCAGTCTCAGGGTCCAGTGATCCAGACCCAGATGAAGTGTGTGTGAATGTGAGGCTCAGTGTGTGAGGGACCAATCTCAGGATCCAGTGATCCAGACCCAGCTGAAGTGTGTGTGAATGTGAGGCTCAGTGTGTGAGGGACCAGTCTCAGGGTCCAGTGATCCAGACCCAGCTGAAGTGTGTGTGAATGTGAGGCTCAGTGTGTGAGGGACCAGTCTCAGGGTCCAGTGATCCAGACCCAGCTGAAGTTTGTGTGAATGTGAGGCTTAGTGTGTGAGGGACCAGTCTCAGCGTCCAGTGATCCAGACCCAGCTGAAGTGTGTGTGAATGTGAGGCTCAGTGTGTGAGGGACCAGTCTCAGGGTCCAGTGATCCAGACCCAGCTGAAGTGTGTGTGAATGTGAGGCTCAGTGTGTGAGGGACCAGTCTCAGGGTCCAGTGATCCAGACGCAGCTGAAGTGTGTGTGAATGTGAGGCTCAGTGTGTGAGAGACCAGTCTCAGGGTCCAGTGATCCAGACCCAGCTGAAGTGTGTGTGAATGTGAGGCTCAGTGTGTGAGGGACCAGTCTCAGCGTCCAGTGATCCAGACCCAGCTGAAGTGTGTGTGAATGTGAGGCTCAGTGTGTGAGGGACCAGTCTCAGGGTCCAGTGATCCAGACCCAGCTGAAGTGTGTGTGAATGTGAGGCTCAGTGTGTGAGGGACCAGTCTCAGGGTCCAATGATCCAGACCCAGCTGAAGTGTGTGTGAATGTGAGGCTCAGTGTGTGAGGGACCAGTCTCAGGATCCAGTGATCCAGACCCAGCTGAAGTGTGTGTGAATGTGAGGCTCAGTGTGTGAGGGACCAGTCTCAGGGTCCAGTGATCCAGACCCAGCTGAAGTGTGTGTGAATGTGAGGCTCAGTGTGTGAGGGACCAGTCTCAGGGTCCAGTGATCCCGACCCAGCTGAAGTGTGTGTGAATGTGAGGCTCAGTGTCTGAGGGACCAGTCTCAGGATCCAGTGATCCAGACCCAGCTGAAGTGTGTGTGAATGTGAGGCTCAGTGTGTGAGGGACCAGTCTCAGGGTCCAGTGATCCAGACCCAGCTGAAGTGTGTGTGAATGTGAGGCTCAGTGTGTGAGGGACCAGTCTCAGGGTCCAGTGATCCAGACCCAGCTGAAGTGTGTGTGAATGTGAGGCTCAGTGTGTGAGGAACCAGACTCAGGGTCTAGTGATCCAGACCCAGCTGAAGTGTGTTTGAATGTGAGGCTCAGTGTGTGAGGGACCAGCCTCAGGGTCCAGTGATCCAGACCCAGCTGAAGTGTGTGTGAATGTGAGGCTCAGTGTGTGAGGCACCATTTTCAGGGTCCAGTGATCCAGACCCAGCTGAAGTGTGTGTGAATGTGAGGCTCAGTGTGTGAGGGACCATCCTCAGGGTCCAGTGATCCAGACCCAGATGAAGTGTGTGTGAATGTGAGGGTCAGTGTATGAAGGACCAGCCTCAGGGTCCAGTGATCCAGACCCAGCTGAAGTGTGTGTGAATGTGAGGCTCATTGTGTGAGGGACCAGTCTCAGGGTCCAGTGATCCAGACCCAGCTGAAGAGTGTGTGAATGTGAGGCTCAGTGTGTGATGGACCAGTCTCACGGTCTAGTGATCCAGACCCAGCTGAAGTGTGTGCGAATGTGAGGCTCAGTGTGTGAGGGACCAGTCTCAGGGTCCAGTGATCCAGACCCAGCTGAAGTGTGTGTGAATGTGAGGCTCAGTGTCTGAGGGACCAGTCTCAGGATCCAGTGATCCAGACCCAGCTGAAGTGTGTGTGAATGTGAGGCTCAGTGTGTGAGGGACCAGTCTCAGGGTCCAGTGATCCAGACCCAGCTGAAGTGTGTGTGAATGTGAGGCTCAGTGTGTGAGGGACCAGTCTCAGGGTCCAGTGATCCAGACCCAGCTGAAGTGTGTGTGAATGTGAGGCTCAGTGTGTGAGGAACCAGACTCAGGGTCTAGTGATCCAGACCCAGCTGAAGTGTGTTTGAATGTGAGGCTCAGTGTGTGAGGGACCAGCCTCAGGGTCCAGTGATCCAGACCCAGCTGAAGTGTGTGTGAATGTGAGGCTCAGTGTGTGAGGCACCATTATCAGGGTCCAGTGATCCAGACCCAGCTGAAGTGTGTGTGAATGTGAGGCTCAGTGTGTGAGGGACCAGTCTCAGGGTCCAGTGATCCAGACCCAGCTGAAGTGTGTGTGAATATGAGGGTCAGTGTATGAAGGACCAGCCTCAGGGTCCAGTGATCCAGACCCAGCTGAAGTGTGTGTGAATGTGAGGCTCATTGTGTGAGGGACCAGTCTCAGGGTCCAGTGATCCAGACCCAGCTGAAGAGTGTGTGAATGTGAGGCTCAGTGTGTGATGGACCAGTCTCACGGTCTAGTGATCCAGACCCAGCTGAAGTGTGTGTGAATGTGAGGCTCAGTGTGTGAGGGACCAGTCTCAGGGTCCAGTGATCCAGACCCAGCTGAAGTGTGTGTGAATGTGAGGCTCAGTGTCTGAGGGACCAGTCTCAGGATCCAGTGATCCAGACCCAGCTGAAGTGTGTGTGAATGTCAGGCTCAGTGTGTGAGGGACCAGTCTCAGGGTCCAGTGATCCAGACCCAGCTGAAGTGTGTGTGAATGTGAGGCTCAGTGTGTGAGGGACCAGTCTCAGGGTCCAGTGATCCAGACCCAGCTGAAGTGTGTGTGAATGTGAGGCTCAGTGTGTGAGGAACCAGACTCAGGGTCTAGTGATCCAGACCCAGCTGAAGTGTGTTTGAATGTGAGGCTCAGTGTGTGAGGGACCAGCCTCAGGGTCCAGTGATCCAGACCCAGCTGAAGTGTGTGTGAATGTGAGGCTCAGTGTGTGAGGCACCATTATCAGGGTCCAGTGATCCAGACCCAGCTGAAGTGTGTGTGAATGTGAGGCTCAGTGTGTGAGGGACCAGTCTCAGAGTCCAGTGATCCAGACCCAGCTGAAGTGTGTGTGAATGTGAGGGTCAGTGTATGAAGGACCAGCCTCAGGGTCCAGTGATCCAGACCCAGCTGAAGTGTGTGTGAATGTGAGGCTCATTGTGTGAGGGACCAGTCTCAGGGTCCAGTCATCCAGACCCAGCTGAAGAGTGTGTGAATGTGAGGCTCAGTGTGTGAGGAACCAGTCTCAGGGTCCAGTGATCCAGACCCAGCTGAAGTGTGTGTGAATGTGAGGCTCAGTGTGTGAGGGACCAGCCTCAGGGTCCAGTAATCCAGACCCAGCTGAAGTTTGTGTGAATGTGAGGCTCAGTGTGTGAGGGACCAGTCTCAGGGTCCAGTGATCCAGACCCAGCTGAAATGTGTGTGAATGTGATGCTCAGTGTGTGAGGGACCAGTCTCAGGGTCCAGTGATCCAGACCCAGCTGAAGTGTGTGTGAATGTGTGGCTCAGTGTGTGAGGGACCAGTCTCAGGGTCCAGTGATCCAGACCCAGCTGAAGTGTGTGTGAATGTGATGCTCAGTGTGTGAGGGACCAGCCTCAGGGTCCAGTGATCCAGACCCAGCTGAAGTGTGTGTGAATGTGAGGCTCAGTGTGTGAGGGACCAGCCTCAGGTTCCAGTGATCCAGACCCAGCTGAAGTGTGTGTGAATGTGAGGATCAGTGTGTGAGGGACCAGTCTCAGGGTCCAGTGATCTTGACCCAGCTGAAGTGTGTGTGAATGTGAGGCTCAGTGTGTGAGGAACCAGTCTCAGGGTCCAGTGATCCAGACCCAGCTGAAGTGTGTGTGAATGTGAGGCTCAGTGTGTGACGGACCAGTCTCAGGGTCCAGTGATCCAGACCCAGCTGAAGTGTGTGTGACTGTGTGGCTCAGTGTGTGAGGGACCAGTCTCAGGGTCTAGTGATCCAGACACAGCTGAAGTGTGTGTGAATGTGAGGCTCAGTGTGTGAGGGACCAGTCTCAGGGTCCAGTGATCCAGACCCAGCTGAAGTGTGTGTGAATGTGAGGCTCAGTGTGTGAGGGACCAGTCTCAGGGTCCAGTGATCCCGACCCAGCTGAAGTGTGTGTGAATGTGAGACTCAGTGTCTGAGGGACCAGTCTCAGGATCCAGTGATCCAGACCCAGCTGAAGTGTGTGTGAATGTGAGGCTCAGTGTGTGAGGGACCAGTCTCAGGGTCCAGTGATCCAGACCCAGCTGAAGTGTGTGTGAATGTGAGGCTCAGTGTGTGACGGACCAGTCTCAGGGTCCAGTGATCCAGACCCAGCTGAAGTGTGTGTGAATGTGAGGCTCAGTGTGTGAGGAACCAAACTCAGGGTCTAGTGATCCAGACCCAGCTGAAGTGTGTTTGAATGTGAGGCTCAGTGTGTGAGGGACCAGCCTCAGGGTCCAGTGATCCAGACCCAGCTGAAGTGTGTGTGAATGTGAGGCTCATTGTGTGAGGCACCATTATCAGGGTCCAGTGATCCAGACCCAGCTGAAGTGTGTGTGAATGTGAGGCTCAGTGTGTGAGGGACCAGTCTCAGGGTCCAGTGATCCAGACCCAGCTGAAGTGTGTGTGAATGTGAGGGTCAGTGTATGAAGGACCAGCCTCAGGGTCCAGTGATCCAGACCCAGCTGAAGTGTGTGTGAATGTGAGGCTCATTGTGTGAGGGACCAGTCTCAGGGTCCAGTGATCCAGACCCAGCTGAAGAGTGTGTGAATGTGAGGCTCAGTGTGTGATGGACCAGTCTCACGGTCTAGTGATCCAGACCCAGCTGAAGTGTGTGTGAATGTGAGGCTCAGTGTGTGAGGAACCAGTCTCAGGGTCCAGTGATCCAGACCCAGCTGAAGTGTGTGTGAATGTGAGGCTCAGTGTGTGAGGGACCAGCCTCAGGGTCCAGTGATCTAGACCCAGCTGAAGTTTGTGTGAATGTGAGGCTCAGTGTGTGAGGGACCAGTCTCAGGGTCCAGTGATCCAGACCCAGCTGAAGTGTGTGTGAATGTGATGCTCAGTGTGTGAGGGACCAGTCTCAGGGTCCAGTGATCCAGACCCAGCTGAAGAGTGTGTGTGAATGTGAGGCTCAGTGTGTAAGGGACCAGTCTCATGGTCCAGTGATCCAGACCCAGCTGAAGTGTGTGTGAATGTGAGGCTCAGTGTGTGAGGGACCAGTCTCAGGGTCCAGTGATCCAGACCCAGCTGAAGTGTGTGTGAATGTGAGGCTCAGTGTGTGAGGGACCAGTCTCAGGGTCCAGTGATCCAGACCCAGCTGAAGTGTGTGTGAATGTGAGGCTGTGTGTGTGAGGGACCAGTCTCTGAATCCAGTGATCCAATCCCAGCTGAAGTGTGTGTGAATGTGAGGCTCAGTGTGTGAGAGACCAGTCTCAGGGTCCAGTGATCCAGACCCAGCTGAAGTGTGTGTGAATGGGAGGCTCAGTGTGTGAGGGACCAGTCTCAGGGTCCAGTGATCCAGATCCAGCTGAAGTGTGTGTGAATGTGAGGCTCAGTGTGTGAGTGACCAGCCTCAGGGTCCAGTGATCCAGACCCAGCTGAAGTGTGTGTGAATGTGAGGCTCAGTGTGTGAGGGACCAGTCTCAAGATCCAGTGATCCAGACAGAGCTAAAGTGTGTGTGAATGTGAGGCTCAGTGTGTGAGGGACCAGTCTCAGTGTCCAGTGATCCAGAACAGCTGAAGTGTGTGTGAATGTGAGGCTCAGTGTGTGAGGGACCAGTCTCAGGTTCCAGTGATCCAGACCCAGCTGAAGTGTGTGTGAATGTGAGGCTCAGTGTGTGAGGGACCAGTCTCAGGATCCAGTGATCCAGACCCAGCTGAAGTGTGTGTGAATGTGAGGCTCAGTGTGTGAGGGACCAGCCTCAGGGTCCAGTGATCCAGACCCAGCTGAAGTGTGTGTGAATGTGAGGCTCAGTGTGTGAGGGACCAGTCTCAAGGTCCAGTGATCCAGACCCAGCTAAAGTGTGTGTGAATGTGAGGCTCAGTGTGTGAGGGACCAGTCTCAGTGTCCAGTGATCCAGACCAGCTGAAGTGTGTGTGAATGTGAGGCTCAGTGTGTGAGGGACCAGTCTCAGGGTCCAGTGATCCAGACCCAGCTGAAGTGTGTGTGAATGTGAGGCTCAGTGTGTGAGGGACCAATCTCAGGATCCAGTGATCCAGACCCAGCTGAAGTGTGTGTGAATGTGAGGCTCAGTGTGTGAGGGACCAGTCTCAGGGTCCAGTGATCCAGACCCAGCTGAAGTGTGTGTGAATGTGAGGCTCAGTGTGTGAGGGACCAGTCTCAGGGTCCAGTGATCCAGACCCAGCTGAAGTGTGTGTGAATGTGAGGCTCAGTGTGTGAGGGACCAGTCTCAGGATCCAGTGATCCAGACCCAGCTGAAGTGTGTGTGAATGTGAGGCTCAGTGTGTGACGGACCAGTCTCAGGGTCCAGTGATCCAGACCCAGCTGAAGTGTGTGTGACTGTGTGGCTCAGTGTGTGAGGGACCAGTCTCAGGGTCCAGTGATCCAGACCCAGCTGAAGTTTGTGTGAATGTGAGGCTTAGTGTGTGAGGGACCAGTCTCAGCGTCCAGTGATCCAGACCCAGCTGAAGTGTGTGTGAATGTGAGACTCAGTGTGTGAGGGACCAGTCTCAGGGTCCAGTGATCCAGACCCAGCTGAAGTGTGTGTGAATGTGTGGCTCAGTGTGTAAGGGACCAGTCTCAGGGTCCAGTGATCCAGACCCAGCTGAAGTGTGTGTGAATGTGATGCTCAGTGTGTGAGGGACCAGCCTCAGGGTCCAGTGATCCAGACCCAGCTGAAATGTGTGTGAATGTGAGGCTCAGTGTGTGAGGGACCAGCCTCAGGGTCCAGTGATCCAGACCCAGCTGAAGTGTGTGTGAATGTGAGACTCAGTGTGTGAGGGACCAGTCTCAGGGTCCCGTGATCTTACCCCAGCTGAAGTGTGTATGAATGTGAGGCTCAGTGTGTGAGGAACCAGTCTCAGGGTCCAGTGATCCAGACCCAGCTGAAGTGTGTGTGAATGTGAGGCTCAGTGTGTGACGGACCAGTCTCAGGGTCCAGTGATCCAGACCCAGCTGAAGTGTGTGTGACTGTGTGGCTCAGTGTGTGAGGGACCAGTCTCAGGGTCTAGTGATCCAGACCCAGCTGAAGTGTGTGTGAATGTGAGGCTCAGTGTGTGAGGGACCAGCCTCAGGGTCCAGTGATCCAGACCCAGCTGAAGTGTGTGTGAATGTGAGGCTCAGTGTGTGAGGGACCAGTCTCAGGGTCCATGATCCAGACCCTGCTGAAGTATGTGTGAATGTGAGGCTCAGTGTGTGAGGGACCAGTCTCAGGGTCCAGTGAACCAGACCCAGCTGAAGTGTGTGTGAATGTGAGGCTCAGTGTGTGAGGCACCAGTCTCAGGGTCCAGTGATCCAGACCCAGCTGAAGTTTGTGTGAATGTGAGGCTTAGTGTGTGAGGGACCAGTCTCAGCGTCCAGTGATCCAGACCCAGCTGAAGTGTGTGTGAATGTGAGGCTCAGTGTGTGATAGACCAGTCTCAGGGTCCAGTGATCCAGACCCAGCTGAAGTGTGTGTGAATGTGAGGCTCAGTGTGTGAGGGACCAGTCTCAGGGTCCAGTGATCCAGACCCAGCAGAAGTGTGTGTGAATGTGAGGCTCAGTGTGTGAGGGACCAGTCTCAGGGTCCAGTGATCCAGACCCAGCTGAAGTGTGTGTGAATGTGAGGCTCAGTGTGTGAGGGACCAGTCTCAGGGTCCAGTGATCCAGACCCAGCTGAAGTGTGTGTGAATGTGAGGCTCAGTGTGTGAGGGACCAGTCTCAGAGTCCAATGATCCAGAACCAGCTGAAGTGTGTGTGAATGTGAGGCTCAGTGTGTGAGGGACCAGTCTCAGGATCCAGTGATCCAGACCCAGCTGAAGTGTGTGTGAATGTGAGGCTCAGTGTGTGAGGGACCAGTCTCAGGGTCCAGTGATCCAGACCCAGCTGAAGTGTGTGTGAATGTGAGGCTCAGTGTGTGAGGGACCAGTCTCAGGGTCCAGTGATCCAGACCCAGCTGAAGTGTGTGTGAATGTGAGGCTCAGTGTGTGAGGGACCAGTCTCAGGATCCAGTGATCCAGACGCAGCTGAAGTGTGTGTGAATGTGAGGCTCAGTGTGTGAGGGACCAGTCTCAGGGTCCAGTGATCCAGACCCAGCTGAAGTGTGTGTGAATGTGAGGCTCAGTGTGTGAGGGACCAGTCTCAGGGTCCAGTGATCCAGACCCAGCTGAAGTGTGTGTGAATGTGAGGCTCAGTGTGTGAGGAACCAGACTCAGGGTCTAGTGATCCAGACCCAGCTGAAGTGTGTTTGAATGTGAGGCTCAGTGTGTGAGGGACCAGCCTCAGGGTCCAGTGATCCAGACCCAGCTGAAGTGTGTGTGAATGTGAGGCTCAGTGTGTGAGGCACCATTATCAGGGTCCAGTGATCCAGACCCAGCTGAAGTGTGTGTGAATGTGAGGCTCAGTGTGTGACGGACCAGTCTCAGGGTCCAGTGATCCAGACCCAGCTGTAAGTGTGTGTGACTGTGTGGCTCAGTGTGTGAGGGACCAGTCTAAGGGTCTCGTGATCCAGACCCAGCTGAAGTGTGTGTGAATGTGAGGCTCAGTGTGTGAGGGACCAGTCTCAGGGTCCAGTGATCCAGACCCAGCTGAAGTTTGTGTGAATGTGAGGCTTAGTGTGTGAGGGACCAGTCTCAGCGTCCAGTGATCCAGACCCAGCTGAAGTGTGTGTGAATGTGAGGCTCAGTCTGTGATAGACCAGTCTCAGGGTCCAGTGATCCAGACCCAGCTGAAGTGTGTGTGAATGTGAGGCTCAGTGTGTGAGGGACCAGTCTCAGGATCCAATGATCCAGACCCAGCTGAAGTGTGTGTGAATGTGAGGCTCAGTGTGTGAGGGACCAGTCTCAGGGTCCAGTGATCCAGACCCAGCTGAAGTGTGTGTGAATGTGAGGCTCAGTGTGTGAGGGACCAGTCTCAGGGTCCAGTGATCCAGACCCAGCTGAAGTGTGTGTGAATGTGAGGCTCAGTGTGTGTGGGACCAGTCTCAGGGTCCAGTGATCCAGACCCAGCTGAAGTTTGTGTGAATGTGAGGCTCAGTGTGTGAGGGAGCAGTCTCAGGTTCCAGTGATCCAGACCCAGCTGAAGTGTGTGTGAATGTGAGGCTCAGTGTGTGAGGGACCAGTCTCAGGATCCAGTGATCCAGACCCAGCTGAAGTGTGTGCGAATGTGAGGCTCAGTGTGTGAGGGACCAGCCTCAGGGTCCAGTGATCCAGACCCAGCTGAAGTGTGTGTGAATGTGAGGCTCAGTGTGTGAGGGACCAGCCTCAGGGTCCAGTGATCCAGACCCAGCTGAAGTGTGTGTGAATGTGAGGCTCAGTGTGTGAGGGACCAGTCTCAGGGTCCAGTGATCCAGACCCAGCTGAAGTGTGTGTGAATGTGAGGCTCAGTGTGTGAGGGACCAGTCTCAGGGTCCATGATCCAGACCCAGCTGAAGTATGTGTGAATGTGAGGCTCAGTGTGTGAGGGACCAGTCTCAGGGTCCAGTGATCCAGACCCAGCTGAAGTGTGTGTGAATGTGAGGCTCAGTGTGTGAGGGACCAGTCTCAGGGTCCAGTGATCCAGACCCAGCTGAAGTTTGTGTGAGTGTGAGGCTTAGTGTGTGAGGGACCAGTCTCAGCGTCCAGTGATCCAGACCCAGCTGAAGTGTGTGTGAATGTGAGGCTCAGTGTGTGATAGACCAGTCTCAGGGTCCAGTGATCCAGACCCAGCTGAAGTGTGTGCGAATGTGAGGCTCAGTGTGTGAGGGACCAGTCTCAGGGTCCAGTGATCCAGACCCAGCTGAAGTGTGTGTGAATGTGAGGCTCAGTGTGTGAGGGACCAGGCTCAGGCTCCAGTGATCCAGACCCAGCTGAAGTGTGTGTGAATGGGAGGCTCAGTTTGTGAGGGACCAGTCTCAGGGTCCAGTGATCCAGACCCAGCTGAAGTGTGTGTGAATGTGAGGCTCAGTGTGTGAGGGACCAGTCTCAGGGTCCAGTGATCCAGACCCAGCTGAAGTGTGTGTGAATGTGAGGCTCAGTGTGTGAGGGACCAGTCTCAGGGTCCAGTGATCCAGACCCAGCTGAAGTGTGTGTGAATGTGTGGCTCAGTGTGTGAGGGACCAGTCTCAGGGTCCAGTGATACAGACCCAGCTGAAGTGTGTGTGAATGTGATGCTCAGTGTGTGAGGGACCAGCCTCAGGGTCCAGTGATCCAGACCCAGCTGAAGTGTGTGTGAATGTGAGGCTCAGTGTGTGAGGGACCAGCCTCAGGGTCCAGTGATCCAGACCCAGCTAAAAGTGTGTGTGAATGTGAGACTCAGTGTGTGAGGGACCAGTCTCAGGGTCCCGTGATCTTGACCCAGCTGAAGTGTGTGTGAATGTGAGGCTCAGTGTGTGAGGAACCAGTCTCAGGGTCCAGTGATCCAGACCCAGCTGAAGTGTGTGTGAATGTGAGGCTCAGTGTGTGACGGACCAGTCTCAGGGTCCAGTGATCCAGACCCAGCTGAAGTGTGTGTGACTGTGTGGCTCAGTGTGTGAGGGACCAGTCTCAGGGTCTAGTGATCCAGACCCAGCTGAAGTGTGTGTGAATGTGAGGCTCAGTGTGTGAGGGACCAGTCTCAGGGTCCAGTGATCCAGACCCAACTGAAGTGTGTGTGAATGTGAGGCTCAGTGTGTGAGGGACCAGTCTCAGGGTCCATGATCCAGACCCTGCTGAAGTATGTGTGAATGTGAGGCTCAGTGTGTGAGGGACCAGTCTCAGGGTCCAGTGATCCAGACCCAGCTGAAGTGTGTGTGAATGTGAGGCTCAGTGTGTGAGGGACCAGTCTCAGTGTCCAGTGATCCAGACCCAGCTGAAGTTTGTGTGAATGTGAGGCTTAGTGTGTGAGGGACCAGTCTCAGCGTCCAGTGATCCAGACCCAGCTGAAGTGTGTGTGAATGTGAGGCTCAGTGTGTGATAGACCAGTCTCAGGGTCCAGTGATCCAGACCCAGCTGAAGTGTGTGTGAATGTGAGGCTCAGTGTGTGAGGGACCAGTCTCAGGGTCCAGTGATCCAGACCCAGAAGAAGTGTGTGTGAATGTGAGGCTCAGTGTGTGAGGGACCAGTCTCAGGGTCCAGTGATCCAGACCAGCTGAAGTGTGTGTGAATGTGAGGCTCAGTGTGTGAGGGACCAGTCTCAGGGTCCAGTGATCCAGACCCAGCTGAAGTGTGTGTGAATGTGAGGCTCAGTGTGTGAGGGACCAGTCTCAGAGTCCAATGATCCAGACCCAGCTGAAGTGTGTGTGAATGTGAGGCTCAGTGTGTGAGGGACCAGTCTCAGGATCCAGTGATCCAGACCCAGCTGAAGTGTGTGTGAATGTGAGGCTCAGTGTGTGAGGGACCAGCCTCAGGGTCCAGTGATCCAGACCCAGCTGAAGTGTGTGTGAATGTGAGGCTCAGTGTATGAGGGACCAGTCTCAGGGTCCAGTGATCCAGACCCAGCTGAAGTGTGTGTGAATGTGAGGCTCAGTGTGTGAGGGACCAGTCTCAGGGTCCATGATCCAGACCCAGCTGAAGTATGTGTGAATGTGAGGCTCAGTGTGTGAGGGACCAGTCTCAGGGTCCAGTGATCCAGACCCAGCTGAAGTGTGTGTGAATGTGAGGCTCAGTGTGTGAGGGACCAGTCTCAGGGTCCAGTGATCCAGACCCAGCTGAAGTTTGTGTGAGTGTGAGGCTTAGTGTGTGAGGGACCAGTCTCAGCGTCCAGTGATCCAGACCCAGCTGAAGTGTGTGTGAATGTGAGGCTCAGTGTGTGATAGACCAGTCTCAGGGTCCAGTGATCCAGACCCAGCTGAAGTGTGTGCGAATGTGAGGCTCAGTGTGTGAGGGACCAGTCTCAGGGTCCAGTGATCCAGACCCAGCTGAAGTGTGTGTGAATGTGAGGCTCAGTGTGTGAGGGACCAGTCTCAGGCTCCAGTGATCCAGACCCAGCTGAAGTGTGTGTGAATGGGAGGCTCAGTTTGTGAGGGACCAGTCTCAGGGTCCAGTGATCCAGACCCAGCTGAAGTGTGTGTGAATGTGAGGCTCAGTGTGTGAGGGACCAGTCTCAGGGTCCAGTGATCCAGACCCAGCTGAAGTGTGTGTGAATGTGAGGCTCAGTGTGTGAGGGACCAGTCTCAGGGTCCAGTGATCCAGACCCAGCTGAAGTGTGTGTGAATGTGTGGCTCAGTGTGTGAGGGACCAGTCTCAGGGTCCAGTGATACAGACCCAGCTGAAGTGTGTGTGAATGTGATGCTCAGTGTGTGAGGGACCAGCCTCAGGGTCCAGTGATCCAGACCCAGCTGAAGTGTGTGTGAATGTGAGGCTCAGTGTGTGAGGGACCAGCCTCAGGGTCCAGTGATCCAGACCCAGCTGAAGTGTGTGTGAATGTGAGACTCAGTGTGTGAGGGACCAGTCTCAGGGTCCCGTGATCTTGACCCAGCTGAAGTGTGTGTGAATGTGAGGCTCAGTGTGTGAGGAACCAGTCTCAGGGTCCAGTGATCCAGACCCAGCTGAAGTGTGTGTGAATGTGAGGCTCAGTGTGTGACGGACCAGTCTCAGGGTCCAGTGATCCAGACCCAGCTGAAGTGTGTGTGACTGTGTGGCTCAGTGTGTGAGGGACCAGTCTCAGGGTCTAGTGATCCAGACCCAGCTGAAGTGTGTGTGAATGTGAGGCTCAGTGTGTGAGGGACCAGTCTCAGGGTCCAGTGATCCAGACCCAGCTGAAGTGTGTGTGAATGTGAGGCTCAGTGTGTGAGGGACCAGTCTCAGGGTCCATGATCCAGACCCTGCTGAAGTATGTGTGAATGTGAGGCTCAGTGTGTGAGGGACCAGTCTCAGGGTCCAGTGATCCAGACCCAGCTGAAGTGTGTGTGAATGTGAGGCTCAGTGTGTGAGGTCCCAGTCTCAGGGTCCAGTGATCCAGACCCAGCTGAAGTTTGTGTGAATGTGAGGCTTAGTGTGTGAGGGACCAGTCTCAGCGTCCAGTGATCCAGACCCAGCTGAAGTGTGTGTGAATGTGAGGCTCAGTGTGTGATAGACCAGTCTCAGGGTCCAGTGATCCAGACCCAGCTGAAGTGTGTGTGAATGTGAGGCTCAGTGTGTGAGGGACCAGTCTCAGGGTCCAGTGATCCAGACCCAGAAGAAGTGTGTGTGAATGTGAGGCTCAGTGTGTGAGGGACCAGTCTCAGGGTCCAGTGATCCAGACCAGCTGAAGTGTGTGTGAATGTGAGGCTCAGTGTGTGAGGGACCAGTCTCAGGGTCCAGTGATCCAGACCCAGCTGAAGTGTGTGTGAATGTGAGGCTCAGTGTGTGAGGGACCAGTCTCAGAGTCCAATGATCCAGACCCAGCTGAAGTGTGTGTGAATGTGAGGCTCAGTGTGTGAGGGACCAGTCTCAGGATCCAGTGATCCAGACCCAGCTGAAGTTTGTGTGAATGTGAGGCTCAGTGTGTGAGGGACCAGTCTCAGGGTCCAGTGATCCAGACCCAGCTGAAGTGTGTGTGAATGTGAGGCTCAGTGTGTGAGGGACCAGTCTCAGGGTCCAGTGATCCAGACCCAGCTGAAGTGTGTGTGAATGTGAGGCTCAGTGTGTGAGGGACCAGACTCAGGATCCAGTGATCCAGACGCAGCTGAAGTGTGTGTGAATGTGAGGCTCAGTGTGTGAGGGACCAGTCTCAGGGTCCAGTGATCCAGACCCAGCTGAAATGTGTGTGAATGTGAGGCTCAGTGTGTGAGGGACCAGTCTCAGGGTCCAGTGATCCAGACCCAGCTGAAGTGTGTGTGAATGTGAGGCTCAGTGTGTGAGGAACCAGACTCAGGGTCTAGTGATCCAGACCCAGCTGAAGTGTGTTTGAATGTGAGGCTCAGTGTGTGAGGGACGAGCCTCAGGGTCCAGTGATCCAGACCCAGCTGAAGTGTGTGTGAATGTGAGGCTCAGTGTGTGAGGCACCATTATCAGGGTCCAGTGATCCAGACCCAGCTGAAGTGTGTGTGAATGTGAGGCTCAGTGTGTGAGGGACCAGTCTCAGGGTCCAGTGATCCAGACCCCGCTGAAGTGTGTGTGAATGTGAGGGTCAGTGTATGAAGGACCAGCCTCAGGGTCCAGTGATCCAGACCCAGCTGAAGTGTGTGTGAATGTGAGGCTCAGTGTGTGAGGGACGGTCTCAGGTTCCAGTGATCCAGACCCAGCTGAAGTGTGTGTGAATGTGAGGCTCAGTGTGTGAGGGACCAGTCTCAGGGTCCAGTGATCCAGACCCAGCTGAAGTGTGTGTGAATGTGAGGCTCAGTTTGTGAGGGACCAGTCTCAGGGTCCAGTGATCCAGACCCAGCTGAAGTTTGTGTGAATGTGAGGCTTAGTTTGTGAGGGACCAGTCTCAGCGTCCAGTGATCCAGACCCAGCTGAAGTGTGTGTGAATGTGAGGCTCAGTGTGTGATAGACCAGTCTCAGGGTCCAGTGATCCAGACCCAGCTGAAGTGTGTGTGAATGTGAGGCTCAGTGTGTGAGGGACCAGTCTCAGGATCCAATGATCCAGACCCAGCTGAAGTGTGTGTGAATGTGAGGCTCAGTGTGTGAGGGACCAGACTCAGGGTCCAGTGATCCAGACCCAGCTGAAGTGTGTGTGAATGTGAGGCTCAGTGTGTGAGGGACCAGTCTCAGGGTCCAGTGATCCAGACCCAGCTGAAGTTTGTGTGAATGTGAGGCTTAGTGTGTGAGGGACCAGTCTCAGCGTCCAGTGATCCAGACCCAGCTGAAGTGTGTGTGAATGTGAGGCTCAGTGTGTGATAGACCAGTCTCAGGGTCCAGTGATCCAGACCCAGCTGAAGTGTGTGTGAATGTGAGGCTCAGTGTGTGAGGGACCAGTCTCAGGGTCCAGTGATCCAGACCCAGCAGAAGTGTGTGTGAATGTGAGGCTCAGTGTGTGAGGGACCAGTCTCAGGGTCCAGTGATCCAGACCCAGCTGAAGTGTGTGTGAATGTGAGGCTCAGTGTGTGAGGGACCAGTCTCAGGGTCCAGTGATCCAGACCCAGCTGAAGTGTGTGTGAATGTGAGGCTCAGTGTGTGAGGGACCAGTCTCAGAGTCCAATGATCCAGACCCAGCTGAAGTGTGTGTGAATGTGAGGCTCAGTGTGTGAGGGACCAGTCTCAGGATCCAGTGATCCAGACCCAGCTGAAGTGTGTGTGAATGTGAGGCTCAGTGTGTGAGGAACCAGTCTCAGGGTCCAGTGATCCAGACCCAGCTGAAGTGTGTGTGAATGTGAGGCTCAGTGTGTGAGGGACCAGTCTCAGGGTCCAGTGATCCAGACCCAGCTGAAGTGTGTGTGAATGTGAGGCTCAGTGTGTGAGGAACCAGTCTCAGGGTCTAGTGATCCAGACCCAGCTGAAGTGTGTTTGAATGTGAGGCTCAGTGTGTGAGGGACCAGCCTCAGGGTCCAGTGATCCAGACCCAGCTGAAGTGTGTGTGAATGTGAGGCTCAGTGTGTGAGGGACCAGTCTCAGGGTCCAGTGATCCAGACCCAGCTGAAGTGTGTGTGAATGTGAGGGTCAGTGTATGAAGGACCAGCCTCAGGGTCCAGTGATCCAGACCCAGCTGAAGTGTGTGTGAATGTGAGGCTCAGTGTGTGAGGGACGGTCTCAGGTTCCAGTGATCCAGACCCAGCTGAAGTGTGTGTGAATGTGAGGCTCAGTGTGTGAGGGACCAGTCTCAGGGTCCAGTGATCCAGACCCAGCTGAAGTGTGTGTGAATGTGAGGCTCAGTGTGTGAGGGACCAGTCTCAGGGTCCAGTGATCCAGACCCAGCTGAAGTTTGTGTGAATGTGAGGCTTAGTGTGTGAGGGACCAGTCTCAGCGTCCAGTGATCCAGACCCAGCTGAAGTGTGTGCGAATGTGAGGCTCAGTGTGTGATAGACCAGGCTCAGGGTCCAGTGATCCAGACCCAGCTGAAGTGTGTGTGAATGTGAGGCTCAGTGTGTGAGGGACCAGTCTCAGGATCCAATGATCCAGACCCAGCTGAAGTGTGTGTGAATGTGAGGCTCAGTGTGTGAGGGACCAGTCTCAGGGTCCAGTGATCCAGACCCAGCTGAAGTGTGTGTGAATGTGAGGCTCAGTGTGTGAGGGACCAGTCTCAGGGTCCAGTGATCCAGACCCAGCTGAAGTGTGTGTGAATGTGAGGCTCAGTGTGTGAGGGACCAGTCTCAGGGTCCAGTGATCCAGACCCAGCTGAAGTTTGTGTGAATGTGAGGCTCAGTGTGTGAGGGAGCAGTCTCAGGGTCCAGTGATCCTGACCCAGCTGAAGTGTGTGTGAATGTGAGGCTCAGTGTGTGAGGCACCATTATCAGGGTCCAGTGATCCAGACCCAGCTGAAGTGTGTGTGAATGTGAGGCTCAGTGTGTGAGGGACCAGTCTCAGGATCCAGTGATCCAGACCCAGCTGAAGTGTGTGTGAATGTGAGGGTCAGTGTATGAAGGACCAGCCTCAGGGTCCAGTGATCCAGACCCAGCTGAAGTGTGTGTGAATGTGAGGCTCATTGTGTGAGAGACCGGTCTCAGGGTCCAGTGATCCAGACCCAGCTGAAGTGTGTGTGAATGTGAGGCTCAGTGTGTGAGGGACCAGTCTCAGGGTCCAGTGATCCAGATCCAGCTGAAGTGTGTGTGAATGTGAGGCTCAGTGTGTGAGTAACCAGCCTCAGGGTCCAGTGATCCAGACCCAGCTGAAGTGTGTGTGAATGTGAGGCTCAGTGTGTGAGGGACCAGTCTCAAGGTCCAGTGATCCAGACCCAGCTAAAGTGTGTGTGAATGTGAGGCTCAGTGTGTGAGGGACCAGTCTCAGTGTCCAGTGATCCAGACCCAGCTGAAGTGTGTGTGAATGTGAGGCTCAGTGTGTGAGGGACCAGTCTCAGGGTCCAGTGATCCAGACCCAGCTGAAGTGTGTGTGAATGTGAGGCTCAGTGTTTGAGGGACCAGTCTCAGGATCCAGTGATCCAAACCCAGCTGAAGTGTGTGTGAATGTGAGGCTCAGTGTGTGAGGGACCAGTCTCAGGGTCCAGTGATCCAGACCCAGCTGAAGTGTGTGTGAATGTGAGGCTCAGTGTGTGAGGGACCAGTCTCAGGGTCCAGTGATCCAGACCCAGCTGAAGTGTGTGTGAATGTGTGGCTCAGTGTGTGAGGGACCAGTCTCAGGGTCCAGTGATCCAGACCCAGCTGAAGTGTGTGTGAATGTCATGCTCAGTGTGTGAGGGACCAGCCTCAGGGTCCAGTGATCCAGAACCAGCTGAAGTGTGTGTGAATGTGAGGCTCAGTGTGTGATGGACCAGCCTCAGGTTCCAGTGATCCAGACCCAGCTGAAGTGTGTGTGAATGTGAGGCTCAGTGTGTGAGGGACCAGTCTCAGGGTCCAGTGATCCAGACCCAGCTGAAGTGTGTGTGAATGTAAGGCTCAGTATGTGAAAGACCAGTCTCAGGGTCCAGTGATCCAGACCCAGCTGAAGTGTGTGTGAATGTGAGGCTCAGTGTGTGAGGAACCAGTCTCAGGGTCCAGTGATCCAGACCCAGCTGAAGTGTGTGTGAATGTGAGGCTCAGTGTGTGAGGGACCAGTCTCAGGGTCTAGTGATCCAGACCCAGCTGAAGTGTGTGTGAATGTGAGGCTCAGTGTGTGAGGGACCAGTCTCAGGGTCCAGTGATCCAGACCCAGCTGAAGTGTGTGTGAATGTGAGGCTCAGTGTGTGAGGGACCAGTCTCAGGGTCCAGTGATCCAGACGCAGCTGAAGTATGTGTGAATGTGAGGCTCAGTGTGTGAGGGACCAGTCTCAGGGTCCAGTGATCCAGACCCAGCTGAAGTGTGTGTGAATGTGAGGCTCAGTGTGTGAGGGACCAGTCTCATGGTCCAGTGATCCAGACACAGCTGAAGTGTGTGTGAATGTGAGGCTTAGTGTGTGAGGGACCAGTCTCAGCGTCCAGTGATCCAGACCCAGCTGAAGTGTGTGTGAATGTGAGGCTCAGTGTGTGATAGACCAGTCTCAGGGTCCAGTGATCCAGACCCAGCTGATGTGTATGTGAATGTGAGGCTCAGTGTGTGAGGGACCAGTCTCATGGTCTAGTGATCCAGACCGAGCTGAAGTTTGTGTGAATGTGAGGCTCAGTGTGTGAGGGACCAGTTTCAGGGTCCAGTGATCCAGACCGAGCTGATGTGTGTGTGAATGTGAGGCTCAGTGTGTGAGGAACCAGTCTCAGGGTCCATTGATCCAGACCCAGCTGAAGTGTGTGTGAATGTGAGGCTCAGTGTGTGAGGGACCAGCCTCAGGGTCCAGTGATCCAGACCCAGCTGAAGTTTGTGTGAATGTGAGGCTTAGTGTGTGAGGGACCAGTCTCAGCGTCCAGTGATCCAGACCCAGCTGAAGTGTGTGCGAATGTGAGGCTCAGTTTATGATAGACCATGCTCAGGGTCCAGTGATCCAGACCCAGCTGAAGTGTGTGTGAATGTGAGGCTCAGTGTGTGAGGGACCAGTCTCAGGATCCAATGATCCAGACCCAGCTGAAGTGTGTGTGAATGTGAGGCTCAGTGTGTGAGGGACCAGTCTCAGGGTCCAGTGATCCAGACCCAGCTGAAGTGTGTGTGAATGTGAGGCTCAGTGTGTGAGGGACCAGTCTCAGGGTCCAGTGATCCAGACCCAGCTGAAGTGTGTGTGAATGTGAGGCTCAGTGTGTGAGGGACCAGTCTCAGGGTCCAGTGATCCAGACCCAGCTGAAGTTTGTGTGAATGTGAGGCTCAGTGTGTGAGGGAGCAGTCTCAGGGTCCAGTGATCCAGACCCAGCTGAAGTGTGTGTGAATGTGAGGCTCAGTGTGTGAGGGACCAGTCTCAGGATCCAGTGATCCAGACCCAGCTGAAGTGTGTGTGAATGTGAGGCTCAGTGTGTGAGGGACCAGTCTCAGGGTCCAGTGATCCAGACCCAGCTGAAGTGTGTGTGAATGTGAGGCTCAGTGTGTGAGGGACCAGTCTCAGGGTCCAGTGATCCAAACCCAGCTGAAGTGTGTGTGAATGTGAGGCTCAGTGTGTGAGGAACCAGACTCAGGGTCTAGTGATCCAGACCCAGCTGAAGTGTGTTTGAATGTGAGGCTCAGTGTGTGAGGGACCAGCCTCAGGGTCCAGTGATCCTGACCCAGCTGAAGTGTGTGTGAATGTGAGGCTCAGTGTGTGAGGCACCATTATCAGGGTCCAGTGATCCAGACCCAGCTGAAGTGTGTGTGAATGTGAGGCTCAGTGTGTGAGGGACCAGTCTCAGGATCCAGTGATCCAGACCCAGCTGAAGTGTGTGTGAATGTGAGGGTCAGTGTATGAAGGACCAGCCTCAGGGTCCAGTGATCCAGACCCAGCTGAAGTGTGTGTGAATGTGAGGCTCATTGTGTGAGAGACCGGTCTCAGGGTCCAGTGATCCAGACCCAGCTGAAGTGTGTGTGAATGTGAGGCTCAGTGTGTGAGGGACCAGTCTCAGGGTCCAGTGATCCAGATCCAGCTGAAGTGTGTGTGAATGTGAGGCTCAGTGTGTGAGTAACCAGCCTCAGGGTCCAGTGATCCAGACCCAGCTGAAGTGTGTGTGAATGTGAGGCTCAGTGTGTGAGGGACCAGTCTCAAGGTCCAGTGATCCAGACCCAGCTAAAGTGTGTGTGAATGTGAGGCTCAGTGTGTGAGGGACCAGTCTCAGTGTCCAGTGATCCAGACCCAGCTGAAGTGTGTGTGAATGTGAGGCTCAGTGTGTGAGGGACCAGTCTCAGGGTCCAGTGATCCAGACCCAGCTGAAGTGTGTGTGAATGTGAGGCTCAGTGTTTGAGGGACCAGTCTCAGGATCCAGTGATCCAAACCCAGCTGAAGTGTGTGTGAATGTGAGGCTCAGTGTGTGAGGGACCAGTCTCAGGGTCCAGTGATCCAGACCCAGCTGAAGTGTGTGTGAATGTGAGGCTCAGTGTGTGAGGGACCAGTCTCAGGGTCCAGTGATCCAGACCCAGCTGAAGTGTGTGTGAATGTGTGGCTCAGTGTGTGAGGGACCAGTCTCAGGGTCCAGTGATCCAGACCCAGCTGAAGTGTGTGTGAATGTCATGCTCAGTGTGTGAGGGACCAGCCTCAGGGTCCAGTGATCCAGAACCAGCTGAAGTGTGTGTGAATGTGAGGCTCAGTGTGTGATGGACCAGCCTCAGGTTCCAGTGATCCAGACCCAGCTGAAGTGTGTGTGAATGTGAGGCTCAGTGTGTGAGGGACCAGTCTCAGGGTCCAGTGATCCAGACCCAGCTGAAGTGTGTGTGAATGTAAGGCTCAGTATGTGAAAGACCAGTCTCAGGGTCCAGTGATCCAGACCCAGCTGAAGTGTGTGTGAATGTGAGGCTCAGTGTGTGAGGAACCAGTCTCAGGGTCCAGTGATCCAGACCCAGCTGAAGTGTGTGTGAATGTGAGGCTCAGTGTGTGAGGGACCAGTCTCAGGGTCTAGTGATCCAGACCCAGCTGAAGTGTGTGTGAATGTGAGGCTCAGGGTGAGGGACCAGTCTCAGGGTCCAGTGATCCAGACCCAGCTGAAGTGTGTGTGAATGTGAGGCTCAGTGTGTGAGGGACCAGTCTCAGGGTCCAGTGATCCAGACGCAGCTGAAGTATGTGTGAATGTGAGGCTCAGTGTGTGAGGGACCAGTCTCAGGGTCCAGTGATCCAGACCCAGCTGAAGTGTGTGTGAATGTGAGGCTCAGTGTGTGAGGGACCAGTCTCATGGTCCAGTGATCCAGACACAGCTGAAGTGTGTGTGAATGTGAGGCTTAGTGTGTGAGGGACCAGTCTCAGCGTCCAGTGATCCAGACCCAGCTGAAGTGTGTGTGAATGTGAGGCTCAGTGTGTGATAGACCAGTCTCAGGGTCCAGTGATCCAGACCCAGCTGATGTGTATGTGAATGTGAGGCTCAGTGTGTGAGGGACCAGTCTCATGGTCTAGTGATCCAGACCGAGCTGAAGTTTGTGTGAATGTGAGGCTCAGTGTGTGAGGGACCAGTTTCAGGGTCCAGTGATCCAGACCGAGCTGATGTGTGTGTGAATGTGAGGCTCAGTGTGTGAGGAACCAGTCTCAGGGTCCATTGATCCAGACCCAGCTGAAGTGTGTGTGAATGTGAGGCTCAGTGTGTGAGGGACCAGCCTCAGGGTCCAGTGATCCAGACCCAGCTGAAGTGTGTGTGAATGTGAGGCTCAGTGTGTGAGGGACCAGTCTCAGGGTCCAGTGATCCAGACCCAGCTGAAGTGTGTGTGAATGTGATGCTCAGTGTGTGAGGGACCAGTCTCAGGGTCCAGTGATCCAGACCCAGCTGAAGTGTGTGTGAATGTGAGGCTGTGTGTGTGAGGGACCAGTCTCTGAATCCAGTGATCCAGACCCAGCTGAAGTGTGTGTGAATGTGAGGCTCAGTGTGTGAGAGACCAGTCTCAGGGTCCAGTGATCCAGACCCAGCTGAAGTGTGTGTGAATGTGAGGCTCAGTGTGTGAGGGACCAGTCTCAGGGTCCAGTGATCCAGATCCAGCTGAAGTGTGTGTGAATGTGAGGCTCAGTGTGTGAGGGACCAACTCAAGGTCCAGTGATCCAGACCCAGCTAAAGTGTGTGTGAATGTGAGGCTCAGTGTGTGAGGGACCAGTCTCATTTTCCAGTGATCCAGACCCAGCTGAAGTGTGTGTGAATGTGAGGCTCAGTGTGTGAGGGACCAGTCTCAGTGTCCAGTGATCCAGACCCAGCTGAAGTGTGTGTGAATGTGAGGCTCAGTATGTGATGGACAAGTCTCAGGGTCAAGTGATCCAGACCCACCTGAAGTGTGTGTGAATGTGAGGCTCAGTGTGTGAGGGACCAGTCTCAGGGTCCAGTGATCCAGACCCAGCTGAAGTGTGTGTGAATGTGAGGCTCAGTGTGTGAGGGACCAGTCTCAGGGTCCAGTGAACCAGACCCAGCTGAAGTATGTGTGAATGTGAGGCTCAGTGTGTGAGGGACCAGTCTCAGGATCTAGTGATCCAGACCCAGCTGAAGTGTGTGTGAATGTGAGGCTCAGTGTGTGAGGGACCAGTCTCAGGGTCCAGTGATCCAGACCCAGCTGAAGTGTGTGTGAATGTGAGGCTCAGTGTTTGAGGGACCGATCTCAGGGTCCAGTGATCCAGACCCAGCTGATGTGTGTGTGAATGTGAGGCTCAGTGTGTGAGGGACCAGTCTCAGGATCCAGTGATCCAGACCCAGCTGAAGTGTGTGTGAATGAGGCTCAGTGTGTGAGGGACCAGTCTCAGGGTGCAGTGATCCAGACCCAGCTGAAGTGTGTGTGAATGTGAGGCTCAGTGTGTGAGGGACCAGTCTCAGGGTCCAGTGTTCCAGACCCAGCTGAATTGTGTGTGATTGTAAGGCTCAGTATGTGAAAGACCAGTCTCAGGGTCCAGTGATCCAGACCCAGCTGAAGTGTGTGTGAATGTGAGGCTCAGTGTGTGAGGGACCAGTCTCAGGGTCTAGTGATCCAGACCCACCTGAAGTGTGTGTGAATGTGAGGCTCAGTGTGTGAGGGACCAGTCTCAGGGTCCAGTGATCCAGACCCAGCTGAAGTGTGTGTGAATGTGAGGCTCAGTGTGTGAGGGACCAGCCTCAGGGTCCAGTGATCCAGACCCAGCTGAAGTGTGTGTGAATGTGAGGCTCAGTGTGTGAGGGACCAATCTCAGTGTCCAGTGATCCAGACCCAGCTGAAGTGTGTGTGAATGTGAGGCTCAGTGTGTTAGGAACCAGACTCAGGGTCTAGTGATCCAGACCCAGCTGAAGTGTGTTTGAATGTGAGGCTCAGTGTGTGAGGGACCAGCCTCAGGGTCCAGTGATCCAGACCCAGCTGAAGTGTGTGTGAATGTGAGGCTCAGTGTGTGAGGGACCAGTCTCAGGGTCCAGTGATCCAGACCCAGCTGAAGTGTGTGTGAATGTGATGCTCAGTGTGTGAGGGACCAGTCTCAGGGTCCAGTGATCCAGACCCAGCTGAAGAGTTTGTGTGAATGTGAGGCTCAGTGTGTGAGGGACCAGTCTCAGGGTCCAGTGATCCAGACCCAGCTGAAGTGTGTGTCAATGTGAGGCTCAGTGTGTGAGGGACCAGTCTCAGGGTCCAGTGATCCAGACCCAGCTGAAGTGTGTGTGAATGTGAGGCTCAGTTTGTGAGTGACCAGTCTCTGAATCCAGTGATCCAGACCCAGCTGAAGTGTGTGTGAATGTGAGGCTCAGTGTGTGAGGGACCAGTCTCAGGGTCCAGTGATCCAGACCCAGCTGAAGTGTGTGTGAATGTGAGGCTCAGTGTGTGAGGGACCAGTCTCAGGGTCCAGTGGTCCAGACCCAGCTGAAGAGTGTGTGAATGTGAGGCTCAGTGTGTGATGGACCAGTCTCACGGTCCAGTGATCCAGACCCAGCTGAAGTGTGTGTGAATGTGAGGCTCAGTGTGTGAGGGACCAGTCTCAGGGTCCAGTGATCCAGATCCAGCTGAAGTTTGTGTGAATGTGAGGCTTAGTGTGTGAGGGACCAGTCTCAGCGTCCAGTGATCCAGACCCAGCTGAAGTGTGTGTGAATGTGAGGCTCAGTGTGTGATAGACCAGTCTCAGGGTCCAGTGATCCAGACCCAGCTGAAGTGTGTGTGAATGTGAGGCTCAGTGTGTGAGGGACCAGTCTCAGGATCCAATGATCCAGACCCAGCTGAAGTGTGTGTGAATGTGAGGCTCAGTGTGTGAGGGACCAGTCTCAGGGTCCAGTGATCCAGACCCAGCTGAAGTGTGTGTGAATGTGAGGCTCAGTGTGTGAGGGACCAGTCTCAGGGTCCAGTGATCCAGACCCAGCTGAAGTGTGTGTGAATGTGAGGCTCAGTGTGTGAGGGACCAGTCTCAGGGTCCAGTGATCCAGACCCAGCTGAAGTTTGTGTGAATGTGAGGCTCAGTGTGTGAGGGAGCAGTCTCAGGGTCCAGTGATCCAGACCCAGCTGAAGTGTGTGTGAATATGAGGCTCAGTGTGTGAGGGACCAGTCTCAGGATCCAGTGATCCAGACCCAGCTGAAGTGTGTATGAATGTGAGGCTCAGTGTGTGAGGGACCAGTCTCAGGGTCCAGTGATCCAGACCCAGCTGAAGTGTGTGTGAATGTGAGGCTCAGTGTGTGAGGGACCAGTCTCAGGGTCCAGTGATCCAAACCCAGCTGAAGTGTGTGTGAATGTGAGGCTCAGTGTGTGAGGAACCAGACTCAGGGTCTAGTGATCCAGACCCAGCTGAAGTGTGTTTGAATGTGAGGCTCAGTGTGTGAGGGACCAGCCTCAGGGTCCAGTGATCCTGACCCAGCTGAAGTGTGTGTGAATGTGAGGCTCAGTGTGTGAGGGACCAGTCTCAGGATCCAGTGATCCAGACCCAGCTGAAGTGTGTGTGAATGTGAGGGTCAGTGTATGATGGACCAGCCTCAGGGTCCAGTGATCCAAACCCAGCTGAAGTGTGTGTGAATGTGAGGCTCAGTGTGTGAGGAACCAGACTCAGGGTCTAGTGATCCAGACCCAGCTGAAGTGTGTTTGAATGTGAGGCTCAGTGTGTGAGGGACCAGCCTCAGGGTCCAGTGATCCTGACCCAGCTGAAGTGTGTGTGAATGTGAGGCTCAGTGTGTGAGGGACCAGTCTCAGGGTCCAGTGATCCAGACCCAGCTGAAGTGTGTGTGAATGTGAGGCTCAGTGTTTGAGGGACCAGTCTCAGGATCCAGTGATCCAAACCCAGCTGAAGTGTGTGTGAATGTGAGGCTCAGTGTGTGAGGGACCAGTCTCAGGGTCCAGTGATCCAGACCCAGCTGAAGTGTGTGTGAATGTGAGGCTCAGTGTGTGAGGGACCAGTCTCAGGGTCCAGTGATCCAGACCCAGCTGAAGTTTGTGTGAATGTGAGGCTCAGTGTGTGAGGGACCAGTCTCAGGGTCCAGTGATCCAGACCCAGCTGAAGTGTGTGTGAATGTGAGGCTCAGTGTGTGAGGGACCAGTCTCAGGGTCCAGTGATCCAGACCCTGCTGAAGTGTGTGTGAATGTGAGGCTCAGTGTGTGAGGGACCAGTCTCAGGGTCCAGTGATCCAGACCCAGCTGAAGTGTGTGTGAATGTGTGGCTCAGTGTGTGAGGGACCAGTCTCAGGGTCCAGTGATCCAGACCCAGCTGAAGTGTGTGTGAATGTGATGCTCAGTGTGTGAGGGACCAGCCTCAGGGTCCAATGATCCAGACCCAGCTGAAGTGTGTGTGAATGTGAGGCTCAGTGTGTGATGGACCAGCCTCAGGTTCCAGTGATCCAGACCCAGCTGAAGTGTGTGTGAATGTGAGGCTCAGTGTGTGAGGGACCAGTCTCAGGGTCCAGTGATCCAGACCCAGCTGAAGTGTGTGTGAATGTAAGGCTCAGTATGTGAAAGACCAGTCTCAGGGTCCAGTGATCCAGACCCAGATGAAGTGTGTGTGAATGTGAGGCTCAGTGTGTGAGGAACCATTCTCAGGGTCCAGTGATCCAGACCCAGCTGAAGTGTGTGTGAATGTGAGGCTCAGTGTGTGACGGACCAGTCTCAGGGTCCAGTGATCCAGACCCAGCTGAAGTGTGTGTGACTGTGGCTCAGTGTGTGAGGGACCAGTCTCAGGGTCTAGTGATCCAGACCCAGCTGAAGTGTGTGTGAATGTGAGGCTCAGTGTGTGAGGGACCAGTCTCAGGGTCCAGTGATCCAGACCCAGCTGAAGTGCGTGTGAATGTGAGGCTCAGTGTGTGAGGGACCAGTCTCAGGGTCCAGTTATCCAGACCCAGCTGAAGTATGTGTGAATGTGAGGCTCAGTGTGTGAGGGACCAGTCTCAGGGTCCAGTGATCCAGACCCAGCTGAAGTGTGTGTGAATGTGAGGCTCAGTGTGTGAGGGACCAGTCTCATGGTCCAGTGATCCAGACACAGCTGAAGTGTGTGTGAATGTGAGGCTTAGTGTGTGAGGGACCAGTCTCAGCGTCCAGTGATCCAGACCCAGCTGAAGTGTGTGTGAATGTGAGGCTCAGTGTGTGATAGACCAGTCTCAGGGTCCAGTGATCCAGACCCAGCTGATGTGTATGTGAATGTGAGGCTCAGTGTGTGAGGGACCAGTCTCATGGTCTAGTGATCCAGACCGAGCTGAAGTTTGTGTGAATGTGAGGCTCAGTGTGTGAGGGACCAGTTTCAGGGTCCAGTGATCCAGACCGAGCTGATGTGTGTGTGAATGTGAGGCTCAGTGTGTGAGGAACCAGTCTCAGGTTCCAGTGATCCAGACCCAGCTGAAGTGTGTGTGAATGTGAGGCTCAGTGTGTGAGGGACCAGCCTCAGGGTCCAGTGATCCAGACCCAGCTGAAGTGTGTGTGAATGTGAGGCTCAGTGTGTGAGGGACCAGTCTCAGGGTCCAGTGATCCAGACCCAGCTGAAGTGTGTGTGAATGTGATGCTCAGTGTGTGAGGGACCAGTCTCAGGGTCCAGTGATCCAGACCCAGCTGAAGTGTGTGTGAATGTGAGGCTGTGTGTGTGAGGGACCAGTCTCTGAATCCAGTGATCCAGACCCAGCTGAAGTGTGTGTGAATGTGAGGCTCAGTGTGTGAGAGACCAGTCTCAGGGTCCAGTGATCCAGACCCAGCTGAAGTGTGTGTGAATGTGAGGCTCAGTGTGTGAGGGACCAGTCTCAGGGTCCAGTGATCCAGACCCAGCTGAAGTGTGTGTGAATGTGAGGCTCAGTGTGTGAGGGACCAATCTCAAGGTCCAGTGATCCAGACCCAGCTAAAGTGTGTGTGAATGTGAGGCTCAGTGTGTGAGGGACCAGTCTCATTTTCCAGTGATCCAGACCCAGCTGAAGTGTGTGTGAATGTGAGGCTCAGTGTGTGAGGGACCAGTCTCAGTGTCCAGTGATCCAGACCCAGCTGATGTGTGTGTGAATGTGAGGCTCAGTATGTGATGGACAAGTCTCAGGGTCAAGTGATCCAGACCCACCTGAAGTGTGTGTGAATGTGAGGCTCAGTGTGTGAGGGACCAGTCTCAGGGTCCAGTGATCCAGACCCAGCTGAAGTGTGTGTGAATGTGAGGCTCAGTATGTGAGGGACCAGTCTCAGGGTCCAGTGAACCAGACCCAGCTGAAGTATGTGTGAATGTGAGGCTCAGTGTTTGAGGGACCGATCTCAGGGTCCAGTGATCCAGACCCAGCTGATGTGTGTGTGAATGTGAGGCTCAGTGTGTGAGGGACCAGTCTCAGGATCCAGTGATCCAGACCCAGCTGAAGTGTGTGTGAATGAGGCTCGGTGTGTGAGGGACCAGTCTCAGGGTGCAGTGATCCAGACCCAGCTGAAGTGTGTGTGAATGTGAGGCTCAGTGTGTGAGGGACCAGTCTCAGGGTCCAGTGTTCCAGACCCAGCTGAAGTGTGTGTGAATGTAAGGCTCATTATGTGAAAGACCAGTCTCAGGGACCAGTGATCCAGACCCAGCTGAAGTGTGTGTGAATGTGAGGCTCAGTGTGTGAGGGACCAGTCTCAGGGTCTAGTGATCCAGACCCAGCTGAAGTGTGTGTGAATGTAAGGCTCAGTGTGTGAGGGACCAGTCTCAGGGTCCAGTGATCCAGACCCAGCTGAAGTGTGTGTGAATGTGAGGCTCAGTGTGTGAGGGACCAGCCTCAGGGTCCAGTGATCCAGACCCAGCTGAAGTGTGTGTGAATGTGAGGCTCAGTGTGTGAGGGACCAGTCTCAGTGTCCAGTGATCCAGACCCAGCTGAAGTGTGTGTGAATGTGAGGCTCAGTGTGTTAGGAACCAGACTCAGGGTCTAGTGATCCAGACCCAGCTGAAGTGTGTTTGAATGTGAGGCTCAGTGTGTGAGGGACCAGCCTCAGGGTCCAGTGATCCAGACCCAGCTGAAGTGTGTGTGAATGTGAGGCTCAGTGTGTGAGGGACCAGTCTCAGGGTCCAGTGATCCAGACCCAGCTGAAGTGTGTGTGAATGTGATGCTCAGTGTGTGAGGGACCAGTCTCAGGGTCCAGTGATCCAGACCCAGCTGAAGAGTTTGTGTGAATGTGAGGCTCAGTGTGTGAGGGACCAGTCTCAGGGTCCAGTGATCCAGACCCAGCTGAAGTGTGTGTCAATGTGAGGCTCAGTGTGTGAGGGACCAGTCTCAGGGTCCAGTGATCCAGACCCAGCTGAAGTGTGTGTGAATGTGAGGCTCAGTTTGTGAGTGACCAGTCTCTGAATCCAGTGATCCAGACCCAGCTGAAGTGTGTGTGAATGTGAGGCTCAGTGTGTGAGGGACCAGTCTCAGGGTCCAGTGATCCAGACCCAGCTGAAGTGTGTGTGAATGTGAGGCTCAGTGTGTGAGGGACCAGTCTCAGGGTCCAGTGGTCCAGACCCAGCTGAAGAGTGTGTGAATGTGAGGCTCAGTGTGTGATGGACCAGTCTCACGGTCCAGTGATCCAGACCCAGCTGAAGTGTGTGTGAATGTGATGCTCAGTGTGTGAGGGACCAGCCTCAGGGTCCAGTGATCCAGACCCAGCTGAAGTGTGTGTGAATGTGAGGCTCAGTGTGTGAGGGACCAGCCTCAGGGTCCAGTGATCTAGACCCAGCTGAAGTGTGTGTGAATGTGAGGCTCAGTGTGTGAGGGACCAGTCTCAGGGTCCAGTGATCTTGACCCAGCTGAAGTGTGTGTGATGTGAGGCTCAGTGGGTGAGGAACCAGTCTCAGGGTCCAGTGATCCAGACCCAGCTGAAGTGTGTGTGAATGTGAGGCTCAGTGTGTGATAGACCAGTCTCAGGGTCCAGTGATCCAGACCCAGCTGAAGTGTGTGTGAATGTGAGGCTCAGTGTGTGAGGGACCAGTCTCAGGGTCCAGTGATCCAGACCCAGCTGAAGTGTGTGTGAATGTGAGGCTCAGTGTGTGAGGGACCAGTCTCAGGGTCCAGTGATCCAGACCCAGCTGAAGTGTGTGTGAATGTGAGGCTCAGTGTGTGAGGGACCAGTCTCAGGGTCCAGTGATCCAGACGCAGCTGAAGTGTGTGTGAATGTGAGGCTCAGTGTGTGAGGGACCAGTCTCAGGGTCCAGTGATCCAGACCCAGCTGAAGTGTGTGTGAATGTGAGGCTCAGTGTGTGAGGAACCAGACTCAGGGTCTAGTGATCCAGACCCAGCTGAAGTGTGTTTGAATGTGAGGCTCAGTGTGTGAGGGACCAGCCTCAGGGTCCAGTGATCCAGACCCAGCTGAAGTGTGTGTGAATGTGAGGCTCAGTGTGTGAGGCACCATTATCAGGGTCCAGTGATCCAGACCCAGCTGAAGTGTGTGTGAATGTGAGGCTCATTGTATGAGGGACCAGTCTCAGGGTCCAGTGATCCAGACCCAGCTGAAGTGTGTGTGAATGTGAGGGTCATTGTATGAAGGACCAGCCTCAGGGTCCAGTGATCCAGACCCAGCTGAAGTGTGTGTGAATGTGAGGCTCAGTGTGTGAGGGACCGGTCTCAGGGTCCAGTGATCCAGACCCAGCTGAAGTGTGTGTGAATGTGAGGCTCAGTGTTTGACGGACCAGTCTCAGGGTCCAGTGATCCAGACCTAGCTGAAGTGTGTGTGACTGTGTGGCTCAGTGTGTGAGTGACCAGTCTCAGGGTCTAGTGATCCAGACCCAGCTGAAGTGTGTGTGAATGTGAGGCTCAGTGTGTGAGGGACCAGTCTCAGGGTCCAGTGATCCAGACCCAGCTGAAGTGTGTGTGAATGTGAGGCTCAGTGTGTGAGGGACCAGTCTCAGGGTCCATGATCCAGACCCTGCTGAAGTATGTGTGAATGTGAGGCTCAGTGTGTGAGGGACCAGTCTCAGGGTCCAGTGATCCAGACCCAGTTGAAGTGAGTGTGAATGTGAGGCTCAGTGTGTGACGGACCAGTCTCAGGGTCCAGTGATCCAGACCCAGCTGAAGTTTGTGTGAATGTGAGGCTTAGTGTGTGAGGGACCAGTCTCAGCGTCCAGTGATCCAGACCCAGCTGAAGTGTGTGTGAATGTGAGGCTCAGTGTGTGATAGACCAGTCTCAGGGTCCAGTGATCCAGACCCAGCTGAAGTGTGTGTGAATGTGAGGCTCAGTGTGTGAGGGACCAGTCTCAGGATCCAGTGATCCAGACCCAGCTGAAGTGTGTGTGAATGTGAGGCTCAGTTTGTGAGGGACCAGTCTCAGGGTCCAGTGATCCAGACCCAGCTGAAGTGTGTGTGAATGTGAGGCTCAGTGTGTGAGGGACCAGTCTCAGGGTCCAGTGATCCAGACCCAGCTGAAGTGTGTGTGAATGTGAGGCTCAGTGTGTGAGGGACCAGTCTCAGGGTCCAATGATCCAGACCCAGCTGAAGTGTGTGTGAATGTGAGGCTCAGTGTGTGAGGGAGCAGTCTCAGGATCCAGTGATCCAGACCCAGCTGAAGTGTGTGTGAATGTGAGGCTCAGTGTGTGAGGGACCAGTCTCATGGTCCAGTGATCCAGACACAGCTGAAGTGTGTGTGAATGTGAGGCTTAGTGTGTGAGGGACCAGTCTCTGCGTCCAGTGATCCAGACACAGCTGAAGTGTGTGTGAATGTGAGGCTCAGTGTGTGATAGACCAGTCTCAGGGTCCAGTGATCCAGAACCAGCTGATGTGTATGTGAATGTGAGGCTCAGTGTGTGAGGGACCAGTCTCATGGTCTAGTGATCCAGACCGAGCTGAAGTTTGTGTGAATGTGAGGCTCAGTGTGTGAGGGACCAGTTTCAGGGTCCAGTGATCCAGACCGAGCTGATGTGTGTGTGAATGTGAGGCTCAGTGTGTGAGGAACCAGTCTCAGGGTCCAGTGATCCAGACCCAGCTGAAGTGTGTGTGAATGTGAGGCTCAGTGTGTGAGGGACCAGCCTCAGGGTCCAGTGATCCAGACCCAGCTGAAGTGTGTGTGAATGTGAGGCTCAGTGTGTGAGGGACCAGTCTCAGGGTCCAGTGATCCAGACCCAGCTGAAGTGTGTGTGAATGTGATGCTCAGTGTGTGAGGGACCAGTCTCAGGGTCCAGTGATCCAGACCCAGCTGAAGTGTGTGTGAATGTGAGGCTGTGTGTGTGAGGGACCAGTCTCTGAATCCAGTGATCAGACCCAGCTGAAGTGTGTGTGAATGTGAGGCTCAGTGTGTGAGAGACCAGTCTCAGGGTCCAGTGATCCAGACCCAGCTGAAGTGTGTGTGAATGTGAGGCTCAGTGTGTGAGGGACCAGTCTCAGGGTCCAGTGATCCAGATCCAGCTGAAGTGTGTGTGAATGTGAGGCTCAGTGTGTGAGGGACCAATCTCAAGGTCCAGTGATCCAGACCCAGCTAAAGTGTGTGTGAATGTGAGGCTCAGTGTGTGAGGGACCAGTCTCATTTTCCAGTGATCCAGACCCAGCTGAAGTGTGTGTGAATGTGAGGCTCAGTGTGTGAGGGACCAGTCTCACGGTCCAGTGATCCAGACCCAGCTGAAGTGTGTGTGAATGTGAGGCTCAGTATGTGATGGACAAGTCTCAGGGTCAAGTGATCCAGACCCACCTGAAGTGTGTGTGAATGTGAGGCTCAGTGTGTGAGGGACCAGTCTCAGGGTCCAGTGATCCAGACCCAGCTGAAGTGTGTGTGAATGTGAGGCTCAGTGTGTGAGGGACCAGTCTCAGGGTCCAGTGATCCAGACCCAGCTGAAGTGTGTGTGAATGTGAGGCTCAGTGTGTGAGGGACCAGTCTCAGGGTCCAGTGAACCAGACCCAGCTGAAGTATGTGTGAATGTGAGGCTCAGTGTTTGAGGGACCGATCTCAGGGTCCAGTGATCCAGACCCAGCTGATGTGTGTGTGAATGTGAGGCTCAGTGTGTGAGGGACCAGTCTCAGGATCCAGTGATCCAGACCCAGCTGAAGCGTGTGTGAATGAGGCTCAGTGTGTGAGGGACCAGTCTCAGGGTGCAGTGATCCAGACCCAGCTGAAGTGTGTGTGAATGTGAGGCTCAGTGTGTGAGGGACCAGTCTCAGGGTCCAGTGTTCCAGACCCAGCTGAAGTGTGTGTGAATGTAAGGCTCAGTATGTGAAAGACCAGTCTCAGGGACCAGTGATCCAGACCCAGCTGAAGTGTGTGTGAATGTGAGGCTCAGTGTGTGAGGGACCAGTCTCAGGGTCTAGTGATCCAGACCCAGCTGAAGTGTGTGTGAATGTAAGGCTCAGTGTGTGAGGGACCAGTCTCAGGGTCCAGTGATCCAGACCCAGCTGAAGTGTGTGTGAATGTGAGGCTCAGTGTGTGAGGGACCAGCCTCAGGGTCCAGTGATCCAGACCCAGCTGAAGTGTGTGTGAATGTGAGGCTCAGTGTGTGAGGGACCAGTCTCAGTGTCCAGTGATCCAGACCCAGCTGAAGTGTGTGTGAATGTGAGGCTCAGTGTGTTAGGAACCAGACTCAGGGTCTAGTGATCCAGACCCAGCTGAAGTGTGTTTGAATGTGAGGCTCAGTGTGTGAGGGACCAGCCTCAGGGTCCAGTGATCCAGACCCAGCTGAAGTGTGTGTGAATGTGAGGCTCAGTGTGTGAGGGACCAGTCTCAGGGTCCAGTGATCCAGACCCAGCTGAAGTGTGTGTGAATGTGATGCTCAGTGTGTGAGGGACCAGTCTCAGGGTCCAGTGATCCAGACCCAGCTGAAGAGTTTGTGTGAATGTGAGGCTCAGTGTGTGAGGGACCAGTCTCAGGGTCCAGTGATCCAGACCCAGCTGAAGTGTGTGTCAATGTGAGGCTCAGTGTGTGAGGGACCAGTCTCAGGGTCCAGTGATCCAGACCCAGCTGAAGTGTGTGTGAATGTGAGGCTCAGTTTGTGAGTGACCAGTCTCTGAATCCAGTGATCCAGACCCAGCTGAAGTGTGTGTGAATGTGAGGCTCAGTGTGTGAGGGACCAGTCTCAGGGTCCAGTGATCCAGACCCAGCTGAAGTGTGTGTGAATGTGAGGCTCAGTGTGTGAGGGACCAGTCTCAGGGTCCAGTGGTCCAGACCCAGCTGAAGAGTGTGTGAATGTGAGGCTCAGTGTGTGATGGACCAGTCTCACGGTCCAGTGATCCAGACCCAGCTGAAGTGTGTGTGAATGTGATGCTCAGTGTGTGAGGGACCAGCCTCAGGGTCCAGTGATCCAGCCCCAGCTGAAGTGTGTGTGAATGTGAGGCTCAGTGTGTGAGGGACCAGCCTCAGGGTCCAGTGATCTAGACCCAGCTGAAGTGTGTGTGAATGTGAGGCTCAGTGTGTGAGGGACCAGTCTCAGGGTCCAGTGATCTTGACCCAGCTGAAGTGTGTGTGATGTGAGGCTCAGTGGGTGAGGAACCAGTCTCAGGGTCCAGTGATCCAGACCCAGCTGAAGTGTGTGTGAATGTGAGAATCAGTGTGTGACGGACCAGTCTCAGGGTCCAGTGATCCAGACCCAGCTGAAGTGTGTGTGAATGTGAGGCTCAGTGTGTGAGGGACCAGTCTCAGGGTCCAGTGATCCAGACCCAGCTGAAGTTTGTGTGAATGTGAGGCTTAGTGTGTGAGGGACCAGTCTCAGCGTCCAGTGATCCAGACCCAGCTGAAGTGTGTGTGAATGTGAGGCTCAGTGTGTGATAGACCAGTCTCAGGGTCCAGTGATCCAGACCCAGCTGAAGTGTGTGTGAATGTGAGGCTCAGTGTGTGAGGGACCAGTCTCAGGGTCCAGTGATCCAGACCCAGCTGAAGTGTGTGTGAATGTGAGGCTCAGTGTGTGAGGGACCAGTCTCAGGGTCCAGTGATCCAGACCCAGCTGAAGTGTGTGTGAATGTGAGGCTCAGTGTGTGAGGGACCAGTCTCAGGGTCCAGTGATCCAGACGCAGCTGAAGTGTGTGTGAATGGGAGGCTCAGTGTGTGAGGGACCAGTCTCAGGGTCCAGTGATCCAGACCCAGCTGAAGTGTGTGTGAATGTGAGGCTCAGTGTGTGAGGAACCAGACTCAGGGTCAAGTGATCCAGACCCAGCTGAAGTGTGTTTGAATGTGAGGCTCAGTGTGTGAGGGACCAGCCTCAGGGTCCAGTGATCCAGACCCAGCTGAAGTGTGTGTGAATGTGAGGCTCAGTGTGTGAGGCACCATCATCAGGGTCCAGTGATCCAGACCCAGCTGAAGTGTGTGTGAATGTGAGGCTCAGTGTATGAGGGACCAGTCTCAGGGTCCAGTGATCCAGACCCAGCTGAAGTGTGTGTGAATGTGAGGGTCATTGTATGAAGGACCAGCCTCAGGGTCCAGTGATCCAGACCCAGCTGAAGTGTGTGTGAATGTGAGGCTCAGTGTGTGAGGGACCGGTCTCAGGGTCCAGTGATCCAGACCCAGCTGAAGTGTGTGTGAATGTGAGGCTCAGTGTTTGACGGACCAGTCTCAGGGTCCAGTGATCCAGACCTAGCTGAAGTGTGTGTGACTGTGTGGCTCAGTGTGTGAGTGACCAGTCTCAGGGTCTAGTGATCCAGACCCAGCTGAAGTGTGTGTGAATGTGAGGCTCAGTGTGTGAGGGACCAGTCTCAGGGTCCAGTGATCCAGACCCAGCTGAAGTGTGTGTGAATGTGAGGCTCAGTGTGTGAGGGACCAGTCTCAGGATCCAGTGATCCAGACCCAGCTGAAGTGTGTGTGAATGTGAGGCTCAGTTTGTGAGGGACCAGTCTCAGGGTCCAGTGATCCAGACCCAGCTGAAGTGTGTGTGAATGTGAGGCTCAGTGTGTGAGGGACCAGACTCAGGGTCCAGAGATCCAGACCCAGCTGAAGTGTGTGTGAATGTGAGGCTCAGTGTGTGAGGGACCAGTCTCAGGGTCCAATGATCCAGACCCAGCTGAAGTGTGTGTGAATGTGAGGCTCAGTGTGTGAGGGAGCAGTCTCAGGATCCAGTGATCCAGACCCAGCTGAAGTGTGTGTGAATGTGAGGCTCAGTGTGTGAGGGACCAGTCTCAGGGTCCAGTGATCCAGACCCAGCTGAAGTGTGTGTGTATGTGAGGCTCAGTGTGTGAGGGACCAGTCTCAGGATCCAGTGATCCAGACACAGCTGAAGTGTGTGTGAATGTGAGGCTCAGTGTGTGAGGGACCAGTCTCAGGGTCCAGTGATCCAGACCCAGCTGAAGTATGTGTGAATGTGAGGTTCAGTGTGTGAGGGACCAGTCTCAGGGTCCAGTGATCCAGACCCAGCTGAAGTGTGTTTGAATGTGAGGCTCAGTGTGTGAGGAACCAGACTCAGGGTCTAGTGATCCAAACCCAGCTGAAGTGTGTTTGAATGTGAGGCTCAGTGTGTGAGGGACCAGCCTCAGGGTCCAGTGATCCAGACCCAGCTGAAGTGTGTGTGAATGTGAGGCTCAGTGTGTGAGGCACCATTATCAGGGTCCAGTTATCCAGACCCAGCTGAAGTGTGTGTGAATGTGAGGCTCAATGTGTGAGGGACCAGTCTCAGGGTCCAGTGATCCAGACCCAGCTGAAGTGTGTGTGAATGTGAGGGTCAGTGTATGAAGGACCAGCCTCAGGGTCCAGTGATCCAGACCCAGCTGAAGTGTGTGAATGTGAGGCTCAGTGTGTGAGGGACCGGTCTCACGGTCCAGTGATCCAGACCCAGCTGAAGTGTCTGTGAATGTGAGGCTCAGTGTGTGAGGGACCAGTCTCAGGGTCCAGTGATCCAGATCCAGCTGAAGTGTGTGTGAATGTGAGGCTCAGTGTGTGAGTGACCAGCCTCAGGGTCCAGTGATCCAGACCCAGCTGAAGTGTGTGTGAATGTGAGGCTCAGTGTGTGAGGGACCAGTCTCAAGGTCCAGTGATCCAGACCCAGCTAAAGTGTGTGTGAATGTGAGGCTCAGTGTGTGAGGGACCAGTCTCAGTGTCCAGTGATCCAGACCCAGCTGAAGTGTGTGTGAATGTGAGGCTCAGTGTGTGAGGGACCAGTCTCAGGGTCCAGTGATCCAGACCCAGCTGAAGTGTGTGTGTATGTGAGGCTCAGTGTGTGAGGGACCAGTCTCAGGATCCAGTGATCCAGACACAGCTGAAGTGTGTGTGAATGTGAGGCTCAGTGTGTGAGGGACCAGTCTCAGGGTCCAGTGATCCAGACCCAGCTGAAGTATGTGTGAATGTGAGGTTCAGTGTGTGAGGGACCAGTCTCAGGGTCCAGTGATCCAGACCCAGCTGAAGTGTGTTTGAATGTGAGGCTCAGTGTGTGAGGAACCAGACTCAGGGTCTAGTGATCCAAACCCAGCTGAAGTGTGTTTGAATGTGAGGCTCAGTGTGTGAGGGACCAGCCTCAGGGTCCAGTGATCCAGACCCAGCTGAAGTGTGTGTGAATGTGAGGCTCAGTGTGTGAGGCACCATTATCAGGGTCCAGTTATCCAGACCCAGCTGAAGTGTGTGTGAATGTGAGGCTCAATGTGTGAGGGACCAGTCTCAGGGTCCAGTGATCCAGACCCAGCTGAAGTGTGTGTGAATGTGAGGGTCAGTGTATGAAGGACCAGCCTCAGGGTCCAGTGATCCAGACCCAGCTGAAGTGTGTGAATGTGAGGCTCAGTGTGTGAGGGACCGGTCTCACGGTCCAGTGATCCAGACCCAGCTGAAGTGTCTGTGAATGTGAGGCTCAGTGTGTGAGGGACCAGTCTCAGGGTCCAGTGATCCAGATCCAGCTGAAGTGTGTGTGAATGTGAGGCTCAGTGTGTGAGTGACCAGCCTCAGGGTCCAGTGATCCAGACCCAGCTGAAGTGTGTGTGAATGTGAGGCTCAGTGTGTGAGGGACCAGTCTCAAGGTCCAGTGATCCAGACCCAGCTAAAGTGTGTGTGAATGTGAGGCTCAGTGTGTGAGGGACCAGTCTCAGTGTCCAGTGATCCAGACCCAGCTGAAGTGTGTCTGAATGTGAGGCTCAGTGTGTGAGGGACCAGTCTCAGGGTCCAGTGATCCAGACCCAGCTGAAGTGTGTGTGAATGTGAGGCTCAGTGTTTGAGGGACCAGTCTCAGGATCCAGTGATCCAGACCCAGCTGAAGTGTGTGTGAATGTGAGGCTCAGTGTGTGAGGGACCAGTCTCAGGATCCAGTGATCCAGACCCAGCTGAAGTTTGTTTGAATGTGGGGCTCAGTGTTTGAAGGACCAGTCTCAGGATCCAGTGATCCAGACCCAGCTGAAGTGTGTGTGAATGTGAGGCTCAGTGTGTGAGGGACCAGTCTCAGGGTCCAGTGATCCAGACCCAGCTGAAGTGTGTGTGAATGTGAGGCTCAGTGTGTGAGGGACCAGTCTCAGGGTCCAGTGATCCAGACCCAGCTGAAGTGTGTGTGTATGTGTGGCTCAGTGTGTGAGGGACCAGTCTCAGGGTCCAGTGATCCAGACCCAGCTGAAGTGTGTGTGAATGTGATGCTCAGTGTGTGAGGGACCAGCCTCAGTGTCCAGTGATCCAGACCCAGCAGAAGTGTGTGTGAATGTGAGGCTCAGTGTGTGAGGGACCAGCCTCAGGGTCCAGTGATCCAGACCCAGCTGAAGTGTGTGTGAATGTGAGGCTCAGTGTGTGAGGGACCAGTCTCAGGGTCCAGTGATCCAGACCCAGCTGAAGTGTGTGTGAATGTAATGCTCAGTATGTGAAAGACCAGTCTCAGGGTCCAGTGATCCAGACACAGCTGAAGTTTGTGTGAATGTGAGGCTCAGTGTGTGAGGAACCAGTCTCAGGGTCCAGTGATCCAGACCCAGCTGAAGTGTGTGTGAATGTGAGGCTCAGTGTGTGACGGACCAGTCTCAGGGTCCAGTGATCCAGACCCAGCTGAAGTTTGTGTGACTGTGTGGCTCAGTGTGTGAGGGACCAGTCTCAGGGTCTAGTGATCCAGACCCAGCTGAAGTGTGTGTGAATGTGAGGCTCAGTGTGTGAGGGACCAGTCTCAGGGTCCAGTGATCCAGACCCAGCTGAAGTGTGTGTGAATGTGAGGCTCAGTGTGTGAGGGACCAGTCTCAGGGTCCAGTGATCCAGACCCAGCTGAAGTATGTGTGAATGTGAGGCTCAGTGTGTGACGGACCAGTCTCAGGGTCCAGTGATCCAGACCCAGCTGAAGTGTGTGTGAATGTGAGGCTCAGTGTGTGAGGGACCAGTCTCAGGGTCCAGTGATCCAGACACAGCTGAAGTGTGTGTGAATGTGATGCTTAGTGTGTGAGGGATCAGTCTCAGCGTCCAGTGATCCAGACCCAGCTGAAGTGTGTGTGAATGTGAGGCTCAGTGTGTGATAGACCAGTCTCAGGGTCCTGTGATCCAGACCCAGCTGAAGTGTATGTGAATATGAGGCTCAGTGTGTGAGGGACCAGTCTCATGGTCTAGTGATCCAGACCCAGCTGAAGTTTGTGTGAATGTGAGGCTCAGTGTGTGAGGGACCAGTTTCAGGGTCCAGTGATCCAGACCCAGCTGAAGTGTGTGTGAATGTGAGGCTTAGTGTGTGAGGGACCAGTCTCAGGGTCCAGTGATCCAGAACCAGCTGAAGTGTGTGTGAATGTGAGGCTAAGTGTGTGAGGGACCAGTCTCAGGGTCCAATGATCCAGACCCAGCTGAAGTGTGTGTGAATGTGAGGCTCAGTGTGTGAGGGACCAGCCTCAGGGTCCAGTGATCCAGACCCAGCTAAAGTGTGTGTGAATGTGAGGCTCATTGTGTGAGGGACCAGTCTCAGGGTCCAGTGATCCAGACCCAGCTGAAGAGTGTGTGAATGTGAGGCTCAGTGTGTGATGGACCAGTCTCACGGTCCAGTGATCCAGACCCAGCTGAAGTGTGTGTGAATGTGAGGCTCAGTGTGTGAGGGACCAGTCTCAGGGTCCAGTGATCCAGACCCAGCTGAAGTGTGTGTGAATGTGAGGCTCAGTGTGTGAGGGACCAGTCTCAGGGTCCAGTGATCCAAACCCAGCTGAAGTGTGTGTGAATGTGAGGCTGTGTGTGTGAGGGACCAGTCTCTGAATCCAGTGATCCAGACCCAGCTGAAGTGTGTGTGAATGTGAGGCTCAGTGTGTGAGAGACCAGTCTCTGGGTCCAGTGATCCAGACCCAGCTGAAGTGTGTGTGAATGTGAGGCTCAGTGTGTGAGGGACCAGTCTCAGGGTCCAGTGATCCAGATCCAGCTGAAGTGTGAGTGAATGTGAGGCTCAGTGTGTGAGTGACCAGCCTCAGGGTCCAGTGATCCAGACCCAGCTGAAGTGTGTGTGAATGTGAGGCTCAGTGTGTGAGGGACCAGTCTCAAGGTCCAGTGATCCAGACCCAGCTGAAGTCTGTGTGAATGTGAGGCTCAGTTTGTGAGGGACCAGTCTCAGGGTCCAGTGATCCAGACACAGCTGAAGTGTGTGTGAATGTGAGGCTCAGTGTGTGAGGGACCAGTCTCAGGGTCCAGTGATCCAGACCCAGCTGAAGTGTGTGTGAATGTGAGGCTCAGTGTGTGAGGGACCAGTCTCAGGATCCAGTGATCCAGACCCCGCTGAAGTGTGTGTGAATGTGAGGCTCAGTTTGTGAGGGACCAGTCTCAGGGTCCAGTGATCCAGACGCAGCTGAAGTGTGTGTGAATGTGAGGCTCAGTGTGTGAGGGACCAGCCTCAGGGTCCAGTGATCCAGACGCAGCTGAAGTTTGTGTGAATGTGAGGCTCAGTGTGTGAGGAACCAGTCTCAGGGTCCAGTGATCCAGATCAAGCTGAAGTGTGTGTGAATGTAAGGCTCAGTGTGTGAGGGACCAGCCTCAGGGTCCAGTGATCCAGACCCAGCTGAAGTTTGTGTGAATGTGAGGCTCAGTGTGTGAGGGACCAGTCTCAGGGTCCAGTGATCCAGACCCAGCTGAAGAGTGTGTGTGAATGTGAGGCTCAGTGTGTGAGGGACCAGTCTCATGGTCCAGTGATCCAGATCCAGCTGAAGTGTGTGTGAATGTGAGGCTCAGTGTGTGAGTGACCAGCCTCAGGGTCCAGTGATCCAGACCCAGCTGAAGTGTGTGTGAATGTGAGGCTCAGTGTGTGAAGGACCAGTCTCAAGGTCCAGTGTTCCAGACCCAGCTGAAGTGTGTGTGAATGTGAGGCTCAGTGTGTGAGGGACCAGTCTCAGGGTCCAGTGATCCAGACCCAGCTGAAGTGTGTGTGAATGTGAGGCTCAGTGTGTGAGGGACCAGTCTCAGGGTCCAGTGATCCAGACCCAGCTGAAGTGTGTGTGAATGTGAGGCTCAGTGTTTGAGGGACCAGTCTCAGGATCCAGTGATCCAGACCCAGTTGAAGTGTGTGTGAATGTGAGGCTCAGTGTGTGAGGGACCAGTCTCAGGGTCCAGTGATCCAGACCCAGCTGAAGTGTGTGTGAATGTGTGGCTCAGTGTGTGAGGGACCAGTCTCAGGGTCCAGTGATCCAGACCCAGCTGAAGTGTGTGTGAATGTGATGCTCAGTGTGTGAGGGACCAGCCTCAGGGTCCAGTGATCCAGACCCAGCTGAAGTGTGTGTGAATGTGAGGCTCAGTGTGTGAGGGACCAGCCTCAGGGTCCAGTGATCCAGACCCAGCTGAAGTGTGTGTGAATGTGAGGCTCAGTGTGTGAGGGACCAGTCTCAGGGTCCAGTGATCCAGACCCAGCTGAAGTGTGTGTGAATGTGAGGCTCAGTCTGTGAGGAACCAGTCTCAGGGTCCAGTGATCCAGACCCAGCTGAAGTGTGTGTGAATGTGAGGCTCAGTGTGTGACGGACCAGTCTCAGGGTCCAGTGATCCAGACCCAGCTGAAGTGTGTGTGACTGTGTGGCTCAGTGTGTGAGGGACCAGTCTCAGGGTCCAGTGATCCAGACCCAGCTGAAGTTTGTGTGAATGTGAGGCTTAGTGTGTGAGGGTACAGTCTCAGCGTCCAGTGATCCAGACCCAGCTGAAGTGTGTGTGAATGTGAGGCTCAGTGTGTGATAGACCAGTCTCAGGGTCCAGTGATCCAGACCCAGCTGAAGTGTGTGTGAATGTGAGGCTCAGTGTGTGAGGGACCAGTCTCAGGGTCCAGTGATCCAGACCCAGCTGAAGTGTGTGTGAATGTGAGGCTCAGTGTGTGAGGGACCAGTCTCAGGGTCCAGTGATCCAGACCCAGCTGAAGTGTGTGTGAATGTGTGGCTCAGTGTGTGAGGGACCAGTCTCAGGGTCCAGTGATCCAGACCCAGCAGAAGTGTGTGTGAATGTGATGCTCAGTGTGTGAGGGACCAGCCTCAGGGTCCAGTGATCCAGACCCAGCTGAAGTGTGTGTGAATGTGAGGCTCAGTGTGTGAGGGACCAGCCTCAGGGTCCAGTGATCCAGACCCAGCTGAAGTGTGTGTGAATTTGAGGCTCAGTGTGTGAGGGACCAGTCTCAGGGTCCAGTGATCCAGACCCAGCTGAAGTGTGTGTGAATGTGAGGCTCAGTGTGTGAGGGACCAGTCTCAGGGTCCATGATCCAGACCCCGCTGAAGTGTGTGTGAATGTGAGGCTCAGTTTGTGATGGACCAGTCTCAGGGTCCAGTGATCCAGACGCAGCTGAAGTGTGTGTGAATGTGAGGCTCAGTGTGTGAGGGACCAGCCTCAGGGTCCAGTGATCCAGACCCAGCTGAAGTTTGTGTGAATGTGAGGCTCAGTGTGTGAGGAACCAGTCTCAGGGTCCAGTGATCCAGACCCAGCTGAAGTGTGTGTGAATGTGAGGCTCAGTGTGTGAGGGACCAGCCTCAGGGTCCAGTGATCCAGACCCAGCTGAAGTTTGTGTGAATGTGAGGCTCAGTGTGTGAGGGACCAGTCTCAGTGTCCAGTGATCCAGACCCAGCTGAAGTGTGTGTGAATGTGATGCTCAGTGTGTGAGGGACCAGTCTCAGGGTCCAGTGATCCAGACCCAGCTGAAGAGTGTGTGTGAATGTGAGGCTCAGTGTGTGAGGGACCAGTCTCATGGTCCAGTGATCCAGATCCAGCTGAAGTGTGTGTGAATGTGAGGCTCAGTGTGTGAGTGACCAGCCTCAGGGTCCAGTGATCCAGACCCAGCTGAAGTGTGTGTGAATGTGAGGCTCAGTGTGTGAGGGACCAGTCTCAAGGTCCAGTGATCCAGACCCAGCTGAAGTGTGTGTGAATGTGAGGCTCAGTGTGTGAGGGACCAGTCTCAGGGTCCAGTGATCTTGACCCAGCTGAAGTGTGTGTGAATGTGAGGCTCAGTGTGTGAGGGACCAGTCTCAGGGTCCAGTGATCCAGACCCAGCTGAAGTGTGTGTGAATGTGAGGCTCAGTGTTTGAGGGACCAGTCTCAGGATCCAGTGATCCAGACCCAGCTGAAGTGTGTGTGAATGTGAGGCTCAGTGTGTGAGGGACCAGTCTCAGGGTCCAGTGATCCAGACCCAGCTGAAGTGTGTGTGAATGTGAGGCTCAGTGTGTGAGGGACCAGTCTCAGGGTCCAGTGATCCAGACCCAGCTGAAGTGTGTGTGAATGTGTGGCTCAGTGTGTGAGGGACCAGTCTCAGGGTCCAGTGATCCAGACCCAGCTGAAGTGTGTGTGAATGTGATGCTCAGTGTGTGAGGGACCAGCCTCAGGGTCCAGTGATCCAGACCCAGCTGAAGTGTGTGTGAATGTGAGGCTCAGTGTGTCAGGGACCAGCCTCAGGGTCCAGTGATCCAGACCCAGCTGAAGTGTGTGTGAATGTGAGGATCAGTGTGTGAGGGACCAGTCTCAGGGTCCAGTGATCCAGACCCAGCTGAAGTGTGTGTGAATGTGAGGCTCAGTCTGTGAGGAACCAGTCTCAGGGTCCAGTGATCCAGACCCAGCTGAAGTGTGTGTGAATGTGAGGCTCAGTGTGTGACGGACCAGTCTCAGGGTCCAGTGATCCAGACCCAGCTGAAGTGTGTGTGACTGTGTGGCTCAGTGTGTGAGGGACCAGTCTCAGGGTCCAGTGATCCAGACCCAGCTGAAGTTTGTGTGAATGTGAGGCTTAGTGTGTGAGGGAACAGTCTCAGCGTCCAGTGATCCAGACCCAGCTGAAGTGTGTGTGAATGTGAGGCTCAGTGTGTGATAGACCAGTCTCAGGGTCCAGTGATCCAGACCCAGCTGAAGTGTGTGTGAATGTGAGGCTCAGTGTGTGAGGGACCAGTCTCAGGGTCCAGTGATCCAGACCCAGCTGAAGTGTGTGTGAATGTGAGGCTCAGTGTGTGAGGGACCAGTCTCAGGGTCCAGTGATCCAGACCCAGCTGAAGTGTGTGTGAATGTGTGGCTCAGTGTGTGAGGGACCAGTCTCAGGGTCCAGTGATCCAGACCCAGCAGAAGTGTGTGTGAATGTGATGCTCAGTGTGTGAGGGACCAGCCTCAGGGTCCAGTGATCCAGACCCAGCTGAAGTGTGTGTGAATGTGAGGCTCAGTGTGTGAGGGACCAGCCTCAGGGTCCAGTGATCCAGACCCAGCTGAAGTGTGTGTGAATTTGAGGCTCAGTGTGTGAGGGACCAGTCTCAGGGTCCAGTGATCCAGACCCAGCTGAAGTGTGTGTGAATGTGAGGCTCAGTGTGTGAGGGACCAGTCTCAGGGTCCAGTGATCCAGACCCAGCTGAATGTGTGTGAATGTGAGGCTCAGTGTGTGAGGGACCAGTCTCAGGATCCAGTGATCCAGACCAGCTGAAGTTTGTGTGAATGTGAGACTTAGTGTGCGAGGGACCAGTCTCAGCGTCCAGTGATCCAGACCCAGCTGAAGCGTGTGTGAATGTGAGGCTCAGTGTGTGATAGACCAGTCTCAGGGTCCAGTGATCCAGACCCAGCTGAAGTGTGTGTGAATGTGAGGCTCAGTGTGTGAGTGACCAGCCTCAGGGTCCAGTGATCCAGACCCAGCTGAAGTGTGTGTGAATGTGAGGCTCAGTGTGTGAGGGACCAGTCTCAAGGTCCAGTGATCCAGACCCAGCTGAAGTGTGTGTGAATGTGAGGCTCAGTGTGTGAGGGACCAGTCTCAGGGTCCAGTGATCTTGACCCAGCTGAAGTGTGTGTGAATGTGAGGCTCAGTGTGTGAGGGACCAGTCTCAGGGTCCAGTGATCCAGACCCAGCTGAAGTGTGTGTGAATGTGAGGCTCAGTGTTTGAGGGACCAGTCTCAGGATCCAGTGATCCAGACCCAGCTGAAGTGTGTGTGAATGTGAGGCTCAGTGTGTGAGGGACCAGTCTCAGGGTCCAGTGATCCAGACCCAGCTGAAGTGTGTGTGAATGTGAGGCTCAGTGTGTGAGGGACCAGTCTCAGGGTCCAGTGATCCAGACCCAGCTGAAGTGTGTGTGAATGTGTGGCTCAGTGTGTGAGGGACCAGTCTCAGGGTCCAGTGATCCAGACCCAGCTGAAGTGTGTGTGAATGTGATGCTCAGTGTGTGAGGGACCAGCCTCAGGGTCCAGTGATCCAGACCCAGCTGAAGTGTGTGTGAATGTGAGGCTCAGTGTGTCAGGGACCAGCCTCAGGGTCCAGTGATCCAGACCCAGCTGAAGTGTGTGTGAATGTGAGGATCAGTGTGTGAGGGACCAGTCTCAGGGTTCAGTGATCCAGACCCAGCTGAAGTGTGTGTGAATGTGAGGCTCAGTCTGTGAGGAACCAGTCTCAGGGTCCAGTGATCCAGACCCAGCTGAAGTGTGTGTGAATGTGAGGCTCAGTGTGTGACGGACCAGTCTCAGGGTCCAGTGATCCAGACCCAGCTGAAGTGTGTGTGACTGTGTGGCTCAGTGTGTGAGGGACCAGTCTCAGGGTCCAGTGATCCAGACCCAGCTGAAGTTTGTGTGAATGTGAGGCTTAGTGTGTGAGGGAACAGTCTCAGCGTCCAGTGATCCAGACCCAGCTGAAGTGTGTGTGAATGTGAGGCTCAGTGTGTGATAGACCAGTCTCAGGGTCCAGTGATCCAGACCCAGCTGAAGTGTGTGTGAATGTGAGGCTCAGTGTGTGAGGGACCAGTCTCAGGGTCCAGTGATCCAGACCCAGCTGAAGTGTGTGTGAATGTGAGGCTCAGTGTGTGAGGGACCAGTCTCAGGGTCCAGTGATCCAGACCCAGCTGAAGTGTGTGTGAATGTGTGGCTCAGTGTGTGAGGGACCAGTCTCAGGGTCCAGTGATCCAGACCCAGCAGAAGTGTGTGTGAATGTGATGCTCAGTGTGTGAGGGACCAGCCTCAGGGTCCAGTGATCCAGACCCAGCTGAAGTGTGTGTGAATGTGAGGCTCAGTGTGTGAGGGACCAGCCTCAGGGTCCAGTGATCCAGACCCAGCTGAAGTGTGTGTGAATTTGAGGCTCAGTGTGTGAGGGACCAGTCTCAGGGTCCAGTGATCCAGACCCAGCTGAAGTGTGTGTGAATGTGAGGCTCAGTGTGTGAGGGACCAGTCTCAGGGTCCAGTGATCCAGACCCAGCTGAATGTGTGTGAATGTGAGGCTCAGTGTGTGAGGGACCAGTCTCAGGATCCAGTGATCCAGACCAGCTGAAGTTTGTGTGAATGTGAGACTTAGTGTGCGAGGGACCAGTCTCAGCGTCCAGTGATCCAGACCCAGCTGAAGCGTGTGTGAATGTGAGGCTCAGTGTGTGATAGACCAGTCTCAGGGTCCAGTGATCCAGACCCAGCTGAAGTGTGTGTGAATGTGAGGCTCAATGTGTGAGGGACCACTCTCAGGGTCCAGTGATCCAGACCCAGCTGAAGTGTGTGTGAATGTGAGACTCAGTGTGTGAGGGACCAGTCTCAGGGTCCAGTGATCCAGACCCAGCTGAAGTGTGTGTGAATGGGAGGCTCAGTGTGTGAGGGACCAGTCTCAGGGTCCAGTGATCCAGACCCAGCTGAAGTGTGTGTGAATGTGAGGCTCAGTGTGTGAGGGACCAGTCTCAGGGTCCAGTGATCCAGACCCAGCTGAAGTGTGTGTGAATGTGAGGCTCAGTGTGTGAGGGACCAGTCTCAGGGTCCAGTGATCCAGACCCAGCTGAAGTGTGTGTGAATGTGTGGCTCAGTGTGTGAGGGACCAGTCTCAGGGTCCAGTGATCCAGACCCAGCTGAAGTGTGTGTGAATGTGATGCTCAGTGTGTGAGGGACCAGCCTCAGGGTCCAGTGATCCAGACCCAGCTGAAGTGTGTATGAATGTGAGGCTCAGTGTGTGAGGGACCAGCCTCAGGGTCCAGTGATCCATACCCAGCTGAAGTGTGTGTGAATGTGAGGCTCAGTGTGTGAGGCACCAGTCTCAGGGTCCAGTGATCTTGACCCAGCTGAAGTGTGTGTGAATGTGAGGCTCAGTGTTTGAGGAACCATTCTCAAGGTCCAGTGATCCAGACCAAGCTGAAGTGTGTGTGAATGTGAGGCTCAGTGTGTGAGGGACCAGCCTCAGGGTCCAGTGATCCAGACCCAGCTGAAGTGTGTGTGAATGTGAGGCTCAGTTTGTGAGGGACCAGTCTCAGGGTCCAGTGATCCAGACCCAGCTGAAGTGTGTGTGAATGTGAGGCTCAGTGTGTGAGGGACCAGTCTCAGGGTCCAGTGATCCAGACCCAGCTGAAGTGTGTGTGAATGTGAGGCTCAGTGTGTGAGGGACCAGTCTCAGGATCCAGTGATCCAGACCCCGCTGAAGTGTGTGTGAATGTGAGGCTCAGTGTGTGAGGGACCAGTCTCAGGGTCCAGTGATCCAGACCCAGCTGAATGTGTGTGAATGTGAGGCTCAGTGTGTGAGGGACCAGTCTCAGGGTCCAGTGATCCAGACCCAGCTGAAGTGTGTGTGAATGTGAGGCTCAGTGTGTGAGGGACCAGTCTCAGGGTCCAGTGATCCAGACCCAGCTGAAGTGTGTGTGAATGTGAGGCTCAGTGTGTGAGGGACTAGTCTCAGGGTCCAGTGATCAAGACCCAGCTGACGTGTGTGTGAATGTGAGGCTCAGTGTGTGAGGGACCAGTCTCAGGGTCCAGTGATCCAGACCCAGCTGAAGTGTGTGTGAATGTGAGGCTCAGTGTGTGAGGCACCAGTCTCAGGGTCCAATGATCCAGACCCAGCTGAAGTGTGTGTGAATGTGAGGCTCAGTGTGTGAGGGACCAGTCTCAGGATCCAGTGATCCAGGCCCAGCTGAAGTGTGTGTGAATGTGAGGCTCAGTGTGTGAGGGACCAGTCTCAGGGTCCAGTGATCCAGACCCAGCTGAAGTGTGTGTGAATGTGAGGCTCAGTGTGTGAGGGACCAGTCTCAGGGTCCAGTGATCCAGACCCAGCTGAAGTGTGTGTGAATGTCAGGCTCAGTGTGTGAGGGACCAGTCTCAGGATCCAGTGATCCAGACCCAGCTGAAGTGTGTGTGAATGTGAGGCTCAGTGTGTGAGGGACCAGTCTCAGGGTCCAGTGATCCAGACCCAGCTGAAGTGTGTGTGAATGTGAGGCTCAGTGTGTGAGGGACCAGTCTCAGGGTCCAGTGATCCAGACCCAGCTGAAGTGTGTGTGAATGTGAGGCTCTGTGTGTGAGGAACCAGACTCAGGGTCTAGTGATCCAGACCCAGCTGAAGTGTGTTTGAATGTGAGGTTCAGTGTGTGAGGGACCAGCCTCAGGGTCCAGTGATCCAGACGCAGCTGAAGTGTGTGTGAATGTGAGGCTCAGTGTGTGAGGCACCATTATCAGGGTCCAGTGATCCAGACCCAGCTGAAATGTGTGTGAATGTGAGGCTCAGTGTGTGAGGGACCAGTCTCAGGGTCCAGTGATCCAGACCCAGCTGAAGTGTGTGTGAATGTGAGGGTCAGTGTATGAAGGACCAGCCTCAAGGTCCAGTGATCCAGACCCAGCTGAAGTGTGTGTGAATGTGAGGCTCATTGTGTGAGGGACCAGTCTCAGGGTCCAGTGATCCAGACCCAGCTGAAGATTGTGTGAATGTGAGGCTCAGTGTGTGATGGACCAGTCTCACGGTCTAGTGATCCAGACCCAGCTGAAGTGTGTGTGAATGTGAGGCTCAGTGTGTGAGGAACCAGTCTCAGGGTCCAGTGATCCAGACCCAGCTGAAGTGTGTGTGAATGTGAGGCTCAGTGTGTGAGGGACCAGCCTCAGGTTCCAGTGATCCAGACCCAGCTGAAGTTTGTGTGAATGTGAGGCTCAGTGTGTGAGGGACCAGTCTCAGGGTCCAGTGATCCAGACCCAGCTGAAGTGTGTGTGAATGTGATGCTCAGTGTGTGAGGGACCAGTCTCAGGGTCCAGTGATCCAGACCCAGCTGAAGAGTGTGTGTGAATGTGAGGCTCAGTGTGTGAGGGACCAGTCTCAGGGTCCAGTGATCCAGACCCAGCTGAAGTGTGTGTGAATGTGAGGCTCAGTGTGTGAGGGACCAGTCTCAAGGTCCAGTGATCCAGACCCAGCTAAAGTGTGTGTGAATGTGAGGCTCAGTGTGTGAGGGACCAGTCTCAGTGTCCAGTGCTCCAGACCCAGCTGAAGTGTGTGTGAATGTGAGGCTCAGTGTGTGAGGGACCAGTGTCAGGTTCCAGTGATCCAGACCCAGCTGAAGTGTGTGTGAATGTGAGGCTCAGTGTGTGAGGGACCAGTCTCAGGATCCAGTGATCCAGACCCAGCTGAAGTGTGTGTGAATGTGAGGCTCAGTGTGTGAGGGACCAGTCTCAGGGTCCAGTGATCCAGACCCAGCTGAAGTGTGTGTGAATGTGAGGCTCAGTGTGTGAGGGACCAGTCTCAGGGTCCAGTGATCTAGACACAGCTGAAGTGTGTGTGAATGTGAGGCTCGATGTGTGAGGAACCATTCTCAGGGTCCAGTGATCCAGACCCAGCTGAAGTGTGTGTGAATGTGAGGCTCAGTGTGTGAGGGACCAGCCTCAGGGTCCAGTGATCCAGACCCAGCTGAAGTGTGTGTGAATGTGAGGCTCAGTGTGTGAGGGACCAGTCTCAGGGTCCAGTGATCCAGACCCAGCTGAAGTGTGTCTGAATGTGATGCTCAGTGTGTGAGGGACCAGTCTCAGGGTCCAGTGATCCAGACCCAGCAGAAGAGTGTGTGTGAATGTGAGGCTCAGTGTGTGAGGGACCAGTCTCAGGGTCCAGTGATCCAGACCCAGCTGAAGTGTGTGTGAATGTGAGGCTCAGTGTGTGAGGGACCAGTCTCAGGGTCCAGTGATCCAGACCCAGCTGAAGTGTGTGTGAATGTGAGGCTCAGTGTGTGAGGGACCAGTCTCAGGGTCCAGTGATCCAAACCCAGCTGAATGTGTGTGAATGTGAGGCTGTGTGTGTGAGGGACCAGTCTCTGAATCCAGTGATCCAGACCCAGCTGAAGTGTGTGTGAATGTGAGGCTCAGTGTGTGAGAGACCAGTCTCAGGGTCCAGTGATCCAGACCCAGCTGAAGTGTGTGTGAATGTGAGGCTCAGTGTGTGAGGGACCAGTCTCAGGGTCCAGTGATCCAGATCCAGCTGAAGTGTGTGTGAATGTGAGGCTCAGTGTGTGAGTGACCAGCCTCAGGGTCCAGTGATCCAGACCCAGCTGAAGTGTGCGCGAATGTGAGGCTCAGTGTGTGAGGGACCAGTCTCAAGATCCAGTGATCCAGACCCAGCTAAAGTGTGTGTGAATGTGAGGCTCAGTGTGTGAGGGACCAGTCTCAGTGTCCAGTGATCCAGACCCAGCTGAAGTGTGTGTGAATGTGAGGCTCAGTGTGTGAGGGACCAGTCTCAGTGTCCAGTGATCCAGACCCAGCTGAAGTGTGTGTGAATGTGAGGCTCAGTGTGTGATGGACAAGTCTCAGGGTCCAGTGATCCAGACCCACCTGAAGTGTGTGTGAATGTGAGGCTCAGTGTGTGAGGGACCAGTCTCAGGGTCCAGTGATCCAGACCCAGCTGAACTGTGTGTGAATGTGAGGCTCAGTGTGTGAGGGACCAGTCTCAGGGTCCAGTGAACCAGACCCAGCTGAAGTATGTGAGAATGTGAGGCTCAGTGTGTGAGGGACCAGTCTCAGGATCCAGTGATCCAGACCCAGCTGAAGTGTGTGTGAATGTGAGGCTCAGTGTGTGAGGGACCAGCCTCAGGGTCCAGTGATCCAGACCCAGCTGAAGTGTGTGTGAATGTGAGGCTCAGTTTGTGAGGGACCAATCTCAGGGTCCAGTGATCCAGACCCAGCTGAAGAGTGTGTGAATGTGAGGCTCAGTGTGTGATGGACCAGTCTCACGGTCTAGTGATCCAGACCCAGCTGAAGTGTGTGTGAATGTGAGGCTCAGTGTGTGAGGAACCAGTCTCAGGGTCCAGTGATCCAGACCCAGCTGAAGTGTGTGTGAATGTGAGGCTCAGTGTGTGAGGGACCAGCATCAGGATCCAGTGATCCAGACCCAGCTGAAGTTTGTGTGAATGTGAGGCTCAGTGTGTGAGGGACCAGTCTCAGGGTCCAGTGATCCAGACCCAGCTGAAGTGTGTGTGAATGTGATGCTCAGTGTGTGAGGGACCAGTCTCAGGGTCCAGTGATCCAGACCCAGCTGAAGAGTGTGTGTGAATGTGAGGCTCAGTGTGTGAGGGACCAGTCTCAGGGTCCATGATCCAGACCCAGCTGAAGTATGTGTGAATGTGAGGCTCAGTGTGTGAGGGACCAGCCTCAGGGTCCAGTGATCCAGACCCAGCTGAAGTTTGTGTGAATGTGAGGCTCAGTGTGTGAGGGACCAGTCTCAGTGTCCAGTGATCCAGACCCAGCTGAAGTGTGTGTGAATGTGATGCTCAGTGTGTGAGGGACCAGTCTCAGGGTCCAGTGATCCAGACCCAGCTGAAGAGTGTGTGTGAATGTGAGGCTCAGTGTGTGAGGGACCAGTCTCATGGTCCAGTGATCCAGATCCAGCTGAAGTGTGTGTGAATGTGAGGCTCAGTGTGTGAGTGACCAGCCTCAGGTTCCAGTGATCCAGACCCAGCTGAAGTGTGTGTGAATGTGAGGCTCAGTGTGTGAGGGACCAGTCTCAAGGTCCAGTGATCCAGACCCAGCTAAAGTGTGTGTGAATGTGAGGCTCAGTGTGTGAGGGACCAGTCTCAGTGTCCAGTGATCCAGACCCAGCTGAAGTGTGTGTGAATGTGAGGCTCAGTGTGTGAGGGACCAGTCTCAGGTTCCAGTGATCCAGACCCAGCTGAAGTGTGTGTGAATGTGAGGCTCAGTGTGTGAGGGACCAGTCTCAGGATCCAGTGATCCAGACCCAGCTGAAGTGTGTGTGAATGTGAGGCTCAGTGTGTGAGGGACCAGTCTCAGGGTCCAGTGATCCAGACCCAGCTGAAGTGTGTGTGAATGTGAGGCTCAGTGTGTGAGGGACCAGTCTCAGGGTCCAGTGATCCAGACCCAGCTGAAGTGTGTGTGAATGTGAGGCTTAGTGTTTGAGGGACCAGTCTCAGGATCCAGTGATCCAGACCCAGCTGAAGAGTGTGTGAATGTGAGGCTCAGTGTGTGAGGGACCAGTCTCAGGGTCCAGTGATCCAGACCCAGCTGAAGTGTGCGTGAATGTGAGGCTCAGTGTGTGAGGGACCAGTCTCAGGGTCCAGTGATCCAGACCCAGCTGAAGTGTGTGTGAATGTATGGCTCAGTGTGTGAGGGACCCGTCTCAGGGTCCAGTGATCCAGACCCAGCTGAAGTGTGTGTGAATGTGATGCTCAGTGTGTGAGGGACCAGCCTCAGGGTCCAGTGATCCAGACCCAGCTGAAGTGTGTGTGAATGTGAGGCTCAGTGTGTGAGGGAACAGCCTCAGGGTCCAGTGATCCAGACCCAGCTGAAGTGTGTGTGAATGTGAGGCTCAGTGGGTGAGGGACCAGTCTCAGGGTCCAGTGATCCAGACCCAGCTGAAGTGTGTGTGAATGTGAGGCTCAGTCTGTGAGGAACCAGTCTCAGGGTCCAGTGATCCAGACCCAGCTGAAGTGTGTGTGAATGTGAGGCTCAGTGTGTGACGGACCAGTCTCAGGGTCCAGTGATCCAGACCCAGCTGAAGTGTGTGTGACTGTGTGGCTCAGTGTGTGAGGGACCAGTCTCAGGGTCCAGTGATCCAGACCCAGCTGAAGTTTGTGTGAATGTGAGGCTTAGTGTGTGAGGGAACAGTCTCAGCGTCCAGTGATCCAGACCCAGCTGAAGTGTGTGTGAATGTGAGGCTCAGTGTGTGATAGACCAGTCTCAGGGTCCAGTGATCCAGACCCAGCTGAAGTGTGTGTGAATGTGAGGCTCATTGTGTGAGGGACCAGTCTCAGGGTCCAGTGATCCAGACCCAGCTGAAGTGTGTGTGAATGTGAGGCTCAGTGTGTGAGGGACCAGTCTCAGGGTCCAGTGATCCAGACCCAGCTGAAGTGTGTGTGAATGTGTGGCTCAGTGTGTGAGGGACCAGTCTCAGGGTCCAGTGATCCAGACCCAGCTGAAGTGTGTGTGAATGTGATGCTCAGTGTGTGAGGGACCAGCCTCAGGGTCCAGTGATCCAGACCCAGCTGAAGTGTGTGTGAATGTGAGGCTCAGTGTGTGAGGGACCAGCCTCAGGGTCCAGTGATCCAGACCCAGCTGAAGTGTGTGTGAATGTGAGGCTCAGTGTGTGAGGGACCAGTCTCAGGGTCCAGTGATCCAGACCCAGCTGAAGTGTGTGTGAATGTGAGGCTCAGTGTGTGAGGGACCAGTCTCAGGGTCCATGATCCAGACCCAGCTGAAGTATGTGTGAATGTGAGGCTCAGTGTGTGAGGGACCAGTCTCAGGGTCCAGTGATCCAGACCCAGCTGAATGTGTGTGAATGTGAGGCTCAGTGTGTGAGGGACCAGTCTCAGGATCCAGTGATCCAGACCCAGCTGAAGTTTGTGTGAATGTGAGACTTAGTGTGTGAGGGACCAGTCTCAGCGTCCAGTGATCCAGACCCAGCTGAAGCGTGTGTGAATGTGAGGCTCAGTGTGTGATAGACCAGTCTCAGGGTCCAGTGATCCAGACCCAGCTGAAGTGTGTGTGAATGTGAGGCTCAGTGTGTGAGGGACCACTCTCAGGGTCCAGTGATCCAGACCCAGCTGAAGTGTGTGTGAATGTGAGGCTCAGTGTGTGAGGGACAAGTCTCAGGGTCCAGTGATCCAGACCCAGCTGAAGTGTGTGTGAATGGGAGGCTCAGTGTGTGAGGGACCAGTCTCAGGGTCCAGTGATCTAGAACCAGCTGAAGTGTGTGTGAATGTGAGGCTCAGTGTGTGAGGGACCAGTCTCAGGGTCCAGTGATCCAGACCCAGCTGAAGTGTGTGTGAATGTGAGGCTCAGTGTGTGAGGGACCAGTCTCAGGGTCCAGTGATCCAGACCCAGCTGAAGTGTGTGTGAATATGTGGCTCAGTGTGTGAGGGACCAGTCTCAGGGTCCAGTGATCCAGACCCAGCTGAAGTGTATGTGAATGTGATGCTCAGTGTGTGAGGGACCAACCTCAGGGTCCAGTGATCCAGACCCAGCTGAAGTGTGTGTGAATGTGAGGCTCAGTGTGTGAGGGACCAGCCTCAGGTTCCAGTGATCCAGACCCAGCTGAAGTGTGTGTGAATGTGAGGCTCAGTGTGTGAGGCACCAGTCTCAGGGTCCAGTGATCTTGACCCAGCTGAAGTGTGTGTGAATGTGAGGCTCAGTGTGTGAGGGACCAGTCTCAGGGTCCAGTGATCCAGACCCAGCTGAAGTGTGTGTGAATGTGATGCTCAGTGTGTGAGGGACCAGCCTCAGGGTCCAGTGATCCAGACCCAGCTGAAGTGTGTGTGAATGTGAGGCTCAGTGTGTGAGGGAACAGCCTCAGGGTCCAGTGATCCAGACCCAGCTGAAGTGTGTGTGAATGTGAGGCTCAGTGGGTGAGGGACCAGTCTCAGGGTCCAGTGATCCAGACCAAGCTGAAGTGTGTGTGAATGTGAGGCTCAGTCTGTGAGGAACCAGTCTCAGGGTCCAGTGATCCAGACCCAGCTGAAGTGTGTGTGAATGTGAGGCTCAGTGTGTGACGGACCAGTCTCAGGGTCCAGTGATCCAGACCCAGCTGAAGTGTGTGTGACTGTGTGGCTCAGTGTGTGAGGGACCAGTCTCAGGGTCCAGTGATCCAGACCCAGCTGAAGTTTGTGTGAATGTGAGGCTTAGTGTGTGAGGGAACAGTCTCAGCGTCCAGTGATCCAGACCCAGCTGAAGTGTGTGTGAATGTGAGGCTCAGTGTGTGATAGACCAGTCTCAGGGTCCAGTGATCCAGACCCAGCTGAAGTGTGTGTGAATGTGAGGCTCATTGTGTGAGGGACCAGTCTCAGGGTCCAGTGATCCAGACCCAGCTGAAGTGTGTGTGAATGTGAGGCTCAGTGTGTGAGGGACCAGTCTCAGGGTCCAGTGATCCAGACCCAGCTGAAGTGTGTGTGAATGTGTGGCTCAGTGTGTGAGGGACCAGTCTCAGGGTCCAGTGATCCAGACCCAGCTGAAGTGTGTGTGAATGTGATGCTCAGTGTGTGAGGGACCAGCCTCAGGGTCCAGTGATCCAGACCCAGCTGAAGTGTGTGTGAATGTGAGGCTCAGTGTGTGAGGGACCAGCCTCAGGGTCCAGTGATCCAGACCCAGCTGAAGTGTGTGTGAATGTGAGGCTCAGTGTGTGAGGGACCAGTCTCAGGGTCCAGTGATCCAGACCCAGCTGAAGTGTGTGTGAATGTGAGGCTCAGTGTGTGAGGGACCAGTCTCAGGGTCCATGATCCAGACCCAGCTGAAGTATGTGTGAATGTGAGGCTCAGTGTGTGAGGGACCAGTCTCAGGGTCCAGTGATCCAGACCCAGCTGAATGTGTGTGAATGTGAGGCTCAGTGTGTGAGGGACCAGTCTCAGGATCCAGTGATCCAGACCCAGCTGAAGTTTGTGTGAATGTGAGACTTAGTGTGTGAGGGACCAGTCTCAGCGTCCAGTGATCCAGACCCAGCTGAAGCGTGTGTGAATGTGAGGCTCAGTGTGTGATAGACCAGTCTCAGGGTCCAGTGATCCAGACCCAGCTGAAGTGTGTGTGAATGTGAGGCTCAGTGTGTGAGGGACCACTCTCAGGGTCCAGTGATCCAGACCCAGCTGAAGTGTGCGTGAATGTGAGGCTCAGTGTGTGAGGGACAAGTCTCAGGGTCCAGTGATCCAGACCCAGCTGAAGTGTGTGTGAATGGGAGGCTCAGTGTGTGAGGGACCAGTCTCAGGGTCCAGTGATCTAGAACCAGCTGAAGTGTGTGCGAATGTGAGGCTCAGTGTGTGAGGGACCAGTCTCAGGGTCCAGTGATCCAGACCCAGCTGAAGTGTGTGTGAATGTGAGGCTCAGTGTGTGAGGGACCAGTCTCAGGGTCCAGTGATCCAGACCCAGCTGAAGTGTGTGTGAATATGTGGCTCAGTGTGTGAGGGACCAGTCTCAGGGTCCAGTAATCCAGACCCAGCTGAAGTGTATGTGAATGTGATGCTCAGTGTGTGAGGGACCAACCTCAGGGTCCAGTGATCCAGACCAAGCTGAAGTGTGTGTGAATGTGAGGCTCAGTGTGTGAGGGACCAGCCTCAGGTTCCAGTGATCCAGACCCAGCTGAAGTGTGAGTGAAAGTGAGGCTCAGTGTGTGAGGCACCAGTCTCAGGGTCCAGTGATCTTGACCCAGCTGAAGTGTGTGTGAATGTGAGGCTCAGTGTGTGAGGAACCAGTCTCAAGGTCCAGTGATCCAGACCCAGCTGAAGTGTTTGTGAATGTGAGGCTCAGTGTGTGAGGGACCAGCCTCAGGGTCCAGTGATCCAGACCCAGCTGAAGTGTGTGTGAATGTGAGGCTCAGTTTGTGAGGGACCAGTCTCAGGGTCCAGTGATCCAGACCCAGCTGAAGAGTGTGTTTGAATGTGAGGCTCAGTGTGTGAGGGACCAGTCTCAGGGTCCAGTGATCCAGACCCAGCTGAAGTGTGTGTGAATGTGAGGCTCAGTGTGTGAGGGACCAGTCTCAGGATCCAGTGATCCAGACCCCGCTGAAGTGTGTGTGAATGTGAGGCTCAGTGTGTGAGGGACCAGTCTCAGGGTCCAGTGATCCAGACCCAGCTGAGGTTTGTGTGAATGTGAGGCTCAGTGTGTGAGGGACCAGTCTCAGGGTCCAGTGATCCAGACCCAGCTGAAGTTTGTGTGAATGTGAGGCTTAGTGTGTGAGGGACCAGTCTCAGCGTCCAGTGATCCAGACCCAGCTGAAGTGTGTGTGACTGTGTGGCTCAGTGTGTGAGGGACCAGTCTCAGGGTCCAGTGATCCAGACCCAGCTGAAGTTTGTGTGAATGTGAGGCTTAGTGTGTGAGGGAACAGTCTCAGCGTCCAGTGATCCAGACCCAGCTGAAGTGTGTGTGAATGTGAGGCTCAGTGTGTGATAGACCAGTCTCAGGGTCCAGTGATCCAGACCCAGCTGAAGTGTGTGTGAATGTGAGGCTCATTTTGTGAGGGACCAGTCTCAGGGTCCAGTGATCCAGACCCAGCTGAAGTGTGTGTGAATGTGAGGCTCAGTGTGTGAGGGACCAGTCTCAGGGTCCAGTGATCCAGACCCAGCTGAAGTGTGTGTGAATGTGTGGCTCAGTGTGTGAGGGACCAGTCTCAGGGTCCAGTGATCCAGACCCAGCTGAAGTGTGTGTGAATGTGATGCTCAGTGTGTGAGGGACCAGCCTCAGGGTCCAGTGATCCAGACCCAGCTGAAGTGTGTGTGAATGTGAGGCTCAGTGTGTGAGGGACCAGCCTCAGGGTCCAGTGATCCAGACCCAGCTGAAGTGTGTGTGAATGTGAGGCTCAGTGTGTGAGGGACCAGTCTCAGGGTCCAGTGATCCAGACCCAGCTGAAGTGTGTGTGAATGTGAGGCTCAGTGTGTGAGGGACCAGTCTCAGGGTCCATGATCCAGACCCAGCTGAAGTATGTGTGAATGTGAGGCTCAGTGTGTGAGGGACCAGTCTCAGGGTCCAGTGATCCAGACCGAGCTGAATGTGTGTGAATGTGAGGCTCAGTGTGTGAGGGACCAGTCTCAGGATCCAGTGATCCAGACCCAGCTGAAGTTTGTGTGAATGTGAGACTTAGTGTGTGAGGGACCAGTCTCAGCGTCCAGTGATCCAGACCCAGCTGAAGCGTGTGTGAATGTGAGGCTCAGTGTGTGATAGACCAGTCTCAGGGTTCAGTGATCCAGACCCAGCTGAAGTGTGTGTGAATGTGAGGCTCAGTGTGTGAGGGACCACTCTCAGGGTCCAGTGATCCAGACCCAGCTGAAGTGTGTGTGAATGTGAGGCTCAGTGTGTGAGGGACCAGTCTCAGGGTCCAGTGATCCAGACCCAGCTGAAGTGTGTGTGAATGGGAGGCTCAGTGTGTGAGGGACCAGTCTCAGGGTCCAGTGATCCAGAACCAGCTGAAGTGTGTGTGAATGTGAGGCTCAGTGTGTGAGGGACCAGTCTCAGGGTCCAGTGATCCAGACCCAGCTGAAGTGTGTGTGAATGTGAGGCTCAGTGTGTGAGGGACCAGTCTCAGGGTCCAGTGATCCAGACCCAGCTGAAGTGTGTGTGAATGTGTGGCTCAGTGTGTGAGGGACCAGTCTCAGGGTCCAGTGATCCAGACCCAGCTGAAGTGTATGTGAATGTGATGCTCAGTGTGTGAGGGACCAGCCTCAGGGTCCAGTGATCCAGACCCAGCTGAAGTGTGTGTGAATGTGAGGCTCAGTGTGTGAGGGACCATCCTCAGGTTCCAGTGATCCAGACCCAGCTGAAGTGTGTGTGAATGTGAGGCTCAGTGTGTGAGGCACCAGTCTCAGGGTCCAGTGATCTTGACCCAGCTGAAGTGTGTGTGAATGTGAGGCTCAGTGTGTGAGGAACCAGTCTCAAGGTCCAGTGATCCAGACCCAGCTGAAGTGTTTGTGAATGTGAGGCTCAGTGTGTGAGGGACCAGCCTCAGGGTCCAGTGATCCAGACCCAGCTGAAGTGTGTGTGAATGTGAGGCTCAGTTTGTGAGGGACCAGTCTCAGGGTCCAGTGATCCAGACCCAGCTGAAGAGTGTGTGTGAATGTGAGGCTCAGTGTGTGAGGGACCAGTCTCAGGGTCCAGTGATCCAGACCCAGCTGAAGTGTGTGTGAATGTGAGGCTCAGTGTGTGAGGGACCAGTCTCAGGATCCAGTGATCCAGACCCCGCTGAAGTGTGTGTGAATGTGAGGCTCAGTGTGTGAGGGACCAGTCTCAGGGTCCAGTGATCCAGACCCAGCTGAAGTTTGTGTGAATGTGAGGCTCAGTGTGTGAGGGACCAGTCTCAGGGTCCAGTGATCCAGACCCAGCTGAAGTTTGTGTGAATGTGAGGCTTAGTGTGTGAGGGACCAGTCTCAGCGTCCAGTGATCCAGACCCAGCTGAAGTGTGTGTGAATGTGAGGCTCAGTGTGTGATAGACCAGTCTCAGGGTCCAGTGATACAGACCCAGCTGAAGTGTGTGTGAATGTGAGGCTCAGTGTGTGAGGGACCAGTCTCAGGGTCCAGTGATCCAGACCCAGCTGAAGTGTGTGTGAATGTGAGGCTCAGTGTGTGAGGGACCAGTCTCAGGGTCCAGTGATCTTGACCCAGCTGAAGTGTGTGTGAATGTGAGGCTCCGTGTGTGAGGGACCAGTCTCAGGGTCTAGTGATCCAGACCCAGCTGAAGTGTGTGTGAATGTGAGGCTCAGTGTGTGAGGGACCAGTCTCAGGGTCCAATGATCCAGACCCAGCTGAAGTGTGTGTGAATGTGAGGCTCAGTGTGTGAGGGACCAGTCTCAGGATCCAGTGATCCAGGCCCAGCTGAAGTGTGTGTGAATGTGAGGCTCAGTGTGTGAGGGACCAGTCGCAGGGTCCAGTGATCCAGACCCAGCTGAAGTGTGTGTGAATGTGAGGCTCAGTGTGTGAGGGACCAGTCTCAGGGTCCAGTGATCCAGACCCAGCTGAAGTGTGTGTGAATGTGAGGCTCAGTGTGTGAGGGACCAGTCTCAGGATCCAGTGATCCAGACCCAGCTGAAGTGTGTGTGAATGTGAGGCTCAGTGTGTGAGGGACCAGTCTCAGGGTCCAGTGATCCAGACCCAGCTGAAGTGTGTGTGAATGTGAGGCTCAGTGTGTGAGGGACCAGTCTCAGGGTCCAGTGATCCAGACCCAGCTGAAGTGTGTGTGAATGTGAGGCTCAGTGTGTGAGGAACCAGACTCAGGGTCTAGTGATCCAGACACAGCTGAAGTGTGTTTGAATGTGAGGTTCAGTGTGTGAGGGACCAGCCTCAGGGTCCAGTGATCCAGACCCAGCTGAAGTGTGTGTGAATGTGAGGCTCAGTGTGTGAGGGACCAGTCTCAGGGTCCAGTGATCCAGACCCAGCTGAAGTGTGTGTGAATGTGAGGGTCAGTGTATGAAGGACCAGCCTCAGGGTCCAGTGATCCAGACCCAGCTGAAGTGTGTGTGAATGTGAGGCTCATTGTGTGAGGGACCAGTCTCAGGGTCCAGTGATCCAGACCCAGCTGAAGAGTGTGTGAATGTGAGGCTCAGTGTGTGATGGACCAGTCTCACGGTCTAGTGATCCAGACCCAGCTGAAGTGTGTGTGAATGCGAGGCTCAGTGTGTGAGGAACCAGTCTCAGGGTCCAGTGATCCAGACCCAGCTGAAGTGTGTGTGAATGTGAGGCTCAGTGTGTGAGGGACCAGCCTCAGGTTCCAGTGATCCAGACCCAGCTGAAGTTTGTGTGAATGTGAGGCTCAGTGTGTGAGGGACCAGTCTCAGGGTCCAGTGATCCAGACCCAGCTGAAGTGTGTGTGAATGTGATGCTCAGTGTGTGAGGGACCAGTCTCAGGGTCCAGTGATCCAGACCCAGCTGAAGAGTGTGTGTGAATGTGAGGCTCAGTGTGTGAGGGACCAGTCTCAGGGTCCAGTGATCCAGATCCAGCTGAAGTGTGTGTGAATGTGAGGCTCAGTGTGTGAGTGACCAGCCTCAGGGTCCAGTGATCCAGACCCAGCTGAAGTGTGTGTGAATGTGAGGCTCAGTGTGTGAGGGACCAGTCTCAAGGTCCAGTGATCCAGACCCAGCTAAAGTGTGCGTGAATGTGAGGCTCAGTGTGTGAGGGACCAGTCTCAGTGTCCAGTGCTCCAGACCCAGCTGAAGTGTGTGTGAATGTGAGGCTCAGTGTGTGAGGGACCAGTGTCAGGTTCCAGTGATCCAGACCCAGCTGAAGTGTGTGTGAATGTGAGGCTCAGTGTGTGAGGGACCAGTCTCAGGATCCAGTGATCCAGACCCAGCTGAAGTGTGTGTGAATGTGAGGCTCAGTGTGTGAGGGACCAGTCTCAGGGTCCAGTGATCCAGACCCAGCTGAAGTGTGTGTGAATGTGAGGCTCAGTGTGTGAGGGACCAGTCTCAGGGTCCAGTGATCTAGACACAGCTGAAGTGTGTGTG